>NC_054378.1:24312736-24633986 GCF_017654675.1 Xenopus laevis | reverse complement strand
GCCCCTGCAGGAAGAGTAATGAGTTTAAATGCTTCTCATTAGTTATTTAAAACAGAGGGATTAAAGGGACAGGCAGTTGGTAATCGCTGGTGAGCCTGCTGGCATGAATATTGCAGTATGTATTCGCAGGCCATAAGACAGGCTCTTCTGCATAGATCAAGAGGCTTTTAACCCTTTCACTACAATGCAATAGAAGTCCTTGAGTAAAAACTCAATATCTGTACTGCTATATTTAACAAAACTATATTCAGTAATTCAATACATGTATACTTTTCACAATATGGATGCTAGCTCATGCTGCATGCTAGTTTATGCTGCACAACACATTCTTCTATAGTGGTAGTTTAAAAGGTTGGGTAGCAACTTGAAAATTAGTCTTAAGCATAGGGTTTGATTCATCCTTTATGAAGTAATTTCCTAAATCCCACAATCTAATTTCCCATACTGTCCCATTTATACAAACAATTATTCATTAACATTTTAAGACACCATATTTAAGACACTCCAGGAAAATGCAGGGGCCTAAGCATGCCCATACCTTTAATACCTTATGCCTTATTATAATACTGTAGGTGTAATAATAGTTATGTATGAAATGTGAGTTTGCACAATTTAAGAACAACTAGGACTGATCAAGAAACTGCTAAAAGGAAAAGAAAAACAGCTCTTTTAAATCTGATACTCCTGCAAATCAACAATCATGACCATGAGTAGGGCAGAAAGCCCACTTAACCCATGGAAGGACAGTTAATGGAAAAATAATCAAAATAATGTGTTACCTTGACTTAGAAAGGAATGGTCAGTAGCCTGAATATGGTGATGAAACTCCCGGACTCATGGGTAGGTGGGTGTGCTAAAAATGCAACTGACCTATCTGACCCCCCCCCCCCCCCCAGTAATAGAAGAAGCTAAATTGGTGTGTACATATTTAACTTAATTACTGAATTTAGTGATGTTGTAAAAAAAAGATGTATATACATCAAATTTAGCTATTACTCAAATAAATCCTAGCTTATATCACATCCAAAAAATTGCAAAACAGATATCTAATGTCAGTAACATAACTACTGGCCTCCCACCCCCCTCCAGAAGAGTACATTGCGGCAGATTTGCGTGCGTAACACCGGTACCCCAGGATGGGTTGCGGACCATGGTGCAGTCACACCCGCTGCACCCCTGGAAATTCAGCCACTGTCTAATGTGTTTTCCAATCTGCCTTGGAAGAAAGGAAGCCTTAAAGTGGACCTGTCACCCAGACATAAAAAGCTGTATAATAAAAGTCCTTTTCAAATTAAACACGAAATCCACATTTTTTTTTTATTAAAGCGTGTATAACCTCATTTAAAAATCTCAGCTGTCAAAGAGGAGGGGCAGGCAATATCAAATATTGCCTGCCCCTCCGCTATGCCTAGGCAATTACTTTCAATTTCCATTCAGCACTTCCTAGATGTCACTGCTCTCCCCACATTCCCCCAGTTCTCCTAACCATTTAATTGTGTAGCCAATAGATGAGGATGGACATCAGGTCCCCCATTCTGGTTCACAAACAAGATTCAAGAGAGATGTTGCAAGGCTTGCCTTAATAACAGTGTCCACAAAATGGCTCCTGCCTGCTTGTTATAATTATGAGTCCCCGGACTAATGGAAACAAGATTCAAATACTGTAGTTTATACATTGTTAATTTTGCTTGACTAACATGATAAAATAGGATTTGGAATAATTGTTTTGGGTGAGGGGTCCCCTTTAAGGTAATGGCACATAGCTTTTTCTAAAAGGCCCTCTATGTGGCACTTTCTTCACCATGCACTGATCTGCTTAAGCACCCTCTCACTTACTAATGTTGCAAATGGGTAATTGTAATATCTCTGAAATAAAAACTTGGTGTGATTCTGTCAAGGGCCCTGCTCCATTGGAGGGCCTTGGCAGACATCACAGTCCAGCTTTACACATTCTGAAATTATTAATGGGGAAGCGGAGGTGGTTTGGTTGGTAAAGGTGTATGTTTGAGCATAACATGCTGGGATGGACAGTGAGTGGCTTTGTAACTCCCGGCCTCCTGTGGATAGGAGGGCACTGATGACTAAATAGTATCCCCATGGTTACTATAGTGGCCCTGTATATTAGGGTGTATAGAGGTTAACCCCTATTTGGCTCTTGTGCATATTAACATGCAAATTAAAACTGATATAAAGTATATCTCCATCTATTATTATTATTATTTTTATTAACACCTTTATTAAAGGGGACCCATCACCCAAAAAAATTATTCCAAATCCTATTTTATCTCATTATTGAATCTTGTTTTCTTCTATCTGGGAACTCATAATTATAGCAAGCAGGCAGGAGCCATTTTGTGGACACTGTTATTAAGGCAAGCCTTGCATCATCTCATAATCTTGTTTGTGCACCAGAATGGGAGACCTGATGTCCATTCCCATGCACTGGTTACACAATTAAATGGTAAAGAGAGAGGGGGGATGTGGGGAGAGCGGTGACATCTAGTAAGTGCTGAATGGAAAGTGAAAGTAATTTCCTGCTCCACCTCTGTGCCTAAGGCATAGAGGAAGGGCAGGCAATATGTGATTGACAGCTGTGATTTTTAAATGATTTTACAACAGCTATGAATTTTTAAAAAAAAAGAATTTGGATTTCATGTTTCATTTGAAAAGGACTTTTATTATACAGCTTTTTATGACAATATGTCAATATATTCCAGTAAATGGGTGTATACATTACAACACACAATAAAAAACATTAACCAATACAAGACAAGAAAATGGTCCCTACTCAAAAGAGCTTACAATACTTAGTCAATTGATAAAGCTCTTCATATTTATTGAACAACTGAAAATGAATCACTTTAACGGAAAAATAAAATAAAATATAGCATGCTTATCCAAGCCATATGATTAAATATAATTATTCTGGGGTGATACGATGCAGTGCCTCAACCTCTTTGGATTATAGCACATACAATACACTGGGGGCATTGGTTTTCAAAACCATGAATATTTGTTAATATATAAACAAATTAAATAAAAGGTTTCCAAAGTGCTGTATCTTATCTTCAATGCACAATCTTCAAATTAACTAACAAGATAAGTGCATGGTCAGCTGTAGGTAACTGCAAGGAAGCATTGGTTTATTAATAGAAATGTAAATGTAATTAAAGTTGCACAACATGGTTTTATGGTCCTCAGGGCCTTAATCCTTCTAAGAGTTGCTGAAATGAAGCCTACATAGCATCTTGGGAACACACCGAATAAAGAACACTGTGTATCTCATAGCTATACAGAAGGTGGCAACTGCATTAGGGGGTATTGGTCACACTGTTAGCAAGAAACTACTTTGGCTAAAGTGCGTGTTAATTATGAGCCTGCAAGCGAGTCAATAAAAGGTTAATGCAGAGTCAGAAGATAAATTATTCCCCAGCATTGCCTCATTCCACATTCTAAATGACCAACATTATACCTCCTGTTTTTAATCAATAGATTTTACTGTAATGCTCTAGCCATTGATCTAGAGAATGCCAAGTATTCCAATGACGAGTTTCTCACTGTAAGTGCAAAAATGAAGATAAGTCAACGAAAGTTTATATATGTAGCCATACATATATATAGAATTTTTTTTACTGTTAAAGGATTCATTTTTAAAGCCTGTATGCCTGTATGACATCTTGCTCACACTTAGCTAAGGAAGCTGGAAATATTAACACTGCTATGGAGGATTAGAACATTGTAGAAGAACAAAAAGATACACATTTTAACATTTCTGTAGATCCAAAATACATTTCTTAACATTTAAAACACACTCCCATTTTCTTTAGCAAGGTTTTATTTCTGGAGATTAAATTGCCTTTACACGGCAGCGACAGCACCTTTTCTTGCCCCTACTATGTAATAGTGTCTGGTCTGACAAATGATTACTTCAGTGCAGCTGACCTCTAATCTGGGTCACATGACTGAGTCACCCGAGATTTACACACAAGCTGACAACTCATTTGAAGCTGAAATTGTGTAGGCCCACTATCACGGGTGGTTCTGCAATCCTTTATGTAGTTCTGGGGAAAGGCTGAAGGAGCTGGTATAAGTTTCTACTGTCGCAGACAGAACAAAGCTATAGGTTACAATGGTATATTTGGTTTCAGAGGTAGCTTTTCTGGCAATATAAGCACAATGCTTGGATTGTTAGTGAGCAAGTATTAAACTTTTCTTTGCAATTCCAGTTCAAAGAATTTAGGTATCATTCATAATCAAATTATCTGTATATTTCACTGGTGCTTTTGACCCCTAAACTCTACTAATAGATAACTGGTTGATTGTGGGCTGCATTTAGTGATTTTAAGCAACCAAAGATTTTATGGTATGTTTTCTTTCAACTTACACAGAATTTTAGCATTTCAATGCCCTCCAACATCTTTTTGTATAAGAGTTTGAAGTTCAGAGTGTGCTCGACTTCACACTGCAGTATATAGTTGCCCTATTCCTATAGCCACCAGTATCCATAATAAATATGCTTGTATACACAAGTCCACCAAAGGTGATCAATTTAAAATCTCTGGCATCTGATTTGGGTCACCATATACTAAAAAATAATTTTAACCCAATTAAACCAAATGGAATAGTTTGGCCTCCAATAAGCATTAATTATATCATAGCTGGTACTGACTCCAATATACTGTACATTATTAGAGAGAAAAAGGGAGGAAATGTATTGTAAGCTATAGATAATGTCTGCCCTGTATGTGCAAATAAATTATTTCTTGGAAGCAACAGTCCTATGTTTTAACAGAAAGTTTTTTTTATCTTACAGTATATATAGTATGCTTATAGAACCATGGATGACCTTTGTATTACACTGCTTTAGTAAAGATACAATAACCAGCATGGTAGCCCCCATGGATACATAATGGCACATTCAATTTGATGAGAAATATTTTATTACATTTTTATTTTGATTTCAAATTCCCTCATAATTTTCATACATTTTCATGAGTTATGTATTTCTCACTGAACTGAATCTAGCCCGGAATCAGTTTATTTTTTTTATAAACACACAATTAGTATTAGCCCATGGTTACTGTATATTATTCATATTTAATTCCATATACAATTATGGAATTAAATTAATTGTTTTGTATCTAATTTGTTCTTTAATACATGTAATGCACAATACTGTGCTTCCATTGCATTGCACATTATCTCCTTCTGCCTATAAAGGAACCTTAAATTATCATTGTAGTATATCAAAAATTAATTCCCCATAAAAATAAATTCCCCCATATAACCAACCAGGAATAGTAATGTCTGTTTGTACTGACTATGCAGACTGAGATGGTACATTGATTTGGTCAAGAACAAATATATAGATTCTCTTCCACCTCTGTTGTGAGGAATTTGGACAAATATCTGGGGAATCATGCCCTGTTTCTTTCATAAACAAGTGTGTTTATAAACATCAGATTTAACAGTCTGATGTGTGCACCTAAAGCTGGCCATAGACGTGTAGATTTACCTTCACATCGGACGAACAATCGCTCCGTGCCATCTCCCAACCTGCCAGTAACCACTCAGATCAAATAAAATAAACTAGTAAAAGAACAGATCAGACAATGTTCTGCCCCTGACAGCAATTGTACGAAAGATAGGTCCGACAAAAGCTGGTGACAGTCTCCCACTTATATCGTCAGATCGGCAATACATGCAGAGATATCATTGGTAGCCGACAGAAATGTTCTAACTTGTCCAATCGTCTGAACGACCGATCGCCATGGCACGAAAAATGTCGGGACACTCCACACATGGCCTAAAAATCGTACGAATCAAATCTTTGCGTCTATGGCCAGCTTTATTCTATATAACACACAGCTATTGGATATGTTTTCCTTTGAAAACAAGATAATTAAACTGTGTGTAAAGACAATTTTTACAGATTAAAAAACTGGCTGTATCTTCCAAAGAAACTGTCTTTACGATAAAGTCAGGTGTAAAATAGACAGAGATCACATCAATGATAATGAAGCAGTGGGTTAAAAATGAACAGCTAGGGCTAAATTGAAACTGGCATTCACTGTGCTATCTAATCAGGGTCAAAACTGCATTATTGTTGTCCACTGGGAGCAGCCATACACGCTTCTTGCACACTTACAAGTCTGTGGATAGAGGACATTTAACACATCACAGACCCCAGCAGCTTATCAGATCAACTAATCAATACTATTGACAATATTTCTGCCTAAAAGCATGACAGCCCCCTCTAAGCACTTTAGGTAAAAGGAGCCACTTCACTGTGCATTACCTTTGACCACAGTTCTGCGTGAGACCCTAGAGGCCAAGGTATAATTCTCCTACATATCTGACTATTGCACAAAGGAGGTCTGCTCTGGAAACAATGACTTTGAGAAGCAGAGAGCTTGGCTGCAGTCCCATAGGTGTTTATAATAGAGAATCAAGTTATTTCTATCTACCACTGTACTGCATGCTATCAACCTAGAATAAATCTCAGACAAAAGCTGAGCAGGTCAGGACCCTGTGGAATGTAAATGGAGTCTTCATGTTGTGATCAGACTCACGAAGGTCTGATAGTCACCTGCGGGGATCCTTTCTCCTGTGCTTGAGACACACCTGAAGACCCCCAGAAGACGTCCATGACAATTTTTAGCCAGATACATTTAACGCTCTAAAAAGCAACCTGATTGTGAATTTTCTGTTTGAAGATAACGGAGACAGACATGCGATTAGGGCAAGGAAAGAAAATGCCTCAGTGCATTTATGTTAAAGGGGCAGTAATTTTTTTTAAGTTTTATACTTTGGAAAGATGGAAGGATGGAAGGAACATGCATTACACACCTATAATTGCATAGATAATTTAATATGTTAAATAAAAACTTTTGATCAAAGTATTGAAAAAACAACTACAGCTGGGCATTTATGTACCAATAATACCCTACAAAATAAAGTATAATTATTGGTAGGTGTATGTTGGCCTGCTACTCATGACTAATACCCATGTACTATGGTTATTAGTCAGTTCAGGAATTGGGCAAGTTTTAAAATTTCACACATCTTACAGCACATCAGCAGGTGAGGAAAGTGAAGACGAGCCCAGGCTCTTTGCAGGAACAAGTGGAAAAACACAAAAACAACCATGTCAGAAACCTAGCATCCATACACACACCCCTCCATACCCCCACATACATTATATATACACATATCTATACTAACTATAGATTTTAGAATCACCTTTGATATTATGTCTGTCCAAGAAATCATCCAAGTCACTGTTAAAAGCATTAATCGAATCAGTCATCACAACATCACTAGGGATGTAGCGAACTGCTGATTTGGTGTTCGCGAACGCCGTTCGCGAACACCGGCAAAAAATGCGAACGTTCGCGAACAGTTTGCGAACTTCGAACACCCGCTAAAATCGTTCGAATCGAACGATCGAAGGATTTTAATCGTTCGATCGAACGATTTTCATTCGAATCGAACGATCGAAGCATTCGATCGAATGCTTTTCATTCGATCGAATGCTTACAATCGTTCGAACGAATGGAAATCGTTCGATTTTTAGCGGTCGAAGGAATTCGAATGGTCGAATGGTCGAACGATTTGTATTCGAATCGAACGCGAACTCAAAATGCGAACGTCGCGCGACGTTCGCGAACATTCGGCGGACGCGAACGGTCGAAGTTCGCGCGAACAAGTTCGCCGGCGAACAGTTCGCTACATCCCTAGACATCACCCGGTAGTGCATTCCACAACCTCACTGTTCTCAATGTTGAATAACCACCTACTAAGTACCATAAGAACATACACAGATTTTGGGGAGGTTTGCCCGATATATTATCTAGTCTTGGCAGGCACATCTACAGAACCTGCAAATCCCTCTCACTTTTGCCCAGATCTGCTAATTCAGGCCATGGGTCCAAATAACAAATCACTGCAATTTGGCCATTTGTGTGTGTTGTCATATTGCTCAATATCTATCTGACTGTTTAGGCCACAGGCTGATCATCTGAGAAACTGCAAGGTCAGCCAATGTAAAGCCACCTTATGTCAAGTCTAAAAAGTTAAGCTAGTAACGAGTACATGTAAATGACAAGAACTAAACAACCTTACAGAAACAATACATTGACCTTTTAGTACATCAGTATGGTAATTATAAAAGCATCATTACAATGTAGATATATAGGTATAGGATCTATTATCTATAATGTTTTGGACCTGGGGTTTTCTGGATAAGGGATGTTTCCTTAATTTGTATCTCCATGCCTGAAGTCTGCTACAAATAATTACATTAAAAATTCAAACTATTTACTTAAAACGGACTCTATGGAAGACGGACCTCCCAGAATTCAGAGTTTTATGGATAATCAGTTTCAGGATAAAGTATCCCAGACCTGTAGAAAACCTTATATAGAAATAAACAGGGCTATCCACTATAGGTATGTACTGTGGAAATAAACAGGCCTATAAACTGTAGGTATTATACTGTATGTACAATATTCTTGTGACGTAAACCATTTACTGGTTCATCTGAATGCATGGCTCACAGAATGGTATGCACCTGCCCTCTACCCAAACAATAACATTTTTAAAAAATTTCATTTTGCATAATGTAAACTATTGTAATCTACATACATTAAACATTTTTAATGATTTTAAAGTTATATGTAAGTGTAATTGCTATTTAAAGCAGCATTATTTTTGTCCCTTTCTGCATTACTGGTATTGACTCTTGAAGCCAACACTCCTTCAGTCCAAACTCCAACGTCCACAATGCCTTGCTTTCTTCTTTGCTGGTTTCTGCTGCATGCAATGTTTTAAGAGTCAGAACCACTAGGTAATAGAAAGGGGAAGATACTTGCCCCCTGATGATGCACATGGGACCACAGAAGTATCCTTATGGAGTGTGTAGGTTGTCTTTGTGCTTGATTGGTTTTCTACTGGATCAGTAGCGTAACTATAGAGGGAACAGACTGAGTGGCCGCAGCAGCACCAATTAGTGGGGTGTGCAGGTGACCTAAAAGGCATAATAACAAAATACATAGTGATATACTAAGTTAGGTTAAAAAAGACACAAGTCCATCAAGTTCAAACTTTTAAGGGCTATTCCACACGGGGAGATAGCCTTGCGTTTGCGGTCGCGGCGACAAAGCGCCGCGCCAGTCGCCGCGACCGGCGCAGGTGACAGTTTTGTATGGGCGCCTATGTAAAAACGCCTGTGCTAACCACACGAGGCGATGCGCTTTTCAACAGTCGCCTGAAAATGCCTCGCCAGGCTTTTTCAGGCGACTGTTGAAAAGCGCATCGCCTCGTGTGGTTAGCACAGGCGTTTTTACATAGGCGCCCATACAAAACTGTCGCCTGCGCAGGTCGCGGCGACTGGCGCGGCGCTTTGTCGCCGCGACCGCAAACGCAAGGCTATCTCCCCGTGTGGACTAGCCCTAAAGGGATACTGTCATGGGAAAAAAGTTTTTTTCAAAATGCATTAGTTAAGAGTGCTGCTGGAGAAATCCATTTCTCCCAAAAGAGCAAACAGATTTTTTTTTATATTTAATTTTGAAATCTGACATGGGGCTATACATATTTTCAGTTTCCCAGCTGCTCCTCGTCATGTGACTTGTGCTCTGATATACTTCAGTCACTCTTTACTGCTGTACTGCAAGTTGGAGTGATATCACCCACCTCCCCCCCCCCCCAACAGCCTAATAACAGAACAATGGTAAGGTAACCAGATAGCAGCTACCTAACACAAGATAACTGCTGCCTGTTAGATGTAAGACCCACACTCAATGGTAAAATCCAAGTCCCACTGTGACACATTCAGCAGTTCTATCCTTAACTGCTGGCTCTTTCTGAAAGCACATGACCAGGCAAAATGACCTAAGATGGCTGCCTACACACCAATATTACAACTTAAAAAATACACTTGCTGGTTCAGGAATTAAATTTTATATTGTAGAGTGAATTATTTGCAGTGTAAACATTGTAAGTGAGAAATAAATACTACACATAAAAATCATGACAGAATCACTTTAAGTATATATACACAACTTGTTTAATTGCTAGTTGATCCAGAAGAAGGCAAAAAACCCCATTTGAAGCCACTTCAATTTGCCTGAGAGGGGGAGAAACGTCCTTCCTGACCAAGATTGCTATTGGACCAGTCCTTGAATCATCTTGTACTAAGAGCTATCTTTCATAACCCTGTTTTCACGTTCGGCACCCTAATCCAGAACCAGTGCTAGGCTCCCTGGTCTTGGCTCTTGCTTCTGCCTAAACAGCCACCTTTCACTTCAGGAAGAGCCCTCCGCTAGTTGGTTGCCACCAGGTCTTATTAAAAGAGGAGCAAAGCAAATGGTTCTGGACGAACAAAGAGGCATGATCGTTTCACAAAGGATACTGGATGGAAGACAACACGGTTCAGAAGACAGACCAGACAATACAGCTTAGACAGGCCGGCCAGCACAAGCAGTTAAGAATAGTCAGACAGGCCGGGTCGGTGCAGGCAGCGTTCTAGGAATGGTCAGATAGAGTTCAGAATAGTCAGGCAACAGGCAAGGTCAAAACCAGAGGATCAAAACAGGATTCACTTAAAATAAGCACCTAGGAACTACCAAATAGAATCTAACAACGGACTATGAGTTCAACACGGAATCCCCTTAAATACTGTTTGAATTTAGCTCCATTGCGTGACGTCATCAAGCCGGCGCATAAACCCGGAAGATCGCGGCCGTGCGCGCCATAGGGGAATGGGCACAGGAGGAACAAGAATTCCACATATTCACAGCTGTCATTGTGAACAAATCTTCTGAATACTTTAATCGAACATCCCTTTTTCTGATCGGAATGGGTGACCTTGTGTCAGCTGGAAAGACTGGTAAATAAAGCATTAGAGAGATTATTATACTGTATGATCCTCTTACAGTATATATTTATATGTAGTTATCATATCACCCCTTAAGTGCCTCTTCTCCAGTATGAACAACCTCAACTTGGTCACTCTTTCCTCAAAGATGAGATTTTTCCATACCTTTTACCAGTTTACTTGCCTTTTTCTGTACCCTATCGAATTCAGTAATGCCTTGTTTGAGCTCTGGTTACCAGCGATTTTGTGCAATTGAGCAAAAAATAACTTATGGAGGTAGGGACCCTGAGGTTACACCACTGAACAGAATACTTAAAGGGATACTGTCATGGGAAACATTTTTTTTTTTTTTTAAATAAATCAGTTAATAGTGCTGCTCCAGCAGAATTCAGCACTGAAATCCACTTCTCAAAAGAGCAAACAGATTTTTTTATATTCAATTTTGAAATCTGACATGGGGCTAGACATATTGTCAAATTCCCAGCTGCCCCAAGTCATGTGACTTGTGCTCTGATAAACTTCAATCACTCTTTACTGCTGTACTGCAAGTTAGAGTGATTTCACCCCCTCCCTTTTTCCCCCCAGCAGCCAAACAAAAGAACAATGGGAAGTTAACCAGATAGCAGCTCCCTAACACAAGATAACAGCTTCCTGGTAGATCTAAGAACAGCACTCAATAGTAAAAATGTCCCACTGAGCAATAGTAAAAATGTCCCACTGAGACACATTCAGTTAGATTGAGAAGGAAAAACGGCAGCCTGCCAGAAAGCATTTCTCTCCTTAAGTGCAGGCACAAGTCACATGACTGGGGGCAGCTGAGAAATTGACAAAATGTCTAGCCCCATGTCAGATTTAAAAATTGAATATAAAATAATCTTTTTGCTCTTTTGAGAAATGGATTTCAGTGCAGAATTCTGCTGGAGCAGCACTATTAACTGATGTGTTTTGAAAAAAACATGTTTTCCGATGACAGGATCCCTTTAAGTTTTCTCATGCATGGCATAAACATAAAGATCATATAATTTGGGTTATTATTGATTGGGTAACCAAAGTTCACTGGTAGTCGGGGTATTGTTCTCACATTTTTAAGTGTGTTTAAATGGCAGAAACATACAGGGAGGTGGATTCCTAATTAAATTGGGTAATAAAAGGGTCTCAGAACCCTTTATAGACAATTATTGCGGGTATGTGAGCAATTTGATATAAATATGTATATATATATATATATATATATATATATATATATATATATATATATATATATATATATATATATATATATTGATAGTAGGCATGAAGCTAAGGATTGGGGAGTTGGCAGACCTTTTCATCAGAGACCAGTATGATTTCAATAAATTACAGATTGAAATGTGTTAAAGGCTCCATTTACATATATAGCATATTGACATAGGTTATTATGCAGAGGTATTCTTAGCTGCATAATTTTTTTAAATCATAAATGGAAGCTGCCATACTGGCCTTGGGAAAAACTGTTAGTAAGAGACGCTGCTTGAACAGCGTCCTCCAGTGGCCATGTTTCATGAAAAAAGTGGAATCCTTTTTGTTTAAGAAGTTTAAACATTCTATATTATTTTCGATCAATAAGTGGTCTGTTTACTGTCCCTTTAGTATGGAGGCTTTAAAGGGTACTATTTGTTTTGAATGAGCTGATTTCCAGGTTTACATATAGAATACACCAAAAAAAGAATATTTTCTTATGACAATAATACAATATTCTGGCTGACAGAAGCAAGAGATTATAGGACAGTAGTTGAAAGGGACACAAATGTTCAGAAATAAGAAAATCCGCTCAGTCTCTCTCTCTCTATGGGTCCGTACTCTTTAAATAAGCTTTCTCCAATTGTCAGCAACGTTAATTGCTCAGTTGATCTGTGGCACAGTTGCAATAATCAAAAGCGCTGCACGCTTCTTTCCTTAGACAAAATGTAATAAGCAGTTGGTGCCATGGGATTGATGCTGTCAAGAAGTTTGTTGTTTTCCCTGCATGTCTTGTTTGTTGCTGGTAATTAGATAGACAAAGTAATTATTGTTCTTATTCCTTTGCTCTATTTATGTCAGTCTCTCCTGGCATTCTGTGGCATTATATTAACTCCTGAAGGGTTGAAAGGCCATGTCGCAACTATGGCGGTGAAGGAGTTTATGATGGTTTAAACATAAACACATTATACAACTCTATCATTGCCAAAAGATCTGTTTTATTTTAAGTCTGCAGAGACTAATAGCTGAAGCAATGGCTTCATTCACAGTTTAACCTGCTTCAGTTTAAATAGTGTCAATAAAAAAAACTTTAGCATTTCAGATAGTTAATGAGACCTGTAGCACTGTGCATCAGATCTGGTTTTTAAACCTAGCAACTTCCAAGATGATTATGAAAGAGTGTTATAGAATTTCAACCGGGCTATTCCCAGGCACTTGATCAATAATGCACTACAAAATTGGGTAATAAAACCCATATTCTCTTTTAAATGCATACTATATTTTTTTTCTAAAAAACATTCTTTTGTAAAACATTCTAATGTATATGCCATTATAAACACTTCAGGCTAGTGTTGTGGAACTTCAAGAACCGGAGACCACTTGAGCTCTGTGGATTCTGAACTCACAAAAAGTCAGAACCCCATATGACATATGACATAACAGTTTACAGGCATTAAAGGATGTTACCATTGTGAAAGCATACAGATATCGCTTCACAGTACAGAAAAACATAGAACTGCCCATATTACCAATGAGATGGTTCCTCCTCAAGGTCAAGGTAATAATGACCAATCTATCTTGAGAAAAGAATCCATCCAAGTCCGGCGGGGCTTCCGGGGGAATCTGCATACGTAGAATTTTGTTCTTTCTCAATAAGAATTACACAAAGCACCAGGCATAGTAAGTATTGGCAGCTAATGCAAACATAACTGGCACCACTGCAACCCTATTCTACACATAACCCCGCTCTGTTCTCTCAGCCCCCCCACTTGCCTCTCTCCACATATAAATAATAGCACATGTTAGAAAATATAACATAGAATTAATGTTTTTGCCGCCCTACAGCTCTCACACATGCTTTACTGCACAAATATCAATCTGCAGTAACCTGTCGGTACAAAAGCCTAAATAACTATTTGCATATGCACATACAGTACATGAAAGCTTTTGTTATAAATATGTGTGGCTTCTTATTTACAGTACAAAGACATACATTCTTTTCTTATTTCTCAAGACTTCTCCCCAAGATCAGTCTCCTGATCATCAAGAGATAAGATATCTCATGAAAATAATGTTTTACATGACCAGGTAATGTGAAGGACACCTCCAAGTGTCAAGTCAAGTGTCACATATAGCTGCAACTGGTTTGATGTTAAATCTAAGGGATTACATTTCACTATATTTTATGGCGTAATTTCAGATGCAGCAGTGAAAAGGCATTTCGGTCATCTGTGTCAGGGGCCTATCAAGAATAAACGTAGTCCAGAGTTCAGGCACAGGTCAAAAGTCAGATAATCAGGATACTAGCAATTTAGGAACAACCAGGAATGCAGACAAACAAATCCTATAATCGGGCATTGAACCCATGACCTTGGTGTCTTCTTATTTCAAATTTTCACTCCAATCGCGTGACGGCATGACTCCAGCGTCTTCCCACATGGGTCATGGGCGTTGCCATCTTGGATGTGACACTGCCAGAGACGGGAGTGCCATCGGGAGCTCCAGACAATCTGAAACTTTTCTGTGTGCATATGAAATTGCATTTCTTCCACTATGTGACTGATTTGAGGTACCACTTTTCACATCCACAGCAATTTTTTTAATTACTTTTAGCAGTATCGAGATCATCAAGGTATCTCTTAAATGTAGTGAAAAATTGATTCATTAACACTGCCTTAAATGTACATTAGTAACTCCATTACTAAAAGTAAGGATAAGTTACTCTTCTTTAGTTTTAAGAAACAATAACCTTCATCTGACATTACTGTTCCTTTAAACTGCAACAATTAGTATGTATAATTGAGCATCATCACCCTGCTGTTCAGTCATTGATCTTATTTAATAATGAAGTCAAATAATCTGACCATTTGGTTATATAGCTCTCATTATTTACACACAATGATCACAACATCAGTCCTACTGCAAAAACAACTATATAACTCTGTAAAATCCACTGGCTGTTAGCTGTGCAAGGAATTGCTGCCAGAATGTCATTAAAAAGCACGCCAGTTTGGCAGGCGCTGATATGTTACTTTCTGCTCGCATCTGTGCTTAACGAATGAACGCTTCAGCTTCCCAATAAAGAGAAAGACCCTGAAGCCAGGGCACTTAATCAATGGGATAATGGAATGAATCAATACAAAAAGGCTTTCTTAGGAGGTCTTAATTAAGGGAACATTCACAGATACAAACGACCGCTTCAATGTATTGACAGTAGTGTGCAGAGGAGGGAGGTAGGGAGTAGAGAGAAGGCCTCTCTACCTCTGTGACAGTGCTGTTTTAGCTCAGATACATTGTATTCCACAGTGTTGAATAAGCATACAATAACAGTCAGCTCAAAAAAAAAAAACTAATGAAAAGAAGAAAAACTGATGCATATGCTTAATAAAGCTATCAAATATTTTGCACACTAGGTTCGTTTATATAGCACTGCAGTTGACTTGTATATAAAAATGTGTACAAGTTCACAAACAAATATGTAAAAGCAACCAGTCTTCCAACATGTTGGAAGCATTGGATGGCATTTATCTAGCTGTAAAACCCAAAGTGTAGATTGCATAATGTTTAAGTAACCACAACCTAAATTAAGTTTGATTGTATCTAATTTTATTTTTAGACAAATACAAGATTCCTCTGCACTCAACCCATTATCAATAAAATGGTCACTGCTCTTGTAGAACTATAACAAACAAGGGAAAGTTGTGCTCACCACTAGTTTTTAAAAACATTAGGCGGGGGTGCAATGAGGATGACTTTGACGTAGTTGGCCAGCTTAAATATATTGCAATATATGGACAAACAATCCCTGTTTTGTTTAAAGGGTAAGGCATTTTTTAGTAGCAGTATGCACAAAATGTCGCTGTCTTAAATATATTGATAATGGGTTGAGTGCAGAGGAATCTTGTATTTGTCTATATGTATTTTGTGGTCACACCCTCATTGCACCCCCGCCTAATGTTTTTAAAAACTAGTGGTGAGCACAACTTTCCCTTGTTTGTTATAGTTCTACAAGAGCAGTGACCAGCTCCATGTTGTAGCTCCCACCCCCTCCAACTATAGTCAGGTGATCCCACTGGTGTCTAATAAAAGGGCAGCCAAGTTTGGGAGTTTTACTTTGAAAGCAGCTAGTAAGTTGCAGGTAAAACGTATTCGTCCCTTTTATAAAATGTATAATTAAACCATAGAATTCTTAATGAATCAGATGAAAATTGAGCATAGGACTGGCCAGATATGGGATGACTTTGACGTAGTTGGCCAGCTTAAATATATTGCAATATATGGACAAACAATCCCTGTTTTGTTTAAAGGGTAAGGCATTTTTCAGTAGCAGTATGCACAAAATGTCTCTATATATTGATAATGGGTTGAGTGCAGAGGAATCTTGTATTTGTCTATATGTATTTTGTGGTCACACCCTCATTGCACCCCGCCTAATGTTTTTAAAAACTAGTGGTGAGCACAACTTTCCCTTGTTTGTTATAATTTTATTTTTATATAACTGTTTTATTATTCTACATTATTTTGTCATTGCTACCTTTCCTATTATTATCTACTACGGTATGTTCAGACATTGACTGGAAAAGTGGTTCTGGCAACACATTAAAAGGAACCAGGTTTTTAAATGAGCAGCAAGTCACTTCCATGTCACAGATTATACCCAAACAGAAATTAAACTCTATTGGATCTACTTTTATTCATTTTTGTATTATTTTTACAATTATTTAGGAAGTTCAGGTCTGTTTATATAGGTATTCCTCCAGAATGTTTTTTTCCTGTTTGGGTCTTCAGGCTTCTCAATGGCATGGTCATGACTTTTGTGATTGAATCTATCCATTTTGTTTATGGTTGTCCTCTTCCATTAGTCCTTTCAACATTTCCATGCATATCTATCTATTTTTTTTTTTTTTTTTAAACTGTTTTTTCATAATTCTTCCAAAATAAGACAGCTTCAGTTTTGTCATTTGTCCTTTGAGTATGACATCAGGCTTGGTCTGATCACAGATCCATTAGTTTGACTTAAAGGAAAACTATACCCCCAAAATGATTACTTAAGCAACAGATAGTTTATATCAAATTGAATGACATATTAAAGAATCTTACCAAACTGGAATATATATTTACATAAATATTGCCCTTTTACATCTCTTGCCTTGAACCACCATTTCGTGACTCTATCTGTGCTGCCTCAGAGATCACCTGACCAGAAATACTACAACTCTAACTGTAACAGGAAGAAGTGAGGAAGCAAAAGGCAGAACTCTGTCTGTTAATTGGCTCATGTGACCTTACATGTGGTTTGTTTGTGTGCACAGTGAATCGTACGATCTCAGGGGGCGGCCCTTATTTTTTAAAATGGCAATTTTCTATTTATGATTACCCAATGGCACTTACTACTAAAAAAGTAAATTATTATGATAATGGTTCATTTACATGAAGCAGGGTTTTACGCATGAGCTGTTTTACTCAGTATCTTTTAATAGAGACCTACATTGTTTGGGGGGTATAGTTTTCCTTTAAGTTATCTGAAACATTAATGCCAACACAAGAGTTCTTTTGTTCAATACTTTTCCTGTTTTTCAGTCTGTTTTTCCATAAGAGTCACATAAAATACAGTTTGGTATGGTCAAAGGTATGGACATTACTTCAGGAAAGTAAATATTACCACATGATCATGATTTCAAAGAATAAATTGGGATTAAAAATCCCATTTTAAATAATAAATTTCTTCATAAATTCCTTCCCCCCACTGCCATCTTATTCCTTGACCGAAAAATCAAGAAACAGAGATCAACCCAGCTATATCTATTATGTTTATTGGATGTTACTTTTATTCTTGTAACCAGCAGTACGCATTTATTGTTGTAAATTCATGGTTTCCTTGTTTTTCTTGGTATATACTGGATACCTGTACTGTATAGTGGAACCATAGTTACAGGTCTTGCATTGTAGCAATATAGAAAGCCTATCCCAAACAAATTGACAATGACTGAGACAAGACATGATACTTAAACATTTAAGAAGGTTAATGTGAAAAGGTCTCTGGCACTTGATGCCAATACACCCACAAATGCTTAAATCAATTTGATTTTAGCCAAGCTGCTATTTACATCCTTTAAAAAAAGGTGGGATGAATTGGAGGAAATTTAGGAATTTTGACAATTATATTGCAGTAGATGTGCTTTATGAAAGACTTTAGATATAGACAGCAAACATTAATGTGGCATTGCAACGGGTTTCTGCCAATGGATCCCAAAAGCTGGGTGGAAATTCCTAATGCTAGGATTAGGAAAGGTGGGAAATATTTAAGAAGAGAGAATATGCCAAAATAGTGGACAAAGAATAGAAGAGCAGGCATTCAATATAAAAGACTGCAGAAGAACAGTGTGGGTGTAGTAAAGTAGGGGCTGGAACAGGCTTATATGACAAATAATTGACTCTCCTCCCCCTAATAACAGACTGACTGGAGCAGAGCACAGCTGGCATATAACAGGACACACCGGAGCAGAACAAAGCTGGTGTAGGACAGGACACAGGCAAAATGGGCTGCTATGTAGCAGATGAGATTTAAAGGATGAGTAAAAAATGAAAGCAGTTTAAAGAGATCCACATATAAAATTCTGTTAGTATGCACTAGTAAAAGCTGTGTGTTTGATTTAGAAAGACTACTATAGTTTATATAAATAAGCTGCTGTGTAGCCATTGGGATAGACATTTCATAATGAAAAAAAATGAGAAAAGGCACAGGTTACATAGCACATATGAATGGCTGCCCCCATGGCTACACCGCAGCTTGTTTTTATAAACTATAGTAGTGTTTCTGAAGCAAACACACAGCTTTTGCCAGTGCAAAGCAAAATTACATGATATTTTCACTACTTACACTTTCAGTTTTTGTTGTTTCTGTTCCTTTAATATTAGCAACTGTGAGGTCATGCACTTGAAATTTAAGAATATACTGGGTAATTATGCCCTTAATTTAACGTAACAGCTACAAAACATAGTGAAGGTCTCAGTCTAAAATATTGTTGTGCACTTTTGGTACACTACATTTTTAAAAGTGTTGTTTTCAGCATGAGAGAGTCTCGAGAAGAGAAACTAAGCTAATTAAGGATTTTAAAAATGGCTGTCCAATTTGTGATTGTTTACCCCGAGGCTCAATGGGGGCATATGATCACTATATATAAAAAAACACAAGAGAACTATATAATAACTTATCTGGGGCTTTATTCAACAACAAATCTTTCCAGAGAAGAGAGGAGTTTATTCATTATATGTGAAAGATTGTTTTTTTGTTTGTTTTTTACCCTAAGAAAGGATTTTTTTCCCTGACTGCTGTAGTGGAAGATGTATTAGATAGTTTCAAGAAATGTTTGGATGCCTTTTTACCAAATTAAATAACACAACCAATATTAATCCAGTTAACAATGTTTACCCAGTAGCTGTCTGGCTGCTCTTTGGGAGTTAGGAATGAGCTTTTTCGCCTTCTAGACCAAACTGGAGACAGCTTAAGATCAGCTTAAGTTTACCCTTCCTCACTAAGCACTAGAAGGTAGGCAAAACTTTTTGTTGATGTGTTTTTTTCTTTGTTTATATTAAATGTTGGGTAAAAACACATGTTTAGCTTTCTGTTAGCATTATGGATAAAGGTTATTAGACTATGGTAATCAAACGGCAATGAATGACTATGGATTGCTTTACAGTTACAACACTGACAAGTGGATTGTATTGCCCCAACTCAGCAATTATCACTCAAAACACACAGACCTGACCACCCCATCATGCACAGTATGCAAAAACAAACGCATATAAAAGTTATATAGGTCAATGCAAACAATACGTTTTAACATTTGCACCATATGTACTAACTCATAGCAACCAACCAGTAAAAATAAGTGTTTAGGAATGCACCTTAAATTACTGGGAATTTTTCAGAATTCCCCTGTTAGAACGGTAGTACTAAGTGTTCCGCCTTAACATTTCCCAGGATTTGTTTTTCTAGCAAATGGAAGGTGGAGTGTAAGCGACCCAAATTATTCAACAGCTACTAAACATTTATACATCACAAAACAGATTGGATATGTTTTGGTTAATTATCTGTTGTTTGACACTTGAGTATTTTTAAGCATTCTTTAATTTAGAACATGGAAAAGTCAGGTACTCTGGAGATATGAGTGCATGATTGTAATTTTACTTGGTAACAGAAGGACCTGGTCTGACAATACCTATACCAAACAGAGAAGAGGAGAATTGGAATAATTAATGAACACCTCATTTGATGGATGCAATTAATTGTGAGCAATCCCTTAGTGAGTCTTCTGCCAAATATGTTGTCAATATTAGTGATTCTCCCAAAGCTTCTGCACCAAGCAACACTTTAAAACAGCTTCAGTCTGATGTCAGAATAAATCCTTTAGAAATAAGCAGCCAAGCCAGAAAACAGCAACAATTACAGTTCATTTCCACAAAAGGAAGTTAAAATAGTATAGCTGTATATTAGGGTAACCAGCTTTTCTTAATGTAAAAACTGGACTGTTACGTACACTAGTCCCCATATACAATGTTGTAAGAAAAGGTGCAATGTTTGACCATGTGCATAAATCCATAGCAACAGATTTTGTATTTTAACCAGCAAGTGCTGTGTGCCTATTGGTTGCTATACGTAGTGACACCTGTAGCAAATACTGCACCTCTTATTACATAACCTGTCCTGATTCACTAACAAAGTAAAAACAGTATCAGACTGGCCCACTGGAATTAGAATATCAGGAAAACTCCCTATGTGCCCAGATGTCAGTGGACTCTCCTACTCAACTAACCTTGTATGCCTGTACCATTCCCCATTCAACTAGCCTTGTATGCCTGTACCATTCCATTTCTGAAAGTTTTTTAAAAAAAATCAAATTCGAATTTCAAAATTTTTTATGTACTGTCCCTTTAAAAAATTTGAATTTGACTATTTGCCACCTTAAACCTTGCCTAATTGCTGTATTAGCCTATGGGGGATGTCCTGGCATCAATTTGGAGTTGTTTGCAGCCTTCCTGAAAATCAAGTTTTTTTCTGAGAAAAAACTTGAATCTAATTCTTTTCTAATTTGATTCAAGTTTGCAGATCAATCTCATTCACTTGTTGTTCAATCTTGATAAAGTGCAGAGAACAGACCTGAAATGTTGCTCTGTTACAGGTTGTGAGTCATATGTTCTAATAAAAGCTTTTGAACTAAATATCCTGAATTTACAGTGATGTGTCGCATATTGGAGATCAATCCCATTCACCCGAGTTTGAAAAATTCAAATATTTTGAAAAATTTTAGTTTTTTTTTTTATTCAAATTTTTATTCATGGGAGTTTGAGAGTTTTTACAAACTGCTATGAAATCTTAATCCAATCCTTGATAAATCTGCCCCTATATGTGGTGATATTTCAAAAGGTGTATATTTTTAATTTACTTCAGAAATATTTACCATTGTTTTACACTACCTCAGAGCCAATGAGGCAGAGTAGAAATTCTTCATTAAAAAGGGTTTTAAAGCAGTGTAATTTGATTTACACCAGTTTTACTTTGCTAACGTTCTGCTGCTTTTTTTCACCTGTTTCACTTAACTGCTCTGTGAAACAAAATTTAAGCTCATATTAAATACATTGACTTACTGTAATAACACTACTTATTATTGTATTTATAAATGTTACCTTATTAAAAGTTTACTGTTTCAAAGTAAAATGTATTATTTCCCACAAACAGTATACACAAAGATAAAGATACAAAGATATTATCGACATGATCTCATGTTTAAAGGTATTAGACAAAAATGTTATACACTGTAGCTGGTGCCTAGCATGTAAACTACCATTTCAGATTTGGGCATGAGGTTGTGAAAGCAAGCCTCAGGCCAGTGACATGGTAATAGCTTGTCATTGACTAGTTCAGAAATAAATTAACAGCCCCTATGATTAATTTCTTTCTCAGGATCACACATCAGGTTGTTTTGACAAGTAGCATCCCATTATGCCCTCTCTTTAAGAAAGAGCTATTCTTAATGCTTCCTTTGCCAGCGGCACAACATGGCAACAAAACTAGGAGGTTAATAGGGCTACACAACCTGACACGCATTCATCTCCTTGGTTTATCGGCCTGGGAGAGGGTAGCAGAAATCAGAGCTTACATGTGCTTCTGCTCCCTGGGTCACCAAAAGCATGTGATCAATGCCTTTCGGATCAATACCATGAGTTACTGCCGCATCTGTGCCAGTGGAGGAAAGGAACAGGTCAATAGATGCATGGTGCTCAACTAGTAAACTGGTCCTAAACAATCAATCACTATTTATTATGAATGTTAAGGTAATTTATGACAAGTATAAAACAACATGCATGGATTAAAATGAATCAAACCTGCTATGACCTTGTATTCTGCTCACACACGTACAGACTGTAATTTTGGTCCTTTAGGTGTTAATTTTAAGAACTGGTATGGTCAGGTTTAATAGGGGGAATGTGGCCTAAATGTCCTGTTTAAAAAAAAAAATGAAGGGATAATTCACACAACAGATATGTTTTGTGAAAAGTTAATTGGTGGCTAATTAAATTGACCCCACTGTGTGTTGCATGAATGCAATAGGGATCCCTGGTGCAGGTACTGATGTGAAAGATGAGCAAAGTGATGCATAAAATCAGCTTTATATCAATAAAGGATGATACGAATAATCCCATCTACCTACTTTCTCAAGCATCTCACTGCAACTAGCCCCCACAATAGAAGGTCTGTCTTGGACTCTCCAGGCATAACTAGTCAAACACCAATTCAACGACCAGGCATTGCAGTATCTACTAACGGAGAATTCAGAATATTGCTTCATGGATCGCAGAAACAGGGAACATTGTCATTGTCAGATATTTATTTTCTTTAATTCTAAGAACTGGTATAAAACTGCAGTTTTAGGATTCACGACCCTTTGTTTCCTTCTGCAAAATAATCTTAGATTTTATTTCTGAGGTAAGTTAAATATACAGTATAGTGTACAGTACTGCTAAATTTATACAGCAGTATAAGATTCAGTTGCACATGCAGTTTAATAGGTATAAAGGAACATAATATAAATTTTTCAGCATTAGTTCAATGAATAAAGCACAAGTAAAACAAATTATCAGCCGACTGAAAACCCATCTAAATAATAAACTCCTCCTTATCACAAACCCTAATCAATACTGCAGTTTATACAGAGCACTTCTTAGTGGACTGGTAATTTGTATTGATTGTGCTGGTTACGACCAAAAATAGAATGTGACTTATTTGAGATTTTGCCCTGTTTGGCACAAAATTACAAAAAACATAGATATTAACAGTTGCCAAAAAGTATGCTCAACAAAATATTATTTATTGAAAGAATGATTAAAAGAGGTAGGTATACTGCCCCTTTAAGAAAAATACTTTTGTACAACTGTAGATTCCTCTAATATTTTTTATAACAATTGCTTAATTAAAATATTAATAAAATATTACCCAAAGGCTAGTAATATTGATTGGCATTTAAAATACAGTAAATATATTCACTATAATTAACTTTCTAGGAGTTAAAATTGTCATATTTAAATACAAATATTTTTCAGTTGAATCAGTGCATAATGTATATTTTTCATCTTAAAGGGCATGTAAAGGCAAAATAAATAAAATCCCATTTTTACTTTCTTTAATGAAAAAAAACCTATCTCCAATATACTTTGATTAAAAAATGTGTACCGTTTTTATAAGAAACCAACCTGTATGCAGTGAAATTCTCCCTTCATTTACTGCTGTGGATAGGAATTGTCAGACGGTCCCTAACTACTCTGCAGGGAAATAATCATACTTATGAACTGCAGGGAGGGGCCCCGCCTTATTTCCCAGCCATGCAGAACTTAAGCAGCTTTGTTTGTTTACATGTATAGCTGTCGGCAACTGTGTAGAGATTTGTATTGGATTTTATTTTTGCCTTTATATCCCCTTTACTGTTTCCAACTCCAGCTGCAGAGACAAAGATCATGGAGGCAGATTTAAACAGATAAACTGGAATTCTATTTGGAGGATTATTTCGCTGCAGCCACTGGTTCTGGAGAGTTGGAAAAAGTTTGTATTAAACAATACAAAAACTATAAAATACAGCTGTATCGCTATGGCAATATTATTTGACTTGAACTATTTTGATAATTTATGACGAACCTATGTCTTGGTTTTGCAAATATGTTTAACAAAGTTACAAGATGGTGACCCCCTATGGTCAACTTTCAAAGCATAAATCATTTGTTTGATTAGGTGTATAGTGCAGTAAGTTCATGATTATGTTTAATATACAAATGACAGCATTTCTAGCCTTATTTTATTTTAGACTTTACTTCCCCTTTAAGTGGAATACTGACGCACAAGATCTCTGCATTCCATTGATCCATATGCAGATTAATACATGGGACACCGAACACAAGTAACATAGCAATATAGTAACATAGTAAGTTAGGTTGAAAAAAGACACACGTCCATCAAGTTCAACATTTTAACTTTTTTTTAACCTGCCTAACTGCCGGTTGATCCAGAGGAAGGCAAAAAACCCCATCTGAATCCTCTCCAATTTGCCTCAGAGGGGGAAAAAATTCCTTCCTGACTCCAAAATGACAATCGGACTAGTCCCTGGATCAACTTGTACTATGAGCTATCTCCCATAACCCTGTATTCGCTCGGAACTCAGACTCCTCTATTGTATACACTGAAGAAAAAAACTGATTTAGCACATTTGCCTTTTCTGTATCTGTTACAACCATACTGGTACCATTATTTAATGAAGCAACACTCTCAACCTGCGTCTTTTTACTATTAATATATTTAAAAAACTCTTGGGGAAAGTTACCTCTGCTAGAGAAACGTACTTTTGTCTGTAGGCATCCGTGCAAAGTGATAGGGACTGGTTGTTCATTTAAAAATCATTACATTTATCGGAGTCTTGGTGACCTGGTCTGCAAGCTGTTGTTCTTCTGTACTTGAATGACTTATAATGCACTGTGTTGCTGTGCAAACAACGGTCTGAAACAAAAGTGGTATTTTTCATTCCCTGCAATATTGGCTAAGTATATGTACAGATGTCTGTAATTCCTAACAACTGAGGAGATGCAAAGTTCTGCAACTAACTATTGGAAATAGTTGTATGTTAAAATAAAGCATTCCTTCTATGTAATATAAATAAAATAACTTTAAATGGCACATATTAGAATTAAAGGATCAGTAACACCAATAGGCAAAAGCTGTGTGTTTGCCTCAGAAAGAGTACTATAGTTTATGTAAATAAGCTGCTTTGTAGTCATAGGGGCAGTCATTCAAGTCAGAAATAAATAAGAAAAGGCATAGGTTACATAGCACATAACAGATAAGCCCTGCCCAATACAATGGTGTTTTATCTGTTATCTGCTATGCAACCTGTCTTTTCTCCGTCTAGCTGGAATGGCTGCCCCCATGGCAGCTTGTTTATATAAATTATAGTAGTCTTTCTGAAGCAAACACACAGCTTTTACCCATACAAAGCAACAGTATATTATATTTTCATTACTTTGATACACTTTTAGTTTTTAGTGTTACTGTTCTTTTAAGCCCTAGATAATGTATGTTAACAATTATGCAATCTGAGTGTTTTTAGCAGATGCAATTCGCAGTAATGTCTGTGGCAGGGTATTTTCTGACATTCTGAAGCCATGGCAAAACCAGGGCAACAAATATAACTGTGTCATTGCCTTTACAGATTAATGTAGTCTTTCATCAGAAGAGCTACAATCCAAAGAAAATACTGAACCCTAGTTTGTTCACTTTTTTTCTAAAATGCACTTAATGCACTTTACTTATTGCATTAGTTTTGTACTCATAGGGGCCTTTTTATTATATTGTGTAAAAACTAAATGTGTAAACATTTGTAAAATAAATGGCAACTGCATGCGAATGTCTGATTTGTCAACGTTATTTTACATTGCTTCCAACCTTTATAAGTAAGTGTCAGCGAAAGTTGCTCAAATAAAAAGCGTGTAAAAAAAACGGTTTCTTACATGGCAATGCAGGTGATGTGTTACACCACATAATATATCTGCCCCATAGTATACAAATGGCTATCATTTTAGTAAGGTAAAAAGTGGTACTTTAAATGTTTCCATTGCTATGCTGCTCAGTCATGTTTGCATTGGAAGCATGTTATCCAGTGCACGTGTCCTGTCATTCTGTCTTTTCATATGAAGATATTGATCACATAAGCTAAATATAGAAAATAACTGTATTACTGATCAAAAGATAAAAATGATAATTTACAAATGCCTGGATGCAAATGCAAGAGCAATAACATACCTCCCAACCTTTTGGAAATCGAAAGAGGGACAAAAAGATTTGGTGCGCTCCACTCTGCAAATTTTTTGACCACTCCAATTTTTGTGGCCACAGCCCCTTATTACAATGGTCTCTTTATATAATTTTGGCAGGTTATGAAAGTTTGAACAAATTTATGTGTTTTTTATGTGTTATAACAGTTCTGCTAATGAAGGTGAATTGCCCTTTAAGTTGCAAGTCAGTTTCCCCAAGAGACCTGCTTATCTTAAATTGTTACAATTGTTTCTTTGCTTATCTAAAATTGTTACAAAAGTATCGAAGTGCACCTGCCACATATTGGGCTCTCTCCCAAAAGCCAATTAAGTTTCTGAAACATTGTATTTTTTTCTGGCTGTTCAGTGCAGGAGAACAAAGAGAAAGTTGGGACATTTTAGTAACAATCTGCGCCTGCCCGTTGAGCTGTCAAAATCGGACTGTCCCGCGAAAAATGGGACAGTTGGGAAGTAAGCAATAAGAATTGAAAAATTGTGCCGGATTCAGCTACAAGGAGCACTTTTATTCCTTAAAAAATATAATACAAGATTCTAAATAGATAATAGAATGCAGGTTACATAAATTGTCACTTAGAAATGTGACAGCAGTTAAATGTCAGTTAAAGCAGTTCAATCATTTTTAAAATTACAATTAAAAAAGTTTTTTTTACAATGGTTAAAATGGAGAGCAATAGTGACTCAAAATACTAACATGCTCCTGCATTTGCACATGGTTGTCAATGTGCCAATGCATCCATTCTGCCTTTTCTAATGAATAGTGCACAACTCCACGAGCTGCCACTGGGAAACCCTGGCACTACAGCTATCCTGGACCTGGTGGTTGCTCCAAGAGTTTGCGCACAAGACTTGTGCCAAGCAAATCACATGTAAACACTAGTGACACAACCCCCACTCTGAAAATTACATGTCAAAACAGAAGAACAATTGTATGCATTTTGATGCATGGAAAACAGTTGCTCTGGATGTAATTCAAAGCATGACCTCAATTCCAACTGAATTCTTAGGAGCAAACAACTGCATTATGGGTAAAAATTATTATAATTTGCTTCCAAAATGGCACTTTTCACTGGCATTTGTAAAATACCCTTATCTTATTGGATAAATTCAACAATATCTCCCTTGTAGTTCTGCTTTAAAATGTCTGAACTTTGGCCTATGCATTTTTAATATCTGCAAATTAAATGAACAAAACCAATACCATTATTTCTCATAAACCGAATTTCACAGAGAGGCAGATTTTGCTTCTAGCAGCTAGTAAATAACATAGCAAATTGATATTACTAAGGCAGTTAGACATCCACATTCTAATCACATTTTTTATCAATTAGTAGACCCTTTACACACATACTACTACCACCAAAAGTATTACTATTATATTATTAAATGACATATATATATATATATATATATATATATATATATATATATATATATATATATATATATATATATATATATATATATATATATATATATATATATAGTTCATGAGAAAAGTGCAAAGTATTGCAATAATGCAGTTTGCATTGCCTCATTCATATGATACAATAACAACAATGTATCTTGCTTGCCATCTAAACTGAATATAAGGCATACTGAGTATACAATTTCTTTGCTTATGTGTGCAGTGGGCCAACACACAAAACAAACAAATAAACAAAGAAAATAGCCTAATTATCCTTTTAAATGCTGAAAATGCCATGTCCTTCCAATCCCTAATGCTCGTTAGCACATGTAATTAACTTTATATCTGTCAACATAGCCGCCAGGCTGGCTGACAATGAATGGTTTTACTAGCACAGCCGAAGACAAAAACATTGCAGGTGATGAGGATATTTCTGACATCAAAACTAATTATCTCAGAAAATGCAAAGACATTGCTGTATGCAAAACATAAACTTTGGGGATGGGTCCAAAGAAATGATATTGAGAAAATCTTTGCCAAAGGAACCATGCACATGCTGGCAGATCTGGTTCATTAGGCTCATCTAACATACAGTATCTATTCTCTAAGCTTGGGCCATTTTTGTATCAATCCTCCTGTTATGCCCTAAAAGGATATTTAGTAAAATAAACTGTCACCCGCACAAACTGCACAAATCATTTCACATTTTTTTACAAGTGTAAATGTTATAACATATAAGCATATTACATTTTACTCACAGTAGGCCAGTGCTGCTTGTTATGCAGTCTGTGTGGACTTAAGCAGCTATTGCTTTCCTGCCATCTTATGTTGATTACGCTCTCAACTGTTGTTGTTGCTATATATAGCACTAAAAAGTTCTATTGAAATTATCTATTTTCTATTTTAATGTCCTCTGAGACAAACACAAAGATTAATTGTAAAGTTAAAAAATAAGCATAATTTACTATAATCCCCTGTATTTGAAAATCTATGCACTTGCACAGATACTAAATTACTAATGAAACAGGGTAAAATGGAATCAATTAATCCCCTCTTTTCTAAAGCTGGCCATGGACACAAAGATTTGAATCTTCATTTCGTACAATTTTCGGACCGTGTGTGGAGTGTCCCGACATTTTTCATGCCATGACATTCAGTCGATCAGACAAAGAATTCTTTTGCCTACTGATAATATCTCTGCATGTATTGCTGATCTGACAATATCAGTGGGAGATTGTCACCAGCTTTTGTCGGACATAACTTTTGTGCGGTTGCAGTCAGGGGCAGAACACCATCTGAGATGTTCTTTTTCTACTTTATTTGATCTGAATGGTTAGTGGCAGGTCGGGAGATTGCACCACACAATCATTTGTCCGACATTAAAGGTAAATCTGCACATCTATGGCCAGTTTAAGTCTGTAGTAAAATTGGCCTGCCAGATCAATTGCACTCCTATGGCATTTAACACATATTTTATGTTCCCACAACCCTCTGTGTTAGTTTTGTACTTAAGCGGGAAGAATATGAGTAGGGTTGCCACGCGAGTGAACTGGTTCATGAAAGGGTGGGGCTGGTATATAATGGGGTGGGGTCACAATTTAAAAAGGTGGAGCTGTGACAGAAAGGGGTACAGTCGATACAGCAAGGGTCAAATCAGGATGGGAACTGTAATTTTGGAATACGTTGCCAGTAATTTGTAATACCAGCCCCAGCATTGGCTTGTATTTTATTGGTTAAGCCTGTGACATACCCATCAGGTTGCAAACCTAAATATGAGATTTAGCAGATAAAACTCATAATAGATAAAATGATGCACTTTGGTCATATAATCCCAAAGACACATTCAGCAGATAGCGCTATAAAACAGTGTAAATATCCCACCAACAAAAGGTTGCAAGGTACTAGTACCGGTAAATTTTTCATGATGCGGGTGTGGTATTGAATAATGTCTTTGTTTTCAGATTGTGGGATTAGAGATGTCCATTGTGTAAGATTACTAGTGGGTTTCTCTATGTCTATTGTTGTTCTAATCCCTCTTGTGAATTTGAGCGGTTGACCTGATTGTGTTGTGCCATAACCATAAATAGACTATGGGGTTGTTTTTGTCTTTATCAATAAGTTTAGTTAATTATTGTTTGATCAAGTGCGTAAGTTAGTTGAGTGAGAATTGATGGTTTAGTAAGAATGGGTAATTTGTGTTAGTTCTGAGAATGATTGTAATGTGTGTTTATCCGTAATCATGTCTTTTAGGTTTTGTAGACCTTGTGTTTGCCACGTTTGAAAAATGGTGTTTGTTAAACCTGGGATAAAGTTTTTATTCCCTATCCATGTTGTCCAAGTGTATTGAGTTACAAGGAGATAGGTCTGCATTTTTATGAGCTAAATGCAAAGCTTTATATGCGTGGATGAATAGTGGGTGTTTTTGCATTTTTTTTGGAATATTTTTTAATGGTGTATGTAGGAGGGAGTTTAATGATATTCCTTCTGTTATATTTTCGTCTATGGATATTGTGGTATATAAGTCTCTGTGGTGGAGCCAATCTCCTGCATATCTTAGAAGGGCTGCCTCATTGTATTCAGTGATGTTTGGGAGATTAAGGGGTAGATGTATCAAGGGTCGAATATCGAGGGTTAATTAACCCTCGATATTCGACTGCCGAATTAAAATCCTTCGACTTCGAATATCGAAGAATCGTTAAACGATTAAATCCTTCGAATCAAACGATTCGAAGGATTTAATCCTTCGATCAGAAAATTGTTAGCAAGCCTATGGGGACCTTCCCCATAGGCTAACATTGGCCTCGGTAGGTTTTAGGTGGTGAACTAGGGGGTAAGAAATTTTTAAAGAGACAGTACTTAGTTTATCGAATGGTCTAATATTCAAACGATTTTTCATTCGAAACGTTCTATTCGAAGTCGAAGGTCTTAGTCGAAGGTCGAAGTAGCCAATTCGATGGTCGAAGTAGCCAAAAAAAACATTCGAAATTAGAACTATTTCTCCTCTATTCCTTCACTCGAACTTAGTGAATGGGCCCCTAAGTACACCTTCATGCTTTTGGTGTTGTAGTGTGATAGTGCTGATTCTAGGGTGTTTTTTGTTCTATGAATGTTCCTTAAAATATGTTGTAGTCTTTTACTGTCTTTTGGTGTGATGCAGTATTTTAGCATTTGAATTTTGTATAGTAGTTTTGGGAATAACACCATTTTTATTAGGTGGTTTCTTCCAGAAAATGTTGGAACATTTACAGGTTTCTTGTTCTGTGTAATAAATGTGTCTTATATTTAGTTTGTTAATATCTTTATAGTGATGTGGTAGTTGGATTTCGAGGAATTTGATATGTGTGTTGGCTTTCTTGAATGGGAAGGGATTGTTCCAGTCAGATGAGTTAGTGTGTTGTAGTCATAGTGTTTCTGACTTCCCTAAGTTGATTTTGAATCCTGCTATAGTACCAATTTATCTATTTTATCCAGAATTATTGGCAGTTCTGTTTTTGGTTGATTAAGGAAGAGAAAAATATCATCAGCATATGCTATTAATTTTATCTGGTTAACTCCTATCTTTATTCCTCGAAAGGTTTCATTATTTAGTAAGTGTATCAAGAGAGGGTCCAAGGCTATATTACAGAGTAATGGCGAAAGTGGGCATCCCTGTCTGGTTCCACTTTGTATTGGGAATCTTGAGGAATTAAGTCTATTTGCAGTGACATGTGTATAGGATTGGGTATATAAGGTTTTAAAAAGGTTAAGCATTTGAATACCAAAGTGTTGAAATTTAAGAAGTCTCTTGATATGTGTGTGGGTTATTCTGTTGAATGCTTTTTCTGCATCTAGGTTGATTAATATGCCATGATTTCTTTTTTTCTAGGTTACAGTGATATATGATAGCTATTGCCTTTCTGAGAGCCTGGACTGGATGTTGTTTCTGAAGGAAACCTACCTGGGGTGTTGTAAGTATGTGTGGGGGGATGTTTTGTAGTCTGCCTGCCATAATTTTGGTTTAATTTAATAGGGATATGGGTCTATATGAGGAGGGGAGGGCTGGGTCCTTTTCATCTTTTGAAATAAGGATAATCCCATAAGGGGGAACCTTGTAAGACATTATTAATGAGTGTGGTAAGTATTTGTGAGAGCTCTAAGATGAGAAGTTTATAATATTCTGCGGTTAGGCCATCAGGACCTAGTGATTTACCATTTTTCAATTGTTTTAGGACTGTTGTTATTTCTTGTTCTGCTATAGGTGCATCCAGAATTTCCCTGTCTCGAACTGAGAGTTTTTTTAGGTGAGCATCTCTCAAGAATTTAAGGCCTTCAGTTGGATGATCCTGGTTATCTTCATAAAAGTTGTTTCTTTATGAATTGTTGTTTAGTTTCGTGATTTTAGCTAATAATTTTCCTGGTTTATGTCCCCATCTGTAACATCTGTTTTTCATATAAGATGCTTTGTATTGTGCGTTGTCGTAATAAAGTGTTAAACATATTTTTAGTTTAGATTAGCCCATTGTTGTTGGACATATGTTCAGAAGTTCATATTGTTGTTTAAGTATGAGGGAAATCACCAGTTATGGGATGTTTCTCTCGATTGTGGTTAAGATTGTGGGGGCATGATCAGATATATCTTACCTGGCCATCCCCTGGCAGTATAACAATTTTGGTCAGACACAGAAGGGTTAACAAGAAATTTTACAAATACCCACTCCCTTCCCGCCCTCACCAGTCTTTTTTCCTTCTGTCCTGGCCGAACCATGGATTGGTATGCTCTACCCACTTGGTTCTTCAGGACCAGATTCCAGGCACAGTTTTTGCACTTTCTCCGCCTGAAGCCCCTCAATTGTGATCGCCATAGAGCCTTCTCAGGAGTGGGTCCCTATATAGCCGGGGGGAGGTTGCAACTGTAACGGTGCAAGGAGGCACCTACGTCATCGCATTGTGCCCTATCTTGCCTCCAAATGGGTGACACATCTGTGAGATGCATATGGCTGCCAAGAAAGCTGCTACCTCAAAGGTGGGTTCAGAGCTACTGGGTATTCTAGCACCAAAAAAAGTTCGACTAATTGGGTGTTTGTCACTCTAGGTTTACTTCACCTGTTGAAGATTTTGCCAGGAAAAGGCAAAGGTATCAGGATAGGACATAAGAGCCTGTAAAGCCTGCAAAAAGCCTACATTACCATGCAAGAGACTGTGTGGTGACTGTATTGCAGGGGATGCTGACAAGAGATTCCCTCAACATCTAAGAATGCTTCTCAGGCAGATTTATTAGCCTGGATTAAGCAGGCAGTAGCCTTAGGAATTCAAGAAGCAGAAGGCTCTGAAAATCAGTTTGGCCCCTCACCTGGGAGGTGCTGCGGTACCATTCTAGCACTCATAGGGTCCTATTTGCTGCAATTCCTATCATAAGAACCCACACAGGCATGAAGCATCTTACCAGATTGAAGTGATTAACTCAGACTCTTCCTCTTCGGATGAGGAGGAAGAAAGTTCATTTTTTAAAATGAAGCATGTGTCAGCCCTTATTAAGGCAGTAAGACACACTTTAGTCCTTGAAGAGCAGGACCAAACAGACACAGGTTTGATTTTTTGCCAGGAAGGGAAAACATGTCTTCCTAGTGCACAAGTAGGTGCAAGAGGTCATTTCTGCGGAGTGGCAAAAAAGGTCTAGAAAGGTTCCAGTGAAGTCTAAAATGGAGAAGCTCTATCCCTTTCCTCCAAAGTCTTAGGAAATTTGGAGCAACCCTCCAACTTCAGGCTGTCTGCGAGATCTATGGCCTCATTGGTGGTGGCTCGTAGAGCCCTTGGGCTTAAGTACTGGTTTGCAGACACTGCCTCGAAGAATGCATTAGGCAGGCTCCCATTTGAGGGCAAGATATTATTTGGCAAAGCTTTGGAGGAAACAATATCTACATCATCTTGGATGAAAGAGCACTTTCCTTCCACAGGCTCCCAGTATTTATCAAAGAAGAAGGAAGACTTTAAAGCTTATAGGCCTGATAGGGAGACCATCTTCTTGGAAGGCAGGGCAGCCTAGCTTTTTTCTGGGTGGAAAGACCAAGGCCCCAAGGTCTCCCAAGTCCCAGCAGAAGTATGGGCAAGACATTTTCAAGACTCCTGGGTACTGTCTGTCACGAGGAAGGGTTATTGGCTGGAATACGGGCAGAGACCGCTTCCTCACAATTTTGTTGTTACCCCTTGGCCACATGCTCTGGTGAGAAGGGAAATTATGAAGCAATACATTTCCGACTTACTTCTAATGGGGGCAGCAGTAGAGGTTCCGTTAGAAGAGAGGGGGAGAGGATTTTATTCCCCTCTGTTCCTGATAAAGAAGATTCTTCGTTTTGCAATAGGTGGACATCATCTGCAGTTCACTTGCCTGCCCTTCGGGTTGGCCACGTCTCCCAGGACGTTTACCAAGGTGTTGGTGCTGGTTATTGTGAAGCTGCAAGAAGAGGGTCTAGAAGTGTATCACTATTTAGACTACCTCTTATTGGTGGCAAAAGAGAGAGACAGCTTAATACAGCACAGAGACAATGCCAAAACAGCTCTCCAAGAATTCGGTTGGATCCTCAACGAGGCAAAAAGTCAGTTAAATCCAGTCCAAAGAGTAACATACTTAGGAGCTTCTATAGACACAGTGCTAAGAATGATATCTCTTCCTCAAGCAGGATACTCCAAGTTCAGGGAGATGACTTTGTTCATGTTGGAACTAGACCATCTATCTGCCAGGCGATTGATGAGATATTTATGCTCCCTGACATCAACAATGGGATTGGTCAGATGGGCAAGATGGCAGATGCACACAATCCAACGTGTATTTTTAGACCAGTGGAAGCATTAAGGGTTGGACTGGTATCAGACAATGCCGTTGCCTTGAAAGCTGAAGCATCATCTGCAATAGTGGTCAACCCTGTTCAACCTAAGGATAGGGATACCTTTGCACGAACCAGAATATATAGGGCTATTCACAGATGCTTCAGGTCAAGAATGGGGAGCCCATGTAGCAAATCTGTCAGTCCAAGGGACTTGGGCTCTTCCATCAAATATCCTCGAGCCGAGGGCAGTGGCATTTGCACGTCAAGTTTTTGAGAAAGAGCTACTGATGACAGAATTACTTCCGATCATGGAATTTGCTCAGAAGCATTTACTACACATCACTGCTCTTCATTTACCGGGAGTAATGAATCAACAGGCAGATCTCCTCATCAGGAGGAACATCGACAGTGGAGAGTGAAGTGTGCATTCAGAGGTGTTCACTATGATTCTAACCAGGTAGGGATGCCCGAAAGTAGACTGATTACTATGGCCTTGAACTGAAAGGTGTGGAACATTTTTCTCCAGGTTCCCTTGTCCCCAGGCCACAGCGGTGGATACGCTAGTCCAGGACTGTATAGGCTTATGCCCATATGTCTTTTCCCCCTTTACATTGTAGTAAATGCTTCTGAGCAAATTCCATGATTTTCAGGGTCCTACAGAAGATCTTTTTCACCAAGATGGAAGCAGTGGTGGTACTTCCAGATTGGCCATGTCGCCTGTGGTACCCATTGTTGAGATGGATGATGGTAGACAATCCCTTTCGCCTATCAGACAGGGAGGCTCTTCTGTCTCCGAATCCTGCCAGGTTGAACCTGATGGCTTGGAAGCTGAGAGGGGAAGGCTAAAACAGCAAGGCTGTTCTGAGGCTGTGATTGACAAGGAGTGGGACCTTTAGTTTCCGAGGGGGTCAGCTGGTTGATGAAAACAAATTAAAAGCGCAGATTCTGAATTCATATTTTTTGTCTGTCTACACAAATGAGGAACCAGTTATTGAAGGTTTCCTTTTTAATAGTCCCAATTCTAGTAATACAACTAATGATGCATGGTTCACACATGAGGAAATTCAAAAGAGACTAGAACATATTAAGATAAACAAAGGTCCGGGGCCAGATGGTATTCATCCCAGGGTACTTAGCGAGCTTAGCTCTGTGATTGCCAAACCTCTTTACTTAATTTTTCAGGTTTCATTTAGGTCTGGCATAGTGCAGTGAATTGCTAATGTGGTGCCTCTATTCAAAAAAGTGCCTCTATTCAAAAAAGGATCTCATTCTCAGTCTCAAAATTATAGGCCAGTTAGTCTGACGTCAGTAGTAGGAAAGCTTTTTGAAGGGTTATTAAAGGATAAGATACTGGCCTTTATAGCAAATCATAATACTATGAGTGTATGCCAGCATGGTTTTATGTGTAATAGATCTTGCCAGACTAACTTAATTTCTTTTTATGAGAAGGTAAGCAGGGACCTCGATTCTGGGATGGCAGTGGATGTGATTTACTTCGACTTTGCTAAAGCATTTGATACAGTGCCACACAAAAGGTTACTGGTTAAATTAAGGAATGTTGGCCTGGAACATAGTATTTGTTCCTGGATAGAGAACTGGCTAAAAGATAGACTACAGAGAGTGGTAGTAAATGGAACATTTTCTAATTGGACCAGTGTTGTTAGTGGAGTACCACAGGGCTCTGTACTAGGTCCCTTGCTTTTCAACTTGTTTATTAATGACCTGGAGGTGGGCATTGAAAGTACTGTTTCTATTTTTGCAGATGATACTAAATTGTGCAGAACTATAGGTTCCATGCAGGATGCTGCCACTTTGCAGAGTGATTTGTCTAAGTTGGTAAACTGGGCAGAAAAATTGCAAATGAGGTACAATGTTGATAAATGCAAGGTTATGCACTTTGGCAAAAATAATATAAATGCAAGTTATACACTAAATGGCAGTGTGTTGGGAGTTTCCTTAAATGAGAAGGATCTAGAGGTTTTTGTAGATAACAAGTTGTCTAATTCTGGGCAGTGTCATTCTGTGGCTACTAAAGCAAATAAAGTTCTCTCTTGCATAAAAAAAGGGCATTAACTCAAGGGATGAAAACATAATTATGCCTCTTTATCGGTCCCTGGTAAGGCCTCATCTGGAGTATGCAGTGCAGTTTTGGACTCCAGTCCTTAAGAAGGATATAAATGAGCTGGAGAGAGTGCAGAGACGTGCAACTAGGTGTAGAAGACTTCAATTATGAGGGTAGACTGTACACAGTACATTAGAGGACATTATAGACAAATAGCAGGGGACCCATTTACCCATAAAGAGGTTCACTGTACCAGAGGCCACCCCTTTAGACTAGAAGAAAAGAACTTTCATTTGAAGCAACATAGGGGGTTCTTCACGGTCAGGACAGTGAGGTTGTGGAATGCACTGCCAGGTGATGTTGTAATGGCTGATTCAGTTAATGAGCTTGGATGATTTTTTGGACAGACAGAATATCAAAGGCTATTGTGATACTAAACTCTATATTTAGTATAGGTATGGGTATATATAATTTGTGTGAAAGTAGGGAGGGGTGTGTGTATGGATGCTGGGTTTTCATTTGGAGGGGTTGGACTTGATGGACTTTGTCTTTTTTCAACCCGATTTAACTATGTAACTATGTAACCTTATTGAGGTCAAGAAAGGCGATTACGTGGAATACATGCGAATGCGGAATTGTGGAAACCATCAGTGCCAAACATTCTTGAGTTCCTCCAGTCGGGCCTAGAGAAGGGTCTTAGTCTGAGTACACTGAGAGTAAAATTGTCAGCATTATCCACTATTTTAGGATAGCAGAACCCTTGGTTGCCAGATTCTTTCAGGCATTTCAGGATTGTCCCAACACTTAAGTCACTCACTCCTGTCTGGGGCTTGCCTTTTGTCCTGAATGATCTTGCGGATAGTCCTTTTGAACCTCTTGAACAGGCCACACTATGGAAGGCCACCCTGAAGACTGTCCTATTAGTAGCTCTGACATCAGCCAATAGAGCATGCGAGCTACAAGCTCTATCATCCAAACCTCCTTATACTATCTTCAAAGCAGATTCGGTGGTCCTTAGACCAATATTGCAGTTCCTGCCCAAGGTAATCTCTTCACTGCACATGAATGAGCCAATAGTTTTGCCAGCCTTCATCCCAGAAGTTGGGACGCAAGAGGAATTGAGATGGAGATCTCTAGATGTGCATTCCTGTCTACAAATGTACCTACAGAAAACTGAGGGCATCAGGAAAACTGAGAGACTGTTTATAGTCCCAGCAGGGGCTAGGAAGGGCGAGGCAGCCAAAACTGCAACATTCAGGAGATGGATAGTGATGGCAATACAGAAGGCCTATAAAGAACAGGGTAAGCCGGTGCCTGAGGGGGATCAGAGCACATTCCACAAGGACCGTTCCATTGTCATGGGCAGCCGAAGCAGGAGCACAATCTGGGTCAATTTGCAGGGCTGCAACATGGGCTACTCCAGACATATTTTTTCAAGCATTATAAATTAGATATTAGATCTGCATCTTTGGCGCAGTTAGGGCATTCAGTTCTGCATGCTACAGCTGTAAGTAAGTTCTGTTAGCAAGCATCAATCAGTTGCCCTCCCACTTTTATTGCTAGGGTACTAATCCAAATTGTTATGCTGCCAGGGGATGGCCAGGAAAAGAAAAAAATAGCTAATACTTACCGAGATTTTCTTTTCCTGGCCATCGCCCCTGGCAGCATAACAATTTGGGTTTATGCACTGGTCAGACACAGAAGAGAACAAGCAATTTTACAAATACCCACCCTCTTCCCGCCCTCACTAGTCTTTACCTGATGTACTGGATGGACAATGAAAAGGGTGGGTGGGTAAGTATTAATTAATTTTCTCTAATGTTGCCTATGGTGGCTTTTATTATATTGGGGAATCAATTAAGAAGATATAATCAATTCTTGAGTTTGTTTTGTGTGCCCCTGAGTAAAAGTTGGAGTCTTTGGTGTCTGTGTGCAAGAATCGGTATGTGTCTTGTAGATGTAAAAACTCACAAATTGTATGAAGTGGTGTGATCCGACAGGTAGGAAGCGGTCCCACACTGTGTTCATATCTCCTCCTATGATTAGATTTGTGGATCAGCAGGATCCTTTGCATTATTTCTGTAAAGAAAAAAATGTTGTCATCATTTGGTGCATATATATTCACAATAGTATATGTTAAACATTGAATCTCTATATCTATGATTAGATAACGACCATTTTTGTCTTTGTATGTTTTGGTTACTGATTAATGATTACCTATGGGTGTCCTGAGGTGTCCAATAGCAGGTCCCTATTCTGTGTGTCTGCTGAATAGTTATACAGAGCTGAGCTAGCACAAAATATAAGGTTGAAGAAAGTGGTAATAAGGAACTGCTCTCATTCTAAAGCATAGGAGTGGCTGCCTCCCTTCACATGCCTTCTCAATTTAAAGGAGAACTAAAGCATAGGGTAGAAATACTACACAATATGTTTTGGGCTTCTGTACCAGCCCAAGACAATCAAAGTCATTTAGCTGTGAAGACCTCTGAAGATGCTCCCTGTAGTTCCCCATTTTCTTCTTTTCTGCTGATTTATAAACACATTCTCTTAGATGCTGTCAGTTACCTGAGCTTAGGAACAATCTTACAATAAAAAATATTGCATATATAGAATATGAATGTCACAATACAAGGCTGATTTTTGTTACATAACTTTTTACTTTACTTACTTATTTTAGACATTCTATGGCTTTAGCTTTTAAAAAGTGCAAACTAATGTTTGACATAGCTGATTAGCAAAAAGCTGTCTAGTTTAAATGTATGATCTGACCCCTGCCCCTTGGCACTGCCCTTTGAATTGGCTATGAAAATGTGTAAAGCAACATTAAACATTGTATGTGGTATCCTTCACAGTAATGTCAGGGTTACAACACAAATGGAGTTATGTAATAAAAGATTACCCAGGTGCAGTTACCTATAGTAACCAATCAGCAGGCAGCATTTACTGATCACCTCTTTAAATGCAAGCAACACATTATTATCTGATATGGGTTATTGCACCTTGAAAAACGTAGGGATTTTATTAGCTTTTGAATTTGGGGTTGTATCCAAATTTAAACTATTTATTGAATTCAAGTTTTTATGAGCTTGTAATGAGATTAACATTTGTTTTTTCTTTTTTAACTTGTGGGTTTATTTGAAGTAGAATTAAACCTCTAAAATTACACAGAAAAAAAATTAGCTGTAGCCATAGCCATATGCTTTTATTGCATTGTGACTCTTAATTGCGCATTGCAAACCTTTAACACCTGCTCTAGAGTTTCGTTAAATATTTTATCACAAAAAATGATTTGCGATTGAGAAATTTTATTCCATACACTGCAAAGTTCGCAGAAGCAATTTGGTTGCAACTTGCGAAGAAGTCGTTGAGGTCTTTAATCGTCAAAAATGGCAGAAACATAATCACTAACCAACAATCAACCAGCCTCTCCAAATGTGTAGTGCCCAATGTTGGATCGGCACCTCTCCCAAAATACTGCAAAAAGGAATTACCAAACACTTCAGGCAGGTGTAGCGGTGACCCCATCTGTATAGCACCCCATTTTCTTACTTGACTTACTGCTCGCTCCTTCAGTTTGGATCACCAACCTAAGTTTGACATCCATGGTGGGCAAATTATTTGAAGGCTTATTAAGGGATCAAATTCAAAATTTTGTCCTAGTAAATGGCATTATAAACAGCAACCAGCATGGATTTATGAAGGATAGGTTATATCAGACAAATTTGATTGCTTTTTATAATGAGGTAAGTAAGATGCTGGATAAATGGGAGCAGTAGATGTGATCTACCACTGCTTTCTAAACTAAGGGCTAATGGACTTAATGAGAACGTCTGTACATGGATAGGAAACTGGCTGCAAGATCGGGTACAGAGGGTGTTTGTTAATGGTACATTCTCTACTTGGAGTAAGGTTCTTAGTGGAGTCCCACAGGGCTCTGTATTGGGTCCAATTTTATTTAACTTGTTCATTAATGACTTAGGGGAAGGTATTGTAAGCAATATATTGGTGTTTGCAGATGACAAAAAAACATCCAGCCCAATCAAATCCATCCAGTATGCAGCATCCTTGAAGCAGGATCTTGACATTCTGTGCAACTAAGCGGCAGTAGAGATTCAATGTTGATAAATGTAAACTCATGCCTGGGATGTAAAAATATGTAAGCCACTTTTACCCTTAATGGGATTGCACTAGGCAAATCCAAATGGAGTTCTTGGAGTCCTTGTAGATAATAAACTTGGCTATAACATGAAATGCCAGTCACCAGCTTGAAGAGCTGCATTAAAAGGGGCATAGATGCACAGGAAGAGGGGATTTTTCTTCCATTGTACAGAGCGCTAGTAAAGCCCATCTAGAATATATCTTACAGTTTTGGTCTCAAACAGGACATTATTGAATTAGAGAGGGTCCAGAGAAGGGCAACTAAACTAGTAATCCCAGCTGAGGAAAGACTGGCCAAGTTGGGGTTGTTCATGCTGGATAAGAGGCACTTGATGGGTGATATGATAACTATGTATAAATATATGAGGATCATATAATAATCTCTATAATGCTTTATTTACCAGTAGGTCCTTCCAAATGACATGTGGGCACCCATTCTGATTAGAAGAAAGGAGGTTCCGGCTAAATGTTCGCAAGGTTTTTTTTACAGTGAGAGCTGTGAAGTTGTGGAATTCTCTCCCTGAATCAGTCGTGCTGGCTGAAACATAAGCTAGCTTTAAGAAAGTTGGATGGCTTTTTAGCAAGTGAAGGAATACAGGGTTATGGAAGATAGCTCATAGTACAAGTTGATCCAGTCAGGAAGGCATTTTCCCTCTCTGAGGCAAATTGGAGAGGCTTCAAACAGGGTTTTTTTTACCTTCCTCTGGATCAACTAGCAGTTAGGCAGATTTTATATAAACTTAAAAGGTTGAACTTGAGGGACATGTGTCTTTTTTCAAACTAACTCAGTTATCTCTACCTGTTCCAATTATGAGCAGTACAATATGATGGCACCAATTCATTTTTGTAATTTTTTTTCCTGTGATTTTACATATCTAGTGGCAATGTTAAAATGGAACAGGGTTGATAGTCAGCATCAGCAGAGTTGACGTTTAACGTTGTGTGTTCCCAAACTTAATAGTCCTACCCTATTTATTTTAAATAATATTCTGTGTAAGCACATGGTGTTTAGCCTAGAGAAAGATTGAGAGAATGTATTCCTGAAAGTCTTGTGTGAAAACGGTGTGGTAAAAGCAGAGAGCCAGGATTCGTGGCAGCTGTCAGCAAAGACACGGAGGGAGTTCTTATTAGCCTGTACTCAGCCAGCCAGAAAACCCATTACACGGCCTTAAATAGACTTAATCACGTATATCAGTTGGGAAATGGGATAATTACAACAAATAACAGAATGCCAAAAAGTGTCATAGAAGAACAAAGAACACGAATTGGGGAGGATTATTGATGGCATTTATATAACACATTTCAAGGGCAGTGATGCATTAGGGTGTCTGTTCTAAACTACTGTAGTTAATAAATGTCTTTCTTATAACACAAAGAGATATTTAATCTCTGTTGATTGATACTCCTAAGGATCTGAATAGATCAATAATATAAAAACTATTGAGCTTTTGTGAATAGTTTCATATTATTTTTAAAAAAAAATATATCAAAAATATTATCTTAAAATACATATACCATGTCTTTTTTTCCTTCAACTTTAAGTTTCTAGAAGGCTTGAGTTTTTCAGATCACATATGATATCTATTCATTCTTTCCCATGGTACTTCTCAAAAGAGAAGGTAACTAAACAGCAGGCTATAAATTAGGGTTGCTGATGGGAGCAAAAGACTTTTGGCATCATGATAATACTCAAACAAGCCTATGTTTACCCTGCAATTCCAATGTGAGTCTAAAGGGTGTGGTTTTAGGTGCTCTGACAAAAAAAAACTCATACACAATTTCCCTTAATCAGAATTATATTGGTTGTTTGTAGGAACCAATGCCTAGAGGTATGCTGTTTTAAAATGCTAATTGCAATGTTCTAGTACCCCAGAAAATATCTATTGTTTTATTATTTTACTGATATATCAATGTCAAAAAAAATTACAGAGATATTGTGCATGTATAGATATAGAATGTGGCCCTGCAATTCAAAGCTTATACACAGCAATTTCTGGGATAAATTTTGCTAACTGTAGGTGATAAAAGCCGATATATAGGCTACCTGCTCAAATTAGAGATATGTCTCTTGCTATGTATTCATATAGTGAACACAAGTCTGATCTTTCCTATGTAGAAGGTCAGGAAAACTATTAGTTTTGAGTCTACTGTTCTACTATTTCATGAAAAAAGCCTCTGCATCACTATAGGACTAAAGCAGTTTTACAAAAATGTTCAAACAGCAAGCAGAGTTCAAAGAATGGACAAGTAAATGCACTTTACAGTTTAGTATCAGGCCCAATACGACCTGTAGCAAGCAATTGCTAACAGCCAATCTGCTGATTCACTCTTTTCCAGTGGACCTTTTTTCTTAAAATGAGAACCAAGTTTAATCTTTAGGCCTATTGTCTGCCTTTGGAAAGAGTTGCAACCGCATATCAGTCAACAGCAGAACGTCTGGCATTGACCCTTCCATGTAGATGTAGCTCAGGTCACTTTTAACTCCATGGAAGGAGTCTGGCATTTTACCAAGTTGAGAACACCAAACAATTATGAAAAGTGTAAAAATAAATTCAGGTCCTGGAAAAAAACCAGGAGACACCTTCCCAGACTATAGCATAACAATAGCTGACTATAGCTATAAACACTATTATTTTATGTAAACCTGTGGCATCAGTGGCAACATTGACAACATAAAGTTCTCACAGATATTGATACTAATCTTTTGGCAGAATCATAACCACAGCCAGCCAGAATCACCTAGACACTTTTCTACTATTGTCAGTAAAGTTCAATCAAAGATTTTATGCAAGAAAGAGCTTGAAAATATTGTTATAGTTTTAAAGATGATGTCTTCTATAGAATGCTCTCAATCTCTAATACCAACTGTAACAAACAGCAATGTTAGAGGAGCAGCATATGTCTAAATTATACACAATACACATAAATATATATTAATATAATACACAAAAGCCATGAATAGCCTGTAAATTATATCCTTATAATACACAAAAGCCATGAATATCTAATTATAAATTATATTATAATTAAAGTAAATTATAGCCTTATAAACGGTGAGTTCTGATGTCATCAGTTATAAACCGTGAGTTCTGATGTCATTACGGTCACATGATTCACTGAAACTTGTGTATTATAATAAATAAAGTACCCACTGGTGCAAAATATGAGGATATGACCTCGGAGTTCCATGACCTGTTTATATGGTCATGAAACTCCTCGTAACTTAAAATATCCTTATATTTTACAAGAGGGGGTACTTTATTCACTATATAAACGGCTCTCATTTTTGTCACATGACTCACTAAAACTTGTGTATTATAATAAAATACCCCTTGTTGGAAAAATATGAGGATATTACAAGTAACCTCCTCTGTAACTTATATGTCCTTATAATACACAAAAGCCATGAATATCTTGTAAATTATATAGTGAATTATGTACCCAATTTTGTAAAATATAAGGATATTATAAGTTACCGAGGAGTTTCATGACCATATAAACAGGTCATGGAACTCTGAGGTCATATCCTCATATTTTGCAGCAGGGGGTACTTTATTTATTATAATACACAAGTTTCAGTGAGTCATGTGACAGAAATGACATCAGAACTCACCGTTTATAACTGATGACATCAGAACTCACCGTTTATAAGGATATAATTTACAAGATATTCATGGCTTTTGTGTATTATATCCTTATAAACAGTAAGTCTGATTTCATCAGTTATAAACGGTGAGTTCTGATGTAATTTCTGTCACATGACTCACTGAAACGTGTGTATTATAATAAATAAAGTACCCCCAGTTTCAAAATATGAGGATATTAGAAGTCACCTCGGAGTTAGTGATGGGTGAATTTTTTCGCCAGGCGCGATTTCGCGGCGAATTTGCGCGATTCGCCACCAATAAATTCGCGAAACGCCCGCGAAAATTAGCGGAAAAAATGGGCGCCGGCGTCGAAAAAACAGGCGCCGGCGTCAAAAACGAGGCGCCGGTGCCGTTTCGCGAATTTCTCGTGAAATTCGCACATTTTTCAGCGAAACGGCGCAAATTTGCCCATCACTACTCGGAGTTCCATGACCTGTGAAACTCCTCGATAACTTATAATATCCTTATATTTTACAAGAGGGAGTACTTTATTCACTATATAAACGGCTCTCATTTTTGTCACATGACTCACTAAAACTTGTGTATTATAATAAAATACCCCTTGTTGGAAAAATATGAGGATATTACAAGTAACCTCCTCTGTAACTTATATGTCCTTATAATACACAAAAGCCATGAATATCTTGTAAATTATATAGTGAATTATGTACCCAATTTTGTAAAATATAAGGATATTATAAGTTACCGAGGAGTTTCATGACCATATAAACAGGTCATGGAACTCTGAGGTCATATCCTCATATTTTGCAGCAGGGGGTACTTTATTTATTATAATACACAAGTTTCAGTGAGTCATGTGACAGAAATGACATCAGAACTCACCGTTTATAACTGATGACATCAGAACTCACCGTTTATAAGGATATAATTTACAAGATATTCATGGCTTTTGTGTATTATATCCTTATAAACAGTAAGTCTGATTTCATCAGTTATAAACGGTGAGTTCTGATGTAATTTCTGTCACATGACTCACTGAAACGTGTGTATTATAATAAATAAAGTACCCCCAGTTTCAAAATATGAGGATATTAGAAGTCACCTCGGAGTTAGTGATGGGTGAATTTTTTCGCCAGGCGCGATTTCGCGGCGAATTTGCGCGATTCGCCACCAATAAATTCGCGAAACGCCCGCGAAAATTAGCGGAAAAAATGGGCGCCGGCGTCGAAAAAACAGGCGCCGGCGTCAAAAACGAGGCGCCGGCGCCGTTTCGCGAATTTCTCGTGAAATTCGCACATTTTTCAGCGAAACGGCGCAAATTTGCCCATCACTACTCGGAGTTCCATGACCTGTGAAACTCCTCGATAACTTATAATATCCTTATATTTTACAAGAGGGAGTACTTTATTCACTATATATATTTTACAATAGGGTGTACTTTATTCACTATATTAACCAGCGTATAAATAAGCAGAAAGCAGTGAATTGTGCATGTTGTACACTGCATCAGTGGTCTTAAATGGCCCTTTATAAATCTGTTATTTTGACATTTGTGGTAGAAGGGATATTAAAGACACCGGAATACAATTCAAGCAGTATATGAATGTGCCAGCATGGTTTTGTGCATGATAGATCCTGCCAACCAAATCGAATTGTCTTTTATGAGGAGGTGAACAGAGACGTAGACCTTGGGATTGCAGTGGACATGAATTACTTAGATTTTACTAAAACATTTGATACTATATTGCACAAAAGGTTAATAATTAAATTAAAATAGTGGCCTCAAACATATTACTGTACACGTTCAAAGAGTTAGCTGAGAGTTAGAAGAAGGCTGAGAAATGGAACATTTTCTAAACAGAAGAGTGGGATGGAACATTTTCTAATTTGACCTGTGTTGTTATCGAAGTATCCAGTGGTCTGTCTTGTTTAATGACCTTTTACTTGTTAATAAATTACCTTGAGTTCGGCACTTTTTTTTGCTATAAATACTAAATTAGAATAAGAATAAGTCCATTCAGAACATTTCCACTTGCACTTCAGAGAGACCTGTACTATTTGGAGTATTAGGGATCCAACAGGAAGATAACATTCAACTTTTAAGTAATGCAAGGTTACACATATGGCCAAAAACTTTACACATTTATCAGATACCCTAGAATGTGTCAGTCAGTATTTTCCAAAGCAAGTACTTTCTAATTCACAGGTACTGAGAAGTGTACCCTATTGCTTGAACATAATCACTAAAGTGGATCGCATTTCTAAACCTGCTTGAAATTATTTATAATTATGGTTTAGTTATGTTTGAATTTATACTCAGTGGATGAATTTGATGTTTTTATCACAAATAAATCTCGAGTGCAGAGAGGATTTTGACATAATAAAAATATCTCTATCAAAAAGGCCTACCTTATCTAGCCCTAATTTTATGAATTATTTTCCTTTTTCACGTGTTGTCACCAGTGCAGGCACTAAAGCAGCCCCCTACTAACAGGATGATGGAATAGGACATCTCATTCTCTTTCTCAGTAAAGGAAATCTGAATATCTAAGGTACATTCCTGGGCAAAAGCAGGTTTACTTTGGTTATTAATCATACCCAACTTAATGGTTTCATTCCATAAATGAAATAAACCCAGTTCTGAATAAAAGGTTCCAAGATACCAAACTTAATGGTTTCATTCCATAAATGAAATAAACCCAGTTCTGAATAAAAGGTTCCAAGATTGTTCAATTATTCTTGTTTGATATTTGGTATTGTACTGGGGAAGATGTTGTTATTTCACAGGACCAATCATGAAAATGTAATATCAATGTCATTCATGCAAATAAATGTATTGTCTTTAAGAGGAGGTGAATAGAGACGTAGACCTTGGAATTGCATTGGACATGAATTACTTCGATTTTACAAAATCTTGTACTGGGGAAGATTTTGTTATTTAACAAGATCAATCATGAAAATGAAAATGTAATATCAACGTCATTCATGCAAATAAATGTATTCAATCCATATAATCAATTAAAAATCCTCTACCAGTTCTTAAAGGAGAACTAAACCCTAAAAACAAATATGGTTAAAAATGCCATATTTTATATACTGAACTTATTGCACCAGCCTATAGTTTCTGCTTTCCAATAGCAGCAATGATCCAGGACTTTAAAATTGTCACAGGGGGTCACCATCTTGAAAAGTGTCTGTGATACTCACATGCTCAGTTGGCTCTGAGCTGCTGATGAAAAGCTCAGCTTAGCTGATGCTACTTGCACTGGTTTCTGTGCTCCCATGTAGTAATTATCAGTGTTAATTATTAATCAGCCTTATTTTGTGACATTTATATCCTATGTGTACTGTATATTTTGAGTCTGTCTCTAAGTAACTGTCAGCAGCCCATAGCATGTTCAGTGAATCAGAAGAAAAGAAGATGGGGAGCTACTGGGGCATCTTCAGAGGCACAAATGTTGTGGTTGCCTTGGGCTGGTACAGAAGTCCAAAACAAAATGTACAAGATTTCTAGCCTCCTTTAAATAATCATGTTACTCATCACTATCCCCCACACAGCAATCTATCTTTCTACATGCAGGAGTTGTCAGATTTCGATAAACAGTTAGGTCAAATACATAAATGGTGTGTGCTCTCTTTGCCTAGAAAATATATTAGAGCTAACTGTCTTTTAAAATAATCAGCTCCAACAAAAAGTTGCATGCAGAGAGACATATGCTAAAGAGGTAACATTATTTCAGAAATGGTACAGAATTTATAAATGATTATATTTGCAAAGTTTCTAATTTGCATGCGACTTAAGAAACGGAAAAAGCCACTACCATCACTTCTTGTATATATATGCACATATTCTTGTGGTGCATATGGTCAAATATGTGCTAAATTATTGTATATTATAGTGTATGGCCAGTAAAACTGCTTAGACAAATATCTTTCTTTTTAGAGAGAAAATGTAAACAGTGCACATAGAACGCAATCCTGTGATTTCCTAAGTAGCTAGACAGTAACTGTTCTTGTTGTAAAGTTCTTTAAGCCTGTTTATTAAATGTATTTTGTCTAAATACACTTTCTTTCCTAAAAACTAATGCTCTTCCCGCACAGGTTATTTTCCCTTATTTATCAATACATTTTCAGGAAAAAAAAAATCGGATTTTTGCCCGAAAACCACGAAATCGACGCATTATTACATGAAACCCAACGCAGATCAGGATATTTTCTCCCTGTGACTTATACACAACCTCGGCAGATGCTGGATTTTCAGATTCAGACTTTTTCCATCCTCAGGGTATAATAGATCCAGAAATATTTGAGTTTTTGTTCCCCTAAAAACTCAGATTTTATAGCAAGTTTTTGGCATTCAGACTTTAATAAATAAATAACCCCCTACATATAGCTAATGAGCAACAATATAAATTATTTGATTCAGAATCTGTAACCATATGATGTTGACTTACACACCATGAGTTTAGCAGGATATCTCTGAAACAATATACACTAATCTGCTTTTGCTGCTGGTGACCAGTGACTAAAATGCAAACTGCAATAGAGCATCATGTTAAACACTAGCACTCCACAGCCACGGTGTATGATGTAGCATCAGAAATATCCTGGCATCTGGTTTCTTTATTTAACTGCTTTCTTGTGGCTTGGATCTTAATTTTTTACCTTTGACAGCAGTGTTATTGCAGCCAGACAGTGGCATCTGGCTGCTGAAAACACTCAATGAACTTTAATTAATTGGGGAGAAATTACATGGTCTTCCAACCGTGTAGTTACTCATCAGAGCACATTACAGATTTATATGAGATGTTTCTCTATGGTGTCAAGTGTAATTAAAAGAGGGTGAAGAAAGATGTCAAACTAGTCTTTTTTCCAAAGGCTGTGAATGTTTTCTTTTTTTTATTAAGTTTTTGATGAGTGGGCAGTTTTCTAAATGCCAACATGAATGAAAAGATTACTCATTAGATGACTTGGAAATACTTGTAGCTAAATAAATGATCAGTTGTTATGGCAGTATGAGTTCAAGTACACACAATACTAAACCTTAGGAAGCATGAATTCATTGAATATGGGACAAGCTTAACGCTTTTCAATGTGGGTCTGGGTGCTCATGCGAAACTTGGATTGTAGGCAGGCACCACTCCGGAACACCAAGATCATAAAAATCTGTAGAATACAGGAGCCTAAATTTTAAATAAAAAATCTTTATTCTACATTATGGGGTAGATGTATCAAGGGTCGAATATCGAGGGTTAATTAACCCTCGATATTCGACTGCCGAATTAAAATCCTTCGACTTCGAATATCGAAGTCGAAGGATTTTGCGCAATTCCTTCGATCAAACGATTCAAAGGATTTTAATCCATCGATCGAAGGATTATCCTTTGATCAGAAAAATCTTGGAAAGCCTATGCGGACCTACCCCATAGGCTAAGATTGGCCTCGGTAGGTTTTAGGTGGTGAACTAGAGGGTCGAAGACATTTTTAAAGAGACAGAACTTCGATTATGGAATAGTCGAATATTCGAACGATTTGTAGTTTGGATCGTTCGATTCGAAGTCGAAGGTCGTAGTCGAAGGTCGAAGTAGCCAATTCGATGGTCGAAGTAGCCAAAAAAACCATTTGAAATTCGATTTTTTTTTCCTCTACTTTCCTCTATTCCTTCACTCGAGCTTAGTGAATGGGCCCCCAAGTATTAATAAGGCTTTTATCTTTTATACATAATCTAAAATAAAGATTTGATAATATGGATTTTTATGATCTTGGTGTTCCGGATTGGTGCCTGCCTACAATCCAAGTATTGTACACACAATACTACCCATAATTACCAAACATTGAATAATGGTTGGGACAACACCGCCACCTGCAGATTGATACACCACCACCACCTGCAGGTTGATACCTCTGTCCCTCATCTTTGATGCTTGTGCACCTTTTAAAATAGGGCATCCAAATGGACTAGAATAAGGGCTTTTGACTCAGTCTGAAGTGTCTACAGTGTCATCTTGACATAGTCTTTTAAATTACTGTCCTGCTTAGAGACGATCTTTTATTTTAACATAAAACACTGTATTATTAAGGATATATTTAATGATTATGATGATAGCACCAAAGATAAATTGGCATTAGCCAACACATTTCTGAAACACACGCATGCTCAAATGTATGTCATTTATTATTAGTAGTGATTGGTGAATAAATTCGTCAGACATGAATTTGCTGTGAATTTCCGCTTTTCGCTACAAGCAAATTAATTCCCAAAACTGCAGAGACAATTTGCTGGTTTGTTATAGTTTATACAGGAGCAGTGGCCAGCCAGTCCCAATTCTATTAATACAACTAATGATGCATGGGAAAATTCAAAAGAGACTATAACATGTTAAGATAAACAAAGGTCCAGAACCGGATGTTATTCATCCCAGGGTACTTAGCAAGCTTAGCTCTATGATTACCAAACCTCTTTACTTAATTATTCAGAATTCATTGAGGTCTGGCATGGTGCAAAGAGATTGGAGAATTGCTAATGTGTGCCACTATTAAAAAAGAGATCCCGTTCACAGCCTCAAAACTATAGGCCAATTAGTCTGACGTCAGTAGTAGAAAGCTTTTCGAAGGTTTAATAAAGGATAATATACTGGACTTTATAGCAAATCATAATACTATTAGTTTGTGACAGCATGGTTTTATGCATAATAGATCTTGCCAGACAATTTCTTTTTATGAGAAGGTGAGCAGGGACCTCAATTCTGGGATGGCAGTGGATGTGATTTAGTTAGATTTTGCTAAAGCATTCAATACAGTGCCACACAGAAGGTTACTGGTTAAATTAAGGAATGTTGACCTGGAACATAGTATTTGTACCTGGATAGAGAACTGGCTAAAAGATAGACTACAAAGAGTGGTGGTAAATGGAACTTTTCTAATTGGACCAGTGTTGTTAGTGGAGTACTACAGGGCCCTGTACTAGGTCCTTTGCTTTTCAACCTGTTTATTAATGACCTGGAGGTGGGCATTGAAAGTACTGTTTATATTTTTGCAGATGATACTAAATTGTGCAGAACTATAGGTTCCATGCAGGATGTTGGCACTTTGCAGAGTGATTTGACTAAGTTGGAAAACTTGGCAGCAAACTGGAAAATTAGGTTCAATGTTGATAAATGCAAGGTTCTACACTTTGGGAAAAATAATATACATGCAAGTTATACACTAAAAGGCAGTGTGTTGGGAGTTTCCTTAACTGAGAAGGATCTAGGGGTTTTTGTAGATAACAAGTTGTCTAATTCCGGGCAGTGTCATTCTGTGGCCACTAAAGCAAATAAAGTTCTGTCTTGCATAAAAAAGGGCATTCACTTAATTATGCCTCTTTATAGGTCCCTGATAAGGCCTCACCTGGAATATGCAGTGCAGTTTTAGACTCCAGTCTTTAAGAGGGAGCTGCAGAGAGTGCAGAGACGTGCAACTAAACTGGTTAGAGGGATGGAAAACTTAAATTATGAGGGTAGACTGTCAAAGTTGGGGTTGTTTTCTCTGGAAGAAAGGCACTTGTGAGGGGACATGATTACACTTTACATGTGCATTAGAGGACATTATAGACAAATAGCAGGGACCTTTTTACCCATGAAGAGGATCACCGTACCAGAGGACACCCCTTCAGACTAGAAGAAAAGAACTTTCATTTGAAGCAACATATGTGGTTCTTCACAGTGAGGACAGTGAGGTTGTGTAATCCACTTCCGGGTGATGTTGTGATGGCTGATTCTGTTAATTCTTTTAAGAGTAGCTTGGATGATTTCTTGCACAGACATAATATCAAAGGCTATTGTGCTAATAAACTCTATAGTTAGTATAGATTTTGGTATATATAATTTATGTGACGGTATGGTTTTCATTTGGAGGGGTTGAACTTGATGGACTTTGTCTTTTTTCAACCCGATTTAACTATGTAGCTATGTAACTATGTTGTAGCTCCCACAACAGTACAACACAAGCACTTGTGGTTTTTTCACAAGTATTTTGTGCATTTTAATTAAAATTAATTAAAAAGTAACTTTATGATATCAATAAAACAGGTGAGATAGTAACAGCTTTCACCTTGTTTATCACAGGGCATTTGGCATTTGCATTTGGATTTCCATTTTTCTGTACCATTGCTTTTAACACATGCACTGTGCCTAGCATTTCAAAATAGTTCTATACAGTTAGTGGCAATGAACATGTTAATGCTCTGCACAACCCCTAGACTAGCTCTTATAATAAATCATAAACTCCCCCTGGGGTAGGTGGTAGCAAGTGCACCTTGATGGCCTTCTGTAGTTCAAGATTAAATGCTCCAAATGGAGTTATACTCTAGGAAAATCAATATGTGATTACTGAAAAAATCTGTATGGATTGGTCTGTTATGTGTAAAGCAAAATAAAATGTTCTTGAGAAGAGAGATCTGCAGTAGGTGTTTATAAAGAAAATGCTGCCTCGGTTACATTCAGATTGTTACAGTATATAGTTATAGTCACCTTAAAGTTATGGGCTTTTTATGAACAGTGGGTTGGAGTAAAGCCTCATCACAATCACAAACTGACCTTGTTTAATTAAAAATCTCAGTTAATAAAGTGAACTGTTGGCTGTGATTGGAAATATATATAATGCCATACTTCCCATGCCCTTTCAGTCAGCTGAAAAGCAATGCATTAAAGAGGGTCAGTTCATTATGTGGTCTGTTTTCTTTTAGCCAGTTTTGCCCTCTAGTTATTCTCTGTTTGTATTCTTTTGAATCTCCTGCATGATGCAGGATTCTGCAGCTGATGAAATCAACATCAGCCTTGAAAACCTCTGACTCACACTCAAGCGGCATTCACAATGCGGCCCCACCGTCCATCATGCTTACCTTAGAATAGCCAATGGGAGTCTTGTGGAGGGCGCATCAATAGCTAGAAAAGCTGAATTTCTGGTTTAATAACCATCAATTTGGCTCTAAAAATTACCAGGAGCAGCTTTTTGTCGCCCCTGGTAACTTCTGTTCAACTGCTGTCTGAGGCATGGTGCTCACCTTGCCTCATGGCAGGAACGCCCCTGTTCACACTTTGCACAATCACTACCTAAGAAGTCTTCCATAATCTATTGTGCTACTGCATTGTAACACACATAGCAATATGGCAAAAACAAAAATATTATCCTGTGCACAGGGGCACTGCTACTAAGAGACAAGTCGAGAAATTTGTCTCAGGCAGCAGCAACACAGAAGTTACCAGGGGTGACAAAAGGTAACTTTAAGTTGTGAAATTATGTTTTTTTTAATCAAAATCTTGGCTCTGCACTTTTGTGCTCTCTACGCTGGTCATGTGACCCCTGTTCTGCCCTCTCCAATGATAAAAAAACACGTGCAGCTGGGTGGCCCTCCCTCGGTTGGAGGGTATCAGTACTGGCTAGGACACCTCAAGGCAGCAATGACTGCCAAATCAATGCACGGACTGCATCGGCTAGGACACCTCAAGGAGGCACCAACTGTGAATAGCAGGAGAGTTTCAATAGCAACCTGTTTTATCATTAGATACCACATGACCACTTATATGGGAGAGAGAAATCAAATAAGTCTGTAAAGTTAAGCTAAGCTGCTCTTCTATAGGCCCTGATGGCCTCCCCAGCAGATATCCGGTCAAAAAGCTACCAGATATCTGTCAGGCCAGTCTGATAATCCTGTCAGCCGAACACAACATTGGCACGCCGATGTAGTGCTCTTCTGACAGCTGTGTATAGACACTTCCATGAGGCAATTGTTGGCATGGGGGCCAAAAATCGGTTCAACTTTATTTGGTTCTGCACATAGCTGAGCAAAGGGCAAAGATGTGCTTGTTTGGTGACCTCACCAAATGAGCGGATCGTAATGTGTGGTGAGATTTACTGTCAATTCATTTATTTAAAAAAAAAGCAGATCACAGTGATAAGGTCAGTATTAGGTATATCATTATCTTACCACAATAATGCTGATCCTATATACAGTAGCACCCCGATTTTATGTACCCAGATTTTATGGTTTTCCAGAATTGACACAGTTTTTTGTGGTCCCATTTAGACAAGCAGCAGTTTTTTTCTACTGTAATATTTTAATATTTTAAAAAATATTGCCCTTCTTATATTTTTATGTTTCGTCTCTCTTAAAACTGATATCAAGCACATTTTTACCAGTCCTTCCAACCCTATTCAAACATGACCAGATTTTCATCTTTTTTTAAATCTATTAAAAGTAAATGTACAGGTTTCTATCATTCCTATTTAAAAATCCACAGATCTACAAATTGATACTATAGCCTGTAGTGATGTGCAGGTTGACCCAAACTCACTGGACCCTAGGGTTTACACACAGGTCAGGCAGGGTTGAAATTTGGGTTGACCAGTGCAGGTTTAGTTTGGGTCAGACTGGAGAAGCACATTCCTCCTCTACCCATGAAGATCTGTCTTGGAACCAGAGGTGCACGCAAAACCAGCATACATAGCAGAAAGATGTGCATGCAGGTCCAACAGTGACAACATATATCCAAATTATTGTAAAACTATAAAAAAACTGAGAATTCCCTCTTCTCATTGATGGACAAGCGCAAGCTTCTAGTTACATGAACAGACCTACTGCCTGTCTGACTGCTTGAATACAATAACTACAAAGAGGAAGTCATGTCACAGATGCAACACCTTTTTATTATAATTGACAAGCAATAAGTGCCCAGTAGCAGGGTTAAGAGTAACAGCTATGGACCTATGACAGTCAAATTCATCATAACAAGGTAAAAAGGCTACAAGGCAAAATTATGCTGGTACTCCTAATATAAAAAAGCAGCTCTTCTCAGTTATCTGCTTCAGGGAAATCCCATGTGCCTGCTGAAGCTCTCTCTGCCATTAGTCGCATGGCTGGCACTTAATATTTATAACACTTTAGCATAGCAATTTAGGTTGAAAAAAAACACACCAAGTCAAGTTCAACCTTTTTATCTACTGGTACAACCACTTTAGGCACAGAATTCTACAGCTTTAAATTTATCAGTGTAAAGAAACATTTTCTGCATCTTAACTTGCTTTCTTTCTTTCCTTCTCTAATGGAAGGAAATACGGATCTGGTGAGAATCTTTTATATGGCCCCTTAGAAATGATCTATAAGGGCAAATAAGCCCAAATCTGATTCTGTGATCAAATTGAGTTAGAAAGAACCAACAGGGAAACCAAGTGGAAAAAGATAAGAAAAGTGGTGCCCTAGATGGGCCTCCAAGGGGTGCCTTGAGGAGCTTAGAGAACCAGGCGTTCGAGCAGCCTATCTTTTATGTGAAGAGGTAGTCACTTAGTAGAGCAAGTAATACTCCATATTTCTTCAAATTACCAATTTATCAGCATCTAAATAGCGTTGTAGCCACTTAAAATTACAAGCACACACATTTCTGAGATCTAGATACAATGCTCTCAGTGGGAAATTATATCCATTTGATGAGTGTAACACCAGGGTGATCATTGAAAGAAAGGGCCACAATGCAGAATAATGTTTTTAATAAAACTATACATTTTTTACATATTTTAACATGTATTCTCTGTGTAGTACATGGACATTTGATATCAGCCTATGGGAATTTGCATGAAATTTACAATAACGTATGGAGAGTCTATGTTCAGGGCAGTTTTATTTGTAAAGCATGGTTATACAGCCATAATTGCAGGCAATAACTGGCATTAAAAAGATTTTTCAATTCCAGTAAACATTTGCATATAACATACTAATCCTAGCAATATGCATATACTGCTCACTCAGACAGGTGCAGATAAAACAATGGTAGTTCTCAGGCCTCTGCTTTGCATCCATCTTAAGGTGGGGGTTGTGATGTTGTGATGCTGTGGAATTATCTCCATAAAGCATTATGCTTGGCAGATACATAATGGTTGAATACCATTTTAGCAAGTGAGTAAACAAGGCTATTGATATTAACACTCATAATGCAGTATTGACCAGGAGCTTGTATTATAGCCCTTTTAGAGTAAGAAAGGATTTCTCTGAGAAGGGTCAACCTAGGGGCAATTTAAAATATATGGTCCAATTGAACCATTTGCTCATAAAGGACCCCCTTTTCTTTTCCAAATTGGTTCAATTGTTGTCGACATGTTCTTCCCCGGAAAAATGGTTTAACTGGCATGTCTGGGGTTAATGAAATGCTCTCAACTTTTTCTCCTATAAAACTGCTTGCATGTCTAAGGTTAATGTAATGCTCTAAATCTATTTTGTGCAGACGATTTACTATCCTGTCTGAGGTTAATGCAATGCTCTAAGCAGTGTTTTAGCGGCATGTCTTGGGTTAATGGGATACTTAAGATTAATAACTTCCAGTGCTTTTAAATGCAAAATGTGTGCCAATAAATAGCTATTTTGTTCTGAATACAATGCAATACTATGTATAACTGTGACATGGCAACCTGAAATAGTTTAAAGGGTGAACTCCACCATTAAAGGAGAAGTATAGTTTGATTTTTCTTTGTGCTTGTGCGCAGTAGAATGAAAGCCAAACTTAAACCAAAAAAAAAAAAAGGCTTTTTCACTCTACTGCATATGCGTAAGCCCTTGGATTTTGAAGAAAGAAGAAGTGGAGGAGGAGCATTGCTCAGTGATGCTCCCCAGGCCAGTGCAGTTTTATGCTAACAGGGGCACACGCTGGGGTTTCAGGTAAATTAATACAATCACTGGGGGTTCCTAACTTTTGGCACTTGTGACGTTCCTTCCAAATTAATTAAACAATTTAATTCTAAGCAGCTTTCCAATATGCATCAAATTGTTTTTACTGTAGCTGTTTTCAAACATAACTATAGTTGAAAGTTATATTTGTCCCTTTCTGTTCTGCTGCTTCTGACTCAAAACAATGCGATAAGCGTCAGATCTTTAAACCAAGGTTTCCACTATGATTGTCCACAATGAAGACCAGTGAGCCCTGCAGCACTCATTTATGAAGTTGATGAGGGGGAGGGGCCATAATACTTCAGTTACACCACTGGCACTGGCACCTGAAATAAACCAATTACTGTAAACTTATAAATGGAGTGTAGAGCGAGGTAGAAAGATAAAAGAAGACTGAACACGAACAAATATATAGACACAAAAATTACTGCTGATTTAATACTAGATATATCATGAATAAACCACAGTACAGAGAGTTTCTTGGATTGTCTCCAATGGTTAAAATAATACATAGCATCTAAATAAGACGAACTATGCAATGACCCCTGGCTGCTCACTGTGAGCTGCAGGAAATCTTTACTCTATTTCATCTAAAAGTGTTGAACTGTCTTAGCTCAACCACAGCACTTTCGGTGGGTTCCTCAGGGAAACATCCCCACTGCCGAAAATTAATTGACTTTGAAAAGATCTCTCTGAATTTACCTGGCTGAATATTGCTCACAGGCAATTATTACTACTTTTGTACTTACAATAAAACAATTTTCCACAGCCTCATCTGATCATCTGGCATGTGTGTGGGGAATGCCTTTTCAGCCTGTGGTAAGATCCATTTAGTATCTGGAAGCTACTTAGTGCTAAATCCATAAAGACATATTTAAGATTTATTACAGTATTTTTTTGAATGTAGTTGTCTTAAACTCCCCATTATCAGATTATTACAAATACTGAACATGTTACCATGCCATCATGAAATATGAAATGCTCTTTTCAAAGAACAAGTGTTAAAGTCAGCCAGCTCTTGTTTATTTTAAATTACTTGGTTAGTTTACCCTTTGGGTACAGGAATGGTTTTGGTTTTAGTTCTGTAGCAAGCTACTCTATAGAAACTGTGGGGTTTAAAATGTTTGTATCCAAAGGCAGTTGCAGTTGTTGTACAGTTGCTATTCAGTACTTAGGTATCAACGGGGCATGTTGCTGGACACTGTGGTTGCCAGTGGGTAAAGGCAGAGATCCTGTTGTAGTTAAAATAGTTAAAATATAGTTGTTACAAGGACACATTTTGTATGCCACAAGCTTTACACTAGCCTACAGTCTAATTACAGAATCTGTGTGATTGCAGTCACAAAGAAAATAAAACTCATGTGGCACTTCCAGGAAAGCAAACAGTCTTATTATTTTGAAACAGACTTTTGCCATTTTACTTAATTTCAGAAATAAAGCAGATTATTAAAATCTGTAATGATATGTTTTACCTTAAAGCAGTGAAGAGGTTAAACAAATGACAAGATTTGCCCTTAGCACACAGACAGGATTCTGGTGCCGGATTATTTTGGAGCTGGCATTCAATCAAAGGCAGGAGGATTTGAGAAAAAGGCCCACAGGTGATCCTGTAGGAAGCTTTCTGAGCACTTATCAAAAACATACAAGTTCAAAGCAGCTCAATTTTCATATGTTAAAAGTATCTGGCGAAGGCCCCAGGCTACTTTCTAGGTAGAGAATGTGTAAAAGCTGTTTGTACTTGTATATTTAGAAGAGAAGGAACTGGATAGCATGTGGTAAAATAGGATTTAAAGCAGAGTTCAGCTCTAAAAAAATCTTGACACAACCTTTATAAGAAAAATAAATCTCCACCAATCTTACATTTAGACAAGTTATGGCTTGTGCTGGATACTTCAGCTGTTGCAGAACTGTAACTCCCACACCCACTGCCTATGATCACACACCAGGGGGTTATAATAATTAGTTATCTGTAGATCTATAATGTTGGAAGTAAAGTGTTCGTCTCTTAGACAATGGGTAAATGATACCTTGGTGATAGACAGGTGGCTACTCATTAGAAATAAGCTTGTTTCTTGAACTTGGAATATAATATAATGTAGGACTAAATATGTCAATACTTCACATATGGATAAAATAAACCTCTATGGGAAGGTTGAAAACCACTATGATAAGTACCGAAAACATTACATTTTGCCAGCAGGTCCACTCTCCCTTAGCACAGGATCATGTGCAATATTAGGCATCTGTTAAGGGTTACCTTAAAAGACTTATTTTAATGCATTACATGCCACCACTGTGCCAAACAGCAGATTCGGTGGTTCCAAATTACAATGTTCTGAATACCATGTTGTTTACTGGCACAGAAAGGTTTAAGAAGCTGTTTATACTTGTGTCAAAAATGTCAAGGTCGTCGTAATTTTAGGGTTGCCATCCCTTCTGGAAAATTAATCACATAAACCATCATTTTTACCACCAGGCAGGTAAAACCCCTATTGGTTTTACAACAGAGTGCACAGTTCAGGGGAGGTCATCCTCATCACCATTTGCTTATATAAGCAGAACACTTACCTGTTTGGAAATTGGAATATTGGGAAAGTTCCTCTGTAACTCATTGCAAGTCTTTTAAATTACAGAAAAGAACATTGATTGGTATTTAAGGAAGGGGGAATGGTAAAATCACTAACAGGTGCTAAGTAGGTAAATTACCAGAATTTTATCCTTCATTTTCCTTTGATCCAGATTTTCATTCTTTCATCCCTTGGGACATAATGCAGGGAAACTGAGCAGCATGTTTGTTATCAGCCTGCCTGTGAATTCACTGGCAGAGAACATTTTAGGAGGTCATTTATGTCAGAATTAAATGCGTTTGGAATGCCTTCTAGCAGGGTAATTAGTGGGCATGATTTACAATTGGGACAAAGTACAAAACAAAGCAAGTCAATACTCCATGGTGCAATATGGATAATTTTCAAGAATTCCTGGTGCAAGCTATGTAGCAACACAGCCAAAAATGTGGTCTTGGGCATATAATTTCACATAAATGGTTTGCTAACATAGTAAATAGAGGACCTGGTGGATTTTAAAGTGGACAAATCTGAAATATATCCTGTTAAATTAAATAAAGCTGTTCCCTTTATGTATTTTTACAGCATTTCAGAAAGTTGTGAGCTTATTTTAGCATGTGTGTTGTGATGCATGTTGTGTGTGAAATAGGGAAAACAGAAATATATTAAAGCTCATTTACAATTGTGAGTGCACAAAGATGTTCGCAGTTGTTGCGCAAATTGGCACAATTCATTAAGATAACTTGTTTTTGTAGCAACACCTTGCACTCGTGGTAATGCACCCCATCAGTCTGTTCAGATGAAATGCATACAATTGTGTGCCTCCTGATGCATGGGAAGCCTGGATCTAAAGCCACTTCATTGTTGATGGTTTCTCCAGGGTTCCCACAGCAGCCTGTTTCAATAGATGCAACACTCTTGCACCCAAAGAATAACATGCATTTTGACAGAAGAGCACCAGAAATGACACCAGGTGACATGCCAAAATTAATTTTAAGCACAATGGCATCCGATACACATCAAACCACAACTGCATGTGTTTTAACATATCTGATGTAATTAAGCAAAGCACAACATTCCCTGGTGAAAGCAATGGATCTAGAATACTGGGGAGACAGCCTTTCTGTAATTCAGAGTTTTCCAAAGAATGGGTTTCCAGATAACAGATCCCATACTGTACCTGTAATTAAAGGTAACAATAAGAATAAGGGAGGAACTCCACGGTGCGTCTCGAGCCGCCATGTCGCCATGTGACAAAACGCATGCGATATGTCAGATGTTCTGAAGACACAGGAAGTGAAGGAGAAATCCCAGGTAAGAACTACATTTATCCGACTGTCTGTTGAAAATGCAGCGTGAATGTAGTTCTTACCTACAATTTCTCCTTCACTTCCTGTATCTTCAGAACATCCAACACGTTGCATGCATTTCGTCACATGACGAAGTGTTGGCTCGAGCCGTACCATGGAGTTCCTCCCTTACATTGTAACCTCACAGAGCAATTACTTTAGCTGTACAGAGAAAAGAGGAAGCCAGATAAACCAAATGAAAAGTTTAGTTCATTCTATAACGCTAAAAGTTACCATTTTACACCCCCCCCATATGACAGTTCAAACTAATTATCTCTTGCCAGATTTTTATACCACCACCTTGACCTGATATGGTGGATTGCTAATTTTATGCCTGATTGCCAGGAAATGTGGATTTATTAATTCTCTGTATGTCATGTATATGTTTTATTAATTATTTAAAGGGGTAGTGTTGTGTATAGAGTTATGACAATTTGCAATTTGGATTTTATAATACTTTTTGAATTATTTGTTTTTGTTTTCTGCCTCTCTCCAGTACAAACTTTAAAAAGCTAGTGGGTCACTAAGGTATAATGCATATTAATTGTTAATTGATATATTTTGCAACTTTTGGGGGCAGATGTATCAATGGTCGAATTTCGAGGGGTTAAATCCCTCGAAATTCGACTGGGGAATAGAATCGAATAGGCAATTCGGGCAAATTTACGCGCTGGTGAATAGTCGAATTGGCGAATATTCGCCAGGCGAAAAGGCGCCCGATCGAATATTCGCTCGAAGCATTTACGTTCGATCGAATGCCTTTTTATTCGATCAAAAACTTGGAAAACAAGTCTATGGGACTTTCCCATAGGCTTTTAAAGCAATTCGGTAGGTTTTAGGTGCCGAAGTAGGCAGTCGAAGTATTTTTAAAAGAGACAGTACTTCGATTATCGAATGGGCGAATATTCGCAGCGTTTTTGCGCTCGATCCAGTACTTCGACTATCGAATGGCGAATAGTCGCAGCGTTTTTGCGCTCGATCTATTCGAATCATTCTACTCAGGCGAATTTACGCCAATACGATAGTCGAGGAGCACAAAAAAACACTCGAAATTCGAAGTTTTTAATTCGAATCCTTCACTCGAGCTTGATGAATCGGCCCCATATAGTTCTGTTGTGAACCTGTCCTATTAATTTTCCATATGTCATGCAAATCAATTGCTAACTGCTATGGTAATAAGAAACCTTACACTTAAAATACAGCTTATATTCCATCCTTTAGAGAAGCAGCATGTTAACAGGGGTGGATTAATGCACAAGCTAATTTAAATTACTGTTAGGTCACAAGTGTCCCTCTTGGGACATATAGGAGGAGTCGTGATGCAAAAATAGGTGGGGCAGTGATGTCAGTGGACAGACCACGACTCATCAACTGAAATTTTGTGAGGATGGGAGGTAAGTCCTTGCTGCATGTTGCGGATTTGGGGAGGGTTGGGGCAGGTAGTTGCAAATTTACTGGCAAATACACTGAGGGCAAATTTTAATAATGTCCTTGGCTTTGTCTGGTATTTTACTGGCTAGTATTCCATTTCTATGCTACACAGTCTGATAAGACCCCCATGTGTTACTGTGTGACCACATCAAAATGTGTATAGAGAACGCTCCCTTACTAGATGTGAAATCTGTATTGATGTTTACAGAAGAAAACATATATATATGGATGGAGTGTGTATATTTCAGCACACAAATCCTTAGGTGCATGCATGTGACCATAACATTTATTTTGCATAAATCTGGGTTTCATAGTACTTTCCATCTGCATGTTGTTATAGGCATGCAAAACAGATGTAGCCTCATTACATTTTCATTTAAATTGCTAAACAGCTACCTAAGCTAAAAAATAGCATAACATACACACAAGCTAATGTAGCATCCGATCAAACAAACTTTGTAGTTGTGGTTAGAATAAAGAATTTTTAGAGAATTACCCTATTTTCATTTAGACACAAACACACCCAAAAATAGCATTACAATTGTGAAAGTTCCTGCTCACTTTTTCCTTTTCCAAACAACTTGATTAAGCTAAAATGTCACCTTCTCCATTTTGAGTGATTAATAGACTTGATGTCCCTATACGCTACTAGAAATTGGTATTTCGGAGTTTTATCAACTCATTGAGCCAAAAGACTGGTATTATCATTCTAATATTTCAGAACTAATTTCAAAAACCCCTAAAAATAGACAAATTATGTTATATAACATATTCATAGCAATACTCTGAAAAGCAATCTTAAAGCAAGTTTATGTCAGTTTTTGGGGGGTTAGATACCCTTTTTAGCAAGCTTGTTACTGTGACTATTTAATTTTACCTGCCATTTTGTAGTAAGATCATGTCCTGGTCTGATTATAAGATTTATAAGTCTCAATAACAATAAATGTGTAGCCTTACAGAACATTCGTTTCTATATGGGGTCGGTGACCCCCAGCTGAAAAGTGCCAGAAGAAGACAGCAAATATTTTTAAAAAAATGAAGACCAATTGAAAAGTCTATAAGTTTGCTTGGCCCTGCAAACATAGATATATTGCACTGGGACCGATAAATCTGGCCGATCAATTTTCTGACAGATGTCGGCCGAAAAATTGTAAGATGTACGATCGTTTGAATCCCACTAACCAGAAACGGAACTAGAGGGGGCGGGCCCTGGCCCAGGACGCGCAGCCGGGCCCACCGCCCCCATATGCGGCACGCGGACTGCCGGGGGGCCCTGAGGGGGTGCAGGCTCTGGCCCGCTCGCACCCCCTGCTCCCCCGGTAGTTCCGCCCCTGCCACTAACCGCACGATAATTCCGAAGGATTGGTAAAAGAAATATTTGCGTCTATGGGGACCTTAACTATGTGCACCAACAGATTTTTTTTTAAATGCTGTTTTTCCAAACATAAAATTTGTCCTCTTCAAATCTTGCTCTGGGTTTTTCTATTCTGGTCTCCCTTTCTTATTCTATCTAGAACCTACCTTAACAACTGGATTCTGACTTGTTTTTGCCTGATCTAATGGTGTATTCGACTCAGGCCTAGCATAAGTCATGATTGTAACTGTACATAAATTCGCGAATTTTCCGGCGTAGCAAAACGGCGCAAATTCGCCCATCGCTAAATATAGTTATTGTACATCGTAAATGTGTTCAAGATTAAATGGATTGTCATATTGCTACCTGCTATTAAAATCCAACTACTCTAAACTAAGAGATTATGGAGAACAAGCGTGTTTAGAGAGAAAATGTAATTCTAGGAAGCTTTAAAACTAATGTGCAAGTTTGAATCTATGTTTATTAAACCTAGCAACTCACTTCACTTGGCAATGTATAACATTTTAAACTACCAAGTAAATAAGGATTTATTAAAGTTGTTGTAATGCAATTCCTAATGAAAGTCTTGTTTGTTTATACCTTTCTATTCTTTCGGTCTCCTCTAACAGGAGTCAGGAGTAAAGCAAATGTAAGGGTAAAGCCACACTGGGATATTTTCTTGGCTTACATATAAACGCAGACCAATGAACCAAAGAGCTGACCTAGCATGTCCAGGTGTCTGCATTAACATGCACTGTGTTGGCATGTGTGCAGACTCAAAGCAGATTTTGGAGCAGAAACATTTGAGGATGCATTTGCACACAGGCTGATGTACATCTTCAAATATCATTAAATCATTGAAAATGCTTTATTGATGTATCAGTTCCTTAGAATTAAATTTGTTTTCACTGTGCAAAAAAAAAAAACCTGTTTTTTGGTGGAGGACCCTTCTAAGACATTGTCACATTTTAGATTTTGTGCTCCATTCATTTTTTGCCTTCTACCACGCTATAATGCACATACTGTACATACTATGTATATAAAGCACATGTATACCATAAAGTTTCATATCAGATTAAAAATCCATCTCCTACTATAAGTTTTGAGTCAATCAACCACATTTAATTTTTTCAAAGGAAATACATAACAAAAGTAGAAAAGTGACGGACATAGACTCTTCTAAAATGTAAATAGATTGTATGTCCTCCCCCCAAATGAAAGTAAAGGACAACTGGTATCCTCTAATTAAGAACATTTATCTTGGGGACAAGAACATCAGGTTTTTGAAGACAGAATATACTGGTAATATCGACACAGATGGCACAGGGACTCATGGGGATTTGTTAGTGACCCACAGAAAAAAAAATGTCACGGATGTAGAAGGTTTCAGAGTACAGCACTGAAGTGTAGCCAAGAATAGTTTACAATCCTAACTTTAGCGGAGCTTCATTAAGCATACAATGCAAAGGAAACTCTCTGTTTCTTTTTTTTTAAATTCAAAGCAATTTAAGAAATAGTCTTATATACGATATATTTTACTTTTTTCAACCCAAATTAAGTATTTAACTAATACTCAATCAAGCTCAACCCATATACACAAATATACAAAGCTATACCTACACATATTCATATTCACACACACACATATGTATATTTATAGTTTTAATTACAAACACATATTAGATACTTTGAATATCTTAAAATCACCCAAACAGTATCACTTTATGATACTCTATTCAATTTTGATTTTCTCTGCACTATTCTTATAGAAATTTGGAGCTTACCACCTTACAGCTTAATATGGTAGATAAAGAAAAATATCTATGTAGCAGTCATTCAGTCACAGTTCCAAATTATCAAGGACAGTAAAAAACATTATCACACTAACTGACCTTTACGCTGGGCTTTCAAGAGTATTTAGGAGAGCAACTAAGCATTCTTCCCAAATCATATGCCCACTTGAACCACTGCCGCAAGGTCCCCAGGAGTGGGAAACACTGATATAGGAGCTTGAAGTTGTGCCACCATGCTAGTGATTATAATGTGTGTAAATTCTGCAGAACATTTTTTTATTGTAAGGTAAACATTTAAGGTACATTTTTAACTCCTTTAGTAAATAAACCCTATAATATTTTTATTTGAAAAAAGGTATCTGCTAAAGGTTCCAAATTTGTAATGTGGATTTATTTTTAGATTTTACTACAATGGATGTTATTTCAGACAGATCTGTAATTACAAGCTTGCTTCAGATCACTACAATGTATTCACTTGGATATTTACTATACACCTCAGTTAAACACATGATTGTACATCTTAATGTAGTTTTCTTCAGTTATTGTATTTGGTAAACTATTGAAAGCAACATCTGCATTAAAATATTGTGTGGAAGAGAAGGAAAGCACTGTAAATTATATGTATGTGTTGGTGTGGGTAAAATCATGACTGTGCTGCTTGCCCTCTGTTAAATTAATCCAATTATTCAAATGCCAATGACAGCTGTCAGCAGATGCCTTGCTGGGTTGGGCCAAACTGTTAAAAATTAAAACTGTTTTTATTCCGTTTACTTTCTCTGCCTTTTTAATGTAAAACTAGAAGCTTGTACAAAAAGTTGTGGGAGTTGACAGTGGGGCAATATCAGACTTCTGGAGCCATAAGACATGCATAATTTACTTTGCAAATTTGATGCAGTCTTTAAAATATCTCTAAAATATACATGTAACATATGCTAATTAAGCAGCAGTGTCTTGTAAGCCCGAGTCACTAGGTAATGTGCAAATGTTGCCAAGTGCAATGTGCTGTGTGTAATGGGATTATATATGAAAAGGAAGTGGTGCTGCCCCCCGGCTTTCAGTCTTGAGCTCTGGCCAAACTGACAGGCCTAAATCCCAGCTACATTTAACATGGGCTTCCCGTAGTGAAGACAGCCTGTTCTCAGAGTCTTAATTACATCCCAGCTGACCTGCAGGCCCTGGCAAAATCAAGCAATATGGTCTGAAGACAAACTGCAAAAAGGAGAGTTTGTGTTAAGACAAGATCATAATGCACAAGCAATGTGGAGGTGAGAATAATAAAGATCTACTGAGGGTTTGCAATACTTTGGTAGCCACAGGGACCAAGGGGTATATTTATCAAAGAGTGAAGTTAGAGATCTCCAAATTCCTCTAGAGTGGATTTTCTCCATTCATTTCTATCATTTCTATGGGATTTTTAAAAGAGTATTTATCAATAGGTGAAAGTGAAAGTTCATCAATACTCTTTGAAAAATCCCATAGAAATGAATGGTGGGTGGCAGAATTTCCGTCTAGCAGACTGTGGAGATCTCTAACTTCACTCTTTGATGAATTTACCCCTGGAGAGAAACAAGCTAAAAAAATTGCCATATTAATTTGCAAACAGACATAGTTAAATATGGTAACTTAAACAAGTTTTAAAATAGGCTTGTCAAGGTTATAGACTTTGTGGGAAATGCAATCAAAAACTGCCAGACTTCAAAAAGTTCAACTGCACTGTTACATTGTGTTTGTGGTGCATTTAAGAAGTCCACTGGAAGGGACTAACAGAACGAGACCCTTGTTAAATGCCATAAGTAATAATCATTTCATAATTTATTTATTCTGTGTTATTTATATCACACCAAAATGTTTACACAACACTTTGTAGTGATTGATCATCACTCAATGACTCAGTGGAGCTTTACAATCACTAGGGCCAATTTCATCAGAAGGCAGTTATCCTGCGTGTAAGATTTTAGAAAGTGATAAGAAGGAACGCAGAGGAAACCCACGCAGATATTGTCCTGGCTGGAACTGAACTGCAATGCAAAATACTGACCACTGAGACTGAGATTATGAACACAACAACAGGACAGTCTTATTTTTTAATCCAGTTAAGGATACAAAGAATGTTTTACATTGCAGTTAGATACATTACCAAAAACATGAATTCATGTGAACTTCAGTTTAGGGCTTGGTGAAGGATGGTATAAAACATACAGTATCTTAATGAAACAAAGGTATTATGGAAAAGTTTATACTAGAGTCCTGCATCAGGTCTTGTACCTGCGGAATACCTAAAAAGTGGTCGGGTTTCGGGCAAAAAGTCCCTTATTTTTTGGCCGTTCAGGCAGTCCGTGGGTACCCAACAAAGGTGCAGGCTTGATCCCACCCTCCCTTGTGGTTCTTCCAGTTTTTAAAATATTTTGTGAAGATTCGGAAATACATCACTTCCGGCCCTACTTGGCCCCCTGGTTGGAAGGTTAGTTGACCTATCGCGGGTCAGGTAGAGGGAACATGCAGGTGAAATTGCAGGTTGGGGTTTTGCGTTGCGGGAACAGGTTTCAAAAAATGCCCGTGCAGGACTTCAGTTCATATACCTGTTGATTTTCATTAACATGGTCTGGCAAAACATGGGAAAATACAATTATCATTGTGGTCTTTTAGATCATAGAATTCAAACTTTAAGACAATATTTTGAGCAAGTGAAGTACTTGCACTTATAGTGCAGTAAGTAAAGCAGTTCTGAAAAAAGCCTACAGACAGAAACACTTGGCTACCATTTGTAGCAGAGAGATGGATGGGCTGAATAAGAGTCAGAGATAATGACGGGGAATCCCTGATTCCAAAACCAGCTTTGCATGTGTGTAGGCCTGTGGTCCGATGTTCTGCACATGCTCAATGCTGAAGGTGAAGGGCGTAGCCACTTTCTATAACATGGGCTGGCATTAAAGACAATTGGGTGAAGTTAGAGATTGTCGCAGGCTTCTAGAGTGAAATTCCACCACTTTCCATTCATTTATATGGGATTTAAAAAAGATTATCTATCAATGTGTGAAAGTTCATCCTTTGATAAATACGCCTTTCAAAATCCCAAATAAATTAATGGGATATTTATCAGACTTCACTCTTTGATAAATATACCCCAATGTTTCTTCAAGTGCTTTCAGGCTGCTGAATGAAACAGATAAAAAAGCAAGCAAATCAATAGAGATTTTTTTATATATATAGTAGATAGACTAGAAGTTGATGTGTTTTTTATCTTTGGCTATTAAGGGCAGAGACACAAGGTCAGATTCGGGCAGATTAGTCACCCGGCGACTTCTTCGGGCGACTAATCTCCCCAAACTGCTTTCCCCGGCACTCAGATCGCTTAGTTTTCCGAAATCGCCCAAAGTTGCCTAACAAGGAAACTTCAGGCTAGAATGAAAATCGCCGGCGCAAAGACAGGGGAAGGCAGTTTGAGGAAATTAGTCACCCCGAAGAAGAAGAGATTTGTTGTCGGGCAACTAATCTCCCCGAATCTGACTGTGTGTCTCTGCCCTAATACTTGGATGGAGATTATGGGCCAGATTCAGATCAATAAGAAAACATTATTTTGAAGGTTTATCATGTGAAAACTTATAGGTGAGATTAGTTTCCAGAAGAAAGAAACTTTTATCCTAATTCAGTCCCAGTCCTTAGACTCAGAGGCCCATTTATTAAAGGTCAAATTTTTATTGTTTTAGAGCTTTTTAAAACCATGATTAAACTCTATTTCTTTGAAATCATAAAAGTTATTAAAAGATTTGATTATAAAAAGTACAAATGGAAAAAACACTGAATGGTGCACTAAAAAATAGAAATACCTCTAGTTTTTTGGATAAATACTAGAAAAAAAATGCAACTCTTCTCCAGGCGTAGATTCGCCAGGACATTGCTAATTCATTAAAATCCAAAGTTGCATCCAAGGCGCGGACGACTGGTGAAGTTGCGCTAGCGTTACTGCGCCAAGCAAAGCGAAGTTGCGCTAGCGTTGCCTAATTTGAAAATAGAGTTGTTATATTGCCCTACACATGAGCCCAGTGTATAGTTTATGTGCCATATGTTGTGTTGTGAATCTTAGTGAATTTTGCGTAGTTACGTCCATTAGCCAGAGCGTGAATTTGGCAGGAGCAAGTACCGCTAGAGTCGCTAGCGAAGTTACACCAGCGACCGTTAGTAAATCGGCAAAGTACCGAAATGACGTCACGCTGGCGAATTTTCACCAGCGTTAGTCACTTAGCCCTTTAGTAAGTTTGCCCCTATAAGTCTGAATGGTTAAAAAGGTCCATTTGGACAACACAGCTCCCATTGAACCTAGACTATTTTTCCTCAAAGTTTTGTATTAGAGTTTTTTCGTGGTTTTTACAATTAATAAATCTAGAATTTTAGAGTTTTAGAGAAATAAAAAGTTTGTTTTTTTTTAAAAAAAAAAAAATACATTATCTTTTTCTAATAGAAAATAGAAATATGTTTTTTTGTAAAATTGGCCCCTTAACATTTTCATGTAATAAAAAGTTCAATACACTTTTTTCCCACTGAATTGCATTTGGATCTATGGGATAATCTGGAAATAAATATTAAAAGCAATAGCAGTCAAATTTGTTGGAATCACAGTAGTGAAATGTGTCCAGTATTCAGTGCTAGTCAGCTCTGTTAATGAAATGTTTACACGCATAAGAAGGGAATTTGATTAAGACAAGACAAACACTGTACATTGATCAGGCTCCATGTACAATTTGGACACTCAGCTAGAAAATAAAATATTAAAGACCATCAACCATTTTCCCTGCTGCATGGGTTACCAGAGTACATTTATAGTTTTTTACTGTAAGGGGTGCTTCTGTTGTACAGAGAGCTCCTGATGCTGAAGGCCATGTTGTAGCACTGAGAAAAGTGGCCAAGCTTTTTTTGAAAAAATAAAAAGCTTGGCAGGTTGTAGGTGGTGAAATTGAATAAGTCGTGGTATAGAACTCGGACACAGCATTTACAGTATATGTATGGGATCTGTAATCCAGAATGACATAATTTGTGTAATTTGGATCTTTCATTCTGTACCTTATGGGGCCGATTCACAAAGGGTCGAATATCGAGGGTTAATTAACCCTCGATATTCGACTGGGAATTAAAATCCTTCGACTTCGAATATCGAAGTCGAAGGATTTTAGTGCAAATAGTGCGATCGAACGATCGAAGGATTATTCCTTAGATCGAACGATAAAATCCTTCGAATCGAACGATTCGAAGGAATATCCTTCGATCAAAAAAACTTAGGAAAGCCTATGGGGACCTTCCCCATAGGCTAACATTGAGTTCGGTAGCTTTTAGATGGCGAACTAGGGGGTTGAAGTTTTTCCTTAAAGAGACAGTACTTCGACTATCGAATGGTCGAATAGTCGAACGATTTAAAGTTCGAATCCTTCCATTCGAAGTCAAAGTCGTAGTCGAAGGTCGAAGTAGCCCATTCGATGGTCGAAGTAGCCCAAAAAACACTTTGAAATTCGAAGTTTTTTTACTTCGAATCCTTCACTCGAAGTTAGTGAATCAGCCCCTATGTCTTCTAGAAAATTATGAAAACATTAAATAAACTCAATACGCTGGTTCTGCTTCCAGTAAGAATTATTTATATCTTATATTGCATCAAATACAATGTGTTTTTTTATTATTATAGAGAAAAGGGATATCATTTTTAAGTATTTGGATTATTGGAGACGGCCTTTGCTTATTCTGTGCTTTCTGGATAACAGGTTTCCAAATATCGGATTCCATACCTGAATGTAAAAGGCCTTTCAGTATTAGAGCATGCTTCTCTCTGGAAAAGGGGAAGCTGACATGAAAATGTAAATGGAAAAACTTGTGAAATATCTGCAGAAACAAGAGTTTATATATTATATATATTATTATATATATTTAACAGAACCAGTATTTGTAGGATGACTTTTCCCCATAGGCTAACATTGAGTTCGGTAGCTTTTAGATGGCGAACTAGGGGGTTGAAGTTTTTCCTTAAAGAGACAGTACTTCGACTATCGAATGGTCGAATAGTCGAACGATTTAAAGTTCGAATCCTTCCATTCGAAGTCAAAGTCGTAGTCGAAGGTCGAAGTAGCCCATTCGATGGTCGAAGTAGCCCAAAAAACACTTTGAAATTCGAAGTTTTTTTACTTCGAATCCTTCACTCGAAGTTAGTGAATCAGCCCCTATGTCTTCTAGAAAATTATGAAAACATTAAATAAACTCAATACGCTGGTTCTGCTTCCAGTAAGAATTATTTATATCTTATATTGCATCAAATACAATGTGTTTTTTTATTATTATAGAGAAAAGGGATATCATTTTTAAGTATTTGGATTATTGGAGACGGCCTTTGCTTATTCTGTGCTTTCTGGATAACAGGTTTCCAAATATCGGATTCCATACCTGAATGTAAAAGGCCTTTCAGTATTAGAGCATGCTTCTCTCTGGAAAAGGGGAAGCTGACATGAAAATGTAAATGGAAAAACTTGTGAAATATCTGCAGAAACAAGAGTTTATATATTATATATATTATTATATATATTTAACAGAACCAGTATTTGTAGGATGACTTTTCATATACCTGTATGTTGAAAACTATAAAGCAACTAACAACAAATTGGTAGTTTTAAAAATTGGTAATTTCACCTAAGTGAATTTTAATAAATTGCTATTGCTGTCAGTAGCTGAACAGACTTTGTCTTTTGAAAAGGCAAAAATTAAAACAAATACATATCTTATCATGTCACATGGCAATTTAATATCTACTGCTCATTTCTGCTAAAATTGATTTTGATTTTGCAGAAAGGCTTGTCATAATGAAAGAATTAGTTTGTCATCATGAATATTTTATAGCCAGTACTATTTGACAGTAACTGAATCGACTGGATTGTAAGAATACAAAAGGAAACAGAAGATATCATAATTTAGAAGCATCTGTTAATATCTGCAAAAATCACTTTTCACAGAGATTTGGCACTGTTCAAGTCTGTTTGCTGTTGGGGATTGGGTGCTTAAACCACAGAGAAGCTGGACAGTTTTCCATTCATACAAATCCAAAACAAAGTATGCAAACAAGCCTGCAGTCATATTGCTAGGAAGTGACAATTCTCGTACTTTGACAAGTATTTCTGAAAACTGCTTAAAGGAGAACTAAAGTTTAACTAAGAAGTAGGATAGAAACGTTGTGTACCAGCCCAAGGAAACCACAGGCCTTTAGCAGGGAAGATCTGTGCCTCCTAAGATGCCCCAGTAGCTCCCCATCTTCATTTCTGCTGATTCACTGCACAGATCAGTACAACTAGCATCAGCATATTATATTCAACCTTGTAGCATCAGCTTATTTTACAGACAAACTTCATTTTCTGCTTGTAAATTTGTGGCAACCCCTAAGCTTAGCTTCTCAACGGCTGCCCAGAGCCCACTCAGCATGTGAGCATCGCAGACACTTTCCAAGATGGTGACAAGTTTGAAGTCCTGGATCATTGCTGCTATTGAGAAGCTGAAGTTTTAGGCTGATGCAATAAGTTCAGTACATAACATATGGCTTTTTTGACATATTCATTTTTAGTGTATAGTACTCCTTTAATATTGAAATGTATTTGTGCTTAGATAAAATATTTAAATGACAGTTTCAGCAATGAGGACTGCAGGTTGTATAGCAGATTTTGCATTAGTTCATTAGTACTTGAATCAGGGACTGGCCAACTGCCACCTTGTATTGAGGAAGAATTTGTTCCCCTTCTGAGGCATTTTGAAAAGGCTTCAGATGGGGGTTTTGCCTTCCTCTGAATCAGGCAGTTTATGAAGGTTTGAACACATGTTTGTGGTTTTTATGTGTTATTGCAGTTTTTCTAATGAAGGTGAATTGCCCTTTAAGCTGCACGTCAGTTTCCCCAAGAGACCTGCTTATCTTAAATAGTTACAATTGTTTCTTTGCTTATCTTAAACTGTTACAAAAGTATCTAAGTGAATCTGCCATGTATTCTGGGATCCCTGCCAAAAGCCAATGAGGTTTTAGAAACTTTGTATATTTTTCTGGCTGTTCAGTGCAGGAGATCAAAGTGAAAGTTGGGACATTTCGGTAACAATCCGGACTGCGGGTTGAGCTGTCAAAACCGCAACTGTCCCGTGAAAAATGACAGTTGGAGGTATGATGTAAGTCTCTGTAAAAACATATTGTTTAAAACCCTGCTTCAGCTAAATAAAAAAATTTAATAAAAATATACTTTTAAGTAGTACTGTATGTGCTATTGGGTAATCCTAAATAGAAAATTGCCATTTAAAAAACAAATGGTCGCCTATTGGGACCATAAGATTCATGGTTCACAAAAATTGGGAGCTTAATAAATAGCCCCCTAAGTGTCTTCCATTACATAAAGGAATGCATTAAATTGCTAGAGCAAATTCGGATAGTGGCATATAGTAACTTTAGCAATACTTTCCAGGGGTAGTCAGGTCTTTTGGTATACTGAGATGCTACCCCCTTCCCGGTGACTGAAGTAATGTGATGTTTTATTTTTTAAGTTCTTTAAGATCTTTAACCAATGTTGTTGGCAACAATTATGTTACCATCTCAATTGTAAATCATTATGTATGCATTAATGTTCGTGACATAACACTCACTTTCTAATGCAATTTTCAAACTGAATTTTAAAAGTGGTTTGCAAAGTAATTATGATTCTTAGCTACATAACTATAACATCCTCCCAGTGACAATAAATCAAGCTCGGATCTAGAAAGCAGCTGTTTTTATAATTTATTAGATAATAACAGGTCAGGTAATTAGGGCAGGGGGCAGTTCAGTAACCTTTTTTTTTAATTGAAGAAATCACAGTATGTGTCAAAATTGTTTTTTTCATATTACTCTTTCTACATAAAGCAGAGTGTTTACACATTAATACAATGTCTGGGGCCAAGATAACAATGTTTTAAACCTAGTTTAGTTTATTTTGTACCAGTTTTCAAGTAAAAAAGTATATCACTAAACTAGAAATATTTATCTACTTAACATTTATGATAATTAAGTAACTTTCTAGATCTGGAACATTTGTAAAGTAGTATCTTTTAATGTGGTTTCCATGACGCCCACATTCAGGTACTGACATACTTTCTGCCAAAATTTAAATATATCTTATATAAACAGAAATGTTTAGCACTGTCATTTTGTGATTATGCATGTAAAGAAGGAATGTGCCTTTTCAAACTGTAGAATGTCTGCTGGTCCAATTACTGATTTTCGGCCAGACACAGACAGTTTAATTAGGCAGCTCTCTAGAAATGTATCTTGAGGGACTGAAGGCAGTGAACTAGAAATGAGTGGAAAGCTAAATTTGAAACTAAGGAAAAAAAGAAGATACTTTTGATTGCAGGATTGCTCATTTAGCCTGGCGTCAGGCTGGCTGCAGGTGAGTGGGAGAACCACTATGGCAGAAAGGTGAAGTGTAGGGAGAAATCATTTATCTTATATTGGATTCTGCACACCGTGGCTACAGATTGAATGACAGCTTTCGGCTTTGTGTCTGTATGGGGACCAGGACATCATTGTTTTCCTATCAAATTTCTCCTCCTCCTCCCCCCCCTAAAAAAACCCTCACTTAACATTCTTTGCAGACTGGGAAATCCAAACAAGTTTATCGAGGTGGTGAGGTGGGAGAGGAGTTACAGGGAGAAGAGAATTAATCAGCCATTTTTTTTCTTTGCTGTCAAGGGGTCAACTAGGAACACAATTGGACCATTTGGCTGAATCCAAGGGAGCCCCCAGCCCACCGCCACTGGTAATTGAGTCTGTTCCTTTTGGTCAAAGTTTCTGATGTTCGTATCCAATGTCTGTTATTAAGGAGAAATTCTTACTGTCGTATTACACCGGGGGAGTGATGGGAAAGGTGTCCCCATAGTTTAAGGCACCACAGAGATACAATCTAAGTCTGGTAATGCTTAACCTGTTTGTGTCCTGGTGACAAAGTATATGAAATACATGTTGCTTTGTGGACAAAGTTAGTTCACTGTAGACTATGCCAGTATTTTACAATTATCTGCAATAGCAAAAGCAAGAACATTAAAAAAAGTTACATAAAAGATAAATAGGTAAAGTGAATTTGCTATCTATTACAATAAGAAACATTCATATGAGTAAAAGAGAACATTTATTAATACTTACCGAGATTTTCTTTCCCCCCCCCCCGGCAGCATAACAATTTGGGTTTATCCCTTTACTCGTCGGATACAGAAGGGTTAACAAGCAATTTTACAAATACTTACCCTCCTTCCCACCCTTCCCAGTCTTTACCTGATATACTGGATGGACAATGAAAAGGGTGGGCATGCTGCCAGGGGGAATAGCCAGGAAAAGAAAATCTCAGTAAGTATTAATACATTTTCACTTTTCCTGGCCATCCCCTGGCAGCATAACAATTTGGGTTAGTACCCTAGCAATAAAAGTGGGAGGGCAACTGATTGATGCTTGATAACAGAACTTTAATTAGATCACAGCTGTATCTAATATAGATCTAATATATATAATATATAATTCTTGATAAATGTGTTTGGAGTAGCCCCTGTTGCAGCCCTGCAAATTGACTCAGGTTGTGCTCCTGCTTCTGCTGCCCATGACGATGATGCAACAGGCCTTGTGGAATATGCTCTGATCCCCTCTGGTACCGGCATACCCAGTTTTTTTATAGGCCTCCTGTATTGCGTCTGCCTCTTCCTTCCTAGCCCCTGCTGGGACTATAAACTATCAGTTTTCCCGATGCCCTCAGTTTTTTGTAGGTACATTTGTAGACAGGAATGCACATCTAGAGATCTCCATCTCAATTCCTCTGGCAAAACAATTTGCTCATTCATGTGCAGAGAAGAGACTACCTTGGGCAGGAGGACCACAAAATCTGCTTTGAAGATAGTTTAAGGAGGTTTGGATGATAGAGCTTGTAGCTCACATGCTCTCCTGGCTGATGTCAGAGCTACTAATAGGACGTTCTTCAGGGTGGCATTCCATAGTGTGGCCTGTTCAAGAGGTTCAAAACGACTATCCGCAAGAACATTCAGGACTAAAGTCAAGTCCCAGACAAAAGTGTGTGGCTTAAGTGGTGGAACATCCTGATTGTTGCTTGAAAGAATATGGAAACCAAGGGTTCTGCTATCCATCTTCTTCCTAGAATAGTGGATAATGCTAACAATTGTTCTCTGGGTGTACTCAAACCGAGACCCTTCTCCAGGCCCCACTTGAGGCACTGATGGGTTCCACAAATCCACACAATTTTCACTTGTCCATGCCTGAAACCTTCCCCAGATCACATCATATTGGTGAGACGTATTCACCTTCCTTGACCTCAATAAGGTGTCAATCATAGCCTCAGAACAACCTTGCAGTTTTAGCCTTCCCCTCTCAGCTTCCATGCCATCAGGTTCAACCTGGCAGGATTCAGATGCCACAGAGACAGAAGATCCTCCCTGTCTGGTAGGCGAAAGGGATTGGCTACTGTCATCCGTCTCAACAATGGATACCACGGTCAATGTGGCCAGCCTGGAAGTATCACCACTGCTTCCATCTTGGTGAAAAAGATCTTCTTTAGGACCCTGAATATCAATGGAAAGGGGGAAGCCATAAGCGCATAAACCTGTCCATTCCTGGACTAGCCCATCCACCGTTGTAGCCTGGAAACAAGGGAACCTGGAGAAAAAGTTCCTCACCTTCCGGTTCAAGGCCATAGCCATCAGGTCTACTTTCGGGCATCCCCACCTGGTTATGATCATAGTGAACACCTCCGGAGACAGACTCCACTCTCCACTGTCCTCCTGCTGAGGAGATCTGCCTATAGATTCATTACTCCTGGTATATGAAGAGCAGTGATTTGTAGTAAATGCTTCTGAGCAAATTTCATGATCGGAAGTAATTCTGTCATCATGGCTCCTAGTGTCTCCCTGTCTCTTTATATCTGTGACAGCTTTCACATTGTCCGAACTGACTCTGACAGAGTGACCCTGTAGCTCTTTCCTGAAAGCCTGAAGTGCAAACGCCACTGCCCTCAGCTCGAGGATATTTGATGGAAGATAGGATATTTCTCTTGCCCAAGTCCCTTGGACTGACCTATTTGCTACATGGGCTCCCCATCCTTGATCTGAAGCATCGATGAACAGCTCTAGATATTCTGGTTCTTGTAGAGGCAGCCCTATCCTTAGGTTGAACAGGGTTGCCTACCATTGCAGATGATGCTTCAGCTTCCAAGGCATCTGCACTGTAAGATACCAGTCCAATACCTTGATGCTTCCACTGGTCTAAAATACACGTTGAAATATTTGAAAATGTCATGCCACTGTATTTATTACAGTACATTCTCTAAGTCTGCTTAATATATACTGTCATATTAATTTTTCTTGTTTATGTTAAATCAAATAAAATATATGTAAACAGTTAAAATACACGTTGGATTGGCCATCTTGCCCATCTGATCAATCCTATTGTTGATGTCAGGGAGCTTAAATATCTCATAAATAACCTGGCAGATAGGTCTAGTTCCAACATGGACAAAGTCATCTCCCTGATCTTGGAGATTCTTGCCAGAGGAAGAGATATCATTCCTAACACTGTGCTGTATTAAGATGTCTCTCTCTTGCCACCAATAAGAGGTCTTCTAAATAGTGATACACCTCGAGACCCTTTTCTCAAAGCTTCTAAATAACTAGCACCAACACCTTAGTAAATGTCCTGGGAGACGTGGCCAACCCGAAGGGCAGTCAGGTGAACTGCATCTTCAAGACAGACAGTACCCTGGAGTCTTGAAAATGTCTTGCCCATACTTCCTGAAATTGCCCACCTCGCCTCGCTCCTACTCTTGGAAGCTGGATAGGCCTCCCATCATTGTGACTTCTGCTGGGACTTGGGAGATCTTGGGGCCTTGGTCTTTCCATCCTGAAAAAATCTAGATTGCCCTGCCTTCCAAGATGATGACCTAAAGGTCTCCCCACCAGGCTTATAAGCCTTATAGTCTTCCTTCTTCTTTGATAAATACCTATCTGATACCGACGAGGCCATAGATCTCCTTGACCACTTAAACTAATGATACTGCCGGTCTTAACATTGCTCCCGTCATTATGTATAACTTCTTTAATTCTGTTTCCATCCTTCTCTCCATTGGCTGTTTCAGAGCGGAAACATAGTCTGATGGTAGTGCAGTATTCCTGGACAGAATAGTCTAGACTGGAGCATCCACAGTTGGAGGATTACTCCAAATTTTCTGAGACTCTGGAAGAAAAGAATAGAGCTTCTCCATTTAGCCACCTTCTGGCACTTGCTCTTTCATCCCTCTCCAGAGTTTGTTGTATCACAACCAACTGGAGCTGATTTGGCACTGAGTTTTAGCAGCAATCAAACTCACAACCTTTTGGACCAGGGACATGCACCCCAAGGACTCAGCCATTCGGGAGTGCTCTGGTCCTGCTCTTCGAGGACTAACGCGTATCTCACTGCTTTAAAAAATTACTTTCTTCCTCCTCATCCAAAGAGTCTAAGTTAATCACTTTAATTTGGTTAGAATGTGAGTCTACATGCATCTGACTCTCAGAGCGTTTGCTTCTCGAATCCCTAAGGATACTGCCTGCTTAATCCAGGCTAATAAATCTGCCTGAGAAGCATCCTTAGATGTTGAAGGAATCTCTTGAGAAGGTACACTCTTCTGAGCAGGTGGAATGTCAGCATCCCCTAAAATCTCCACAATACAGTCACCACACAATCTCTTGCCCGGTAACGTAGGCTTTTTGGAGGCTTTACAGGCTCTTATGTCCTTATCCTGAGACCTTTGCCTTTTCCTGGCACAATTTTTATCAGGTGAAGTAAGCCTAGAGTGACAGTTAGTCATGCACTTTTTTCGGTGCTAAAATACCTAGTAGCTCTGAACTCACCTTGAAGCCTTCGAGGTAGCAGCTTTCTTGGCAGCCAGATCCATCTCACAGATGCATCAATGCGGGTGCATGAGCAAAACTGCACCTGTTCAGAGGCAAAACAAGGCACAATGCAATGATGTAGGTGCCTCCTTGCATCACTATTGATGCAAGCTCCCCCTGGCTGTATAGGGACCCACCCCTGAGAAGGCGCTATGGCGATCACAGTGGAGGGGCTTCAGGCAGAGAAAGTGCATGAAAAACCTGCGCCTGGAATCTGGTCCCGAAGAACTAAGTGGGTAGAGCATACCAATCCATGATCTGGTCAGGACAGAAGGGAAAAAGACTGGTGAGGGAGGGAAAGGGGGTGGGTATTTGTAAAATTGCTTGTTAACCCTTCTGTGTCTGACCAGGGCAGGGATAAACTCAAATTGTTATGCTGCCAGGGGATGGCCAGGAAATTATGTTACATTCACAAACTGAACTTTTGAAGGGGATACTAACAATATCTATTTACTCAATATTCCTTTTATACCTTTTATACCATGCATTAAAACAAGAAGCAGCAAAGTTTCTGCCATTCTGAGCACCTTGACGCAGTACCCCAGAAGTTACCAGAGGCAGCAAAAATCCACTCCTTTTATTATTATTAGAAAATTCAGCTTTTCTAGTGCAGAGAGCACAATTTCGCTCTCTTCGCTAGCAATGCGCCCCCACCCCTGGACCCACCATTGGCAATGTTAAAGGACAAGGAAAAGCTATTGAAGAGTTAACCTCAATTGAAAGGCATACCTTCAGTGTTAACATCAGTGACATTCATTCCCCTCTATTTCCACCCTTTTCTAGTTCAAACAGCACAGTTTTAGAAAATTTGCTGACCTAAGTAAAAAAAAGATTCCCAAGATTCACCTCTCCTTCCCCAAGACCAAGACCGTGGAGAATGTGCATAAGATTAAAATACCAGTCAGCGCATGTGCATAAATAAAAATTGCAAGCAAGCCTTCTACTACGGAAGGATCGCTCCCAAGCACTATCCATTTTTCAAAAGTGCAAACTTTTTTTTTTATATTGAATTTTGAAATATGACGTAAAGCAAACCATTTTCTTACTTTTCCAGAACAATGGGCATGTAATAATATTAGCAGTATCCTGACACATTCTGTCACAAATTCATCTGAACTGATAGGAGCTGCATGTTTTTATTTTGCTACCAATTGTAGTCACAGTTTTTGATACTGTAAAATGCTTTGTGACTGATGTACATGGAGAGGTGAAAGGTCTGTCTTTTACTGCTCCATGTTAGTCACACAAGGTGCATTTTATTTAATATTATCAGGAGTCTTCAGGTGGCATTTCAGCTGCCATTACTGCTGTCAGACAAAATTGTCTGTGTGCCACAACCCTAATGGTTAACACTAAGGGGCAGATTCACTAACTTCGAGTGAAGGATTTGAATGAAAAAAATTCGAATTTCGAAGTATTTTTTGGGTACTTCGACCATCGAATTGGTTAAATTCGTTCGAATTCGAACGAAATCGAACGATTCGAAGTAAAAATCGTTCGACTATTCGACCATTCGATAGTCGAAGTACTTTCCCTTTAAAAAAAACTTCGACCCCCTACTTCGGCAGATAAAACCTACCGAAGTCAATGTTAGCCTATGGGGAAGGTCCCCATAGGTTTGCTAACCTTTTTTTGATCGAAGGATTTTCCTTCGATCGTTGGATTAAAATCGTTCGAATCGTTCGATTCGAAGGATTTAATCGTTCGATCGAACGAAAAATCCTTCGATCGATCGATCACAGGATTAGCGCTAAATCCTTCGACTTCGATATTCGAAGTCGAAGGATTTCAATTCGAGGGTCGAATTTCGAAGTATTTTTAACTTCGAAATTCGACCCTTAGTGAATCTGCCCCTAAAAGTACATGTTGTTATAAATATATATATATATATATATATATATAGGAGCAAAAAATTCTTAATGAATCAGATGAAAATTGAGCGTAGGACTGGCCAGATATGGGATAGCTTTGACGTAGTTGGCCAGCTTAAATATATTGCAATATATGGACAAACAATCCCTGTTTTGTTTAAAGGGTAAGGCATTTTTCAGTAGCACTATGCACAAAATGTCTCTGTCTTAAATATATTAATAATGGATTGAGTGCAGAGAACTCTTGTATTTGTCTATATGTATTTTGTGGTCACAGCCTTGTTGCACCCCCACCTAATGTTTTTAAAAATTAGTGGTGAGCACAACATTCCCTTGTTTGTTATAGTTATACAGGAGCAGTGACCAGCTCCTTGTTGTAGCTCCCACCCTTCCCAGCTATAGTCCGGTGATCCCACTGGTGTCTAATAAAAGGGCAGCCAAGTTTGGGAGTTTTACTTTGAAAGTAGCATGTAAGTTGCAGGTAAAACTTAGTCCCTTTGTAAAATTTATAATAAAGCAATAGAATTCTTAATGAATCCAATGAAAATTGAGCATAGGACTGGCCAGAAATGGGATGACTTTGACGTAGTTGGCCAGCTTAAATATATTGCAATATATGGACAAACAATCCCTGTTTTGTTTAAAGGGTAAGGCATTTTTCAGTAGCACTATGCACAAAATGTCTCTGTCTTAAATATATTAATAATGGATTGAGTGCAGAGAACTCTTGTATTTGTCTATATCTATTTTGTGTCACAGCCTTGTTGCACCCCCACCTAATGTTTTTAAAAATTAGTGGTGAGCACAACATTCCCTTGTTTGTTATAGTTATACAGGAGCAGTGACCAGCTCCTTGTTGTAGCTCCCACCCTTCCCAGCTATAGTCCGGTGATCCCACTGGTGTCTAATAAAAGTGCAGCCAAGTTTGGGAGTTTTACTTTGAAAGTAGCATGTAAGTTGCAGGTAAAACTTAGTCCCTTTGTAAAATTTATAATAAAGCAATAGAATTCTTAATGAATCCAATGAAAATTGAGCATAGGACTGGCCAGAAATGGGATGACTTTGACGTAGTTGGCCAGCTTAAATATATTGCAATATATGGACAAACAATCCCTGTTTTGTTTAAAGGGTAAGGCATTTTTCAGTAGCAGTATGCACAAAATGTCTCTGTCTTAAATATATTGATAATGGGTTGAGTGCAGAGGACCTCTTGTATATATATATATATGACTTACAATGGGCATGGGTGATTTCAGGCATTTCTCTGCCAGTTAAAATACACTTTTGAAAAACTGCCCTTAGTCTATATCTTCATACTAGAAACATGAACTTCAAATACATTACATACAGTGAAAGGCAATGGATTGTGAGTCCCCAGACCCACTCCTTACCCTTCCAAAAAATCAGGATGGAGAAGGTCTCAGCATTGTATAGAGATTACAATGAACTTAACGTTTGCCTAAGTATGCCCCCACCTAGAGGTAGATTTAAATAGATAGATGAGATAGTGACATCAGAAAATAATTTTTTTATCTATCATAACACTGTCTTTGAATGCTATTTATAATTTTGCTATAAAAGTATTTGCCTGATGCTTTTACATTACCTTTCTCATTACGCTGTTCCTCAATGACTGGGCTGCCATATTTGTGCAGTAGTAGTCCGTTAGCATTAAAAACTCTTACTGACAGGTTAAGTAGGGACAGTCAAGTTGGCAAAACAGTCAGGTTTAGGAACTTCAAGTGACAATTACTTACAAAAGCAGAACTATTGGCAAAAAATGATCAACATGACATATAGGTAACTTTTAATGTAGAATTTTTTTTTACTCATGCCTATGAGTACGTGGATTAGTGTTGGGGAAATAAAGTTTATTTCTTTTTAATCACCGTCGTCTGCTGGTCTGTTGGAAGTGCACGCAACATTGTAAATACATCGTCTGTCGGGTCTCCCTAAGCTGCGGGTTCGGGTCGTCGCACCCGGGCCAGGGACTTTGGGTGGTGAGTAACCTGTATACGAATGCCTGTGAAAGCAATCATTTAAGCGAAAGGTCCAGGGCATTTGCACCTGGACCCGCCCGGTACCAGGGTGAGCGGTTACATTGATAAGTAACTTTAAATTGCTTCACTCTTCTTAAAAAGAAGGCGAGGAGTTTGAGCATATCTAATTCATTTGTTATAAGTATACAGGAATAAGTATTCTCAAACATTCATTTGAACACAATACATTGGAAGGCTTTGTTTAGACAAGTGTTAAAAGATGGTTGAACACAACAAACATACTGCAATAAAAATCTGGACATCTGCTTCAAATAAAACATGTTTGATTAAAATATTTTTCAAATCATACATATGAACAGCTGGTATGAGAAATGAAATAAATAATTGTCATTTTTATAATAATTATAGCCAAATAATATTGTTTTTTGGGGGGTTTTTTGGTCAAATTTACCAGGTCTCTACAGCATGCATGACCAGTTTGTATTTAATTCTACATCACACTTTGGTGTTTTAAAGCTAATTTGCTATTTTGTAATGCCAAAAATGTAAGCTTAACATTTTGGAAACCTCTGTTGCTGTTGAAAGTAATGCAATCAGCACATTTCAATAAACTAAAACAAAATTATATAGAGTAACTTAATCTGACAGCCATTATCTACGGATGACCCAGCAGTTGCTTTGCAGTTTAGAAAGCCGATAGCTTTAATTAAATCCAAAGAATGCAGAAGATTTGTTTCCTTCCCATGTTGGAATTTGTAGGACTCAACTGCACATTAGAGGGCCACATTGGGAAGTTTCATAGAAAGTTGAGGTGCTGTGTTTAAAAGTCTCTAGGAGAAAACACTGTCAATATCAGGATACAAACCTATCTTGTGATTAATCAGTGTTGATGTTCAATTTCTCTCCAGTAACCTTAGAGACTGAGACTTATTGGTTTACTACCCATTCTATTCTCTATTGCTGATAAATAACAGAAAGAACTTCTTGAGAACTAACTTTTAAAACCACAACGGACCAAAGTTTTGCAGTGAAAACAATTGAAATGTTATAAAAATAAGTCTCAGAAAACCTAAGGGTGGCCAAACAGGGGCCAAATGAATGGATAGTGTATGGAGAGCCAAATCCACAAACACAGTGTGGGCATCTTTCTATTGTTCAATAGTTTGTGCAGAGTGCACAAACGATGAGAACTACAGGCAGTGAAAAGGTGCTGTGGCTTCTCTTCAATTATTTATCCTACAATGCATCATGCACTGGGTGACAAGGTGCATTGGCAGATGAAATTCTCAAACCTACCTGTTACCTGTTCAGTTGGCATCAGTGGGCCAGCATACATATACAGGTAATCATACAAACCTTTATTTCATACAATTTTAATTGTACGTTAATGACCAGCTTTTGTAATGTAAATTGATATGGATGGTTCTATATACACAATTCAGGGTGTACAAATGGCATGACAATCTGTTCTAGCCATGTTCAACAATATAGAATTTCAAACTAGATAGGGCCATTGTATTATGCAAGACATGGAACAGAATTCAATTATGTTGAAATTGCTTGTATCTTGCTTAAATACTGTAGATTACAACTCTTTTCTAATAGAAAATAAGTTAGCAGAAGTTTCTGCTGCACCAAATATTCCCCCAATATTGTGTTGTCCCAGGAGATGAATGAGATGGAATTGTTTTTCAGAAAGCTTATTTAAAGAACTGTAAGTACATTGACTGGGTCTGGGTTCTCTAAAAGGTGTTACTGGTTCTTTAAGTCTTTGTAAAACTACAGCATATTTTTTTCCATCATTTAATTGCATATCAGATGAAAGGATGATATGCTACTGGGTGCATGTAAAGGTTTCTAAAAAGCTGTTTTAGTAGTTTTTTTTTATACTAGAGTAGCACCTCTGTAGTTTGATGAGTCTGTGTGCAGATTTCTGTTCCGTGATCCACTGAAGCAGCCTACGATTTCCTGTTCCATGAAGCGACTTCCGGAAGTCCAGTGAGGAGAGCTGTCGGGTGCGCACTTGTCGCTCTATCGCCTTTTTTAAAATGCAGTGAAGAGCATGGAGGCATTTTTTTTTGGTAAATTTTAAGCTAAATCTGAGGTAAATACATAAAATGCAGTGGGACATAAGTATTATTTGGAGGGTGTAGTTTTTACTTTTTTAAATTAAAAAAAATGGTGTTACTGGTCCTTTAAGTCACTGCTAGAAATTGTACTTGCTTTTGCTGCTTGATCTTCTAAATATTAAGATTTTAATTAGCATCCATCAAGAAGAATAACAACTTTATGACTACCTTCATATATTATTCTCTCCTGAAACTTAACAACCATGAAGACACTGTAATATAGTCATTTTTGACAGAGAGCAGAGCACCTCAGATAAGACACGTTTGTCGCTGATAAAGACAGATCACTTCTGCATACATTTTCAGTGTGGGTACAGTAAAAACTACAATACTGTGAATGAGAAACAAAGGCATCTAGCATTATATGGCTCTTTTAAGATTTTTATTGTGTTTTACTTAAACAAGCAAGATTTTAACAGAAGTCCAGTGCTGGACTATGAAACAAGTCTAAGCAGTTTAAGGTGACTAATAGTACAGAAGGACAACAAATTACAAATAATTGTTGGTTTCGTCACCAAGACATTCTTATAATGTATATTAAAAAAGGTCATTGGTGTTTAGACTTTGGGTGTTTGGTCTAGTAACATTGTTATTGCTTATCAGAGGGGGTGTTTGTTGCCTGCGTCAATCGGCACATTCGCTCTGTGTAGTTAAAGACGCCTGGGACCATTGGCAGATAGCCAAGTGATCTTTTGCTCCTGCGGATACTAAGCCTTGTTCCTGCTTTTCTTGATTTCCTGGTTTGACTTCGGCTTGTTTGACCCTTGATTCTCTGCTGCCTGACCTGATCCCGGCCTGCTTCCCGATTACGATTCTTCGCTGCCTGTACTGACCTCGGCCTGATTCCCGACTTTGAATCTATGCTGCCTGACCTGACCTCGGCTTATCCCTGACCTCATTTGAAATCTGAAGGTGAGGCGATATCGGGTTGGCCCTAGGGCCCAACGATCGGTTCAGAACAGAGGCCATACGGGCAGGCAGATTACAAGACTGCATCAATGTGATCCAACGTGATTTTTTTCCCTGCCCGATCGACATCTGGCTCACTTTCAGATAGATATCGATCGTGGAAGCCCGACGGAAGGCCCCACACACGGGCCAATAAGCTGCCGACTCGGTCTGTCGGCAGCTTTTATCAGGCCTTAAGAAACAACAGGCCAACTAAAGCACTACTGCCAACAAATATATTTCATATTATATTCTAGACATGGCACAGATCCACAATACTTACTAGATCACAACAAGGGAAAAACTTTTTTTAAAATTTTCAGATGGAGGTGTATAAACTCATGCAAATGTTTTTCTACCAAATAACTTAAAGACTAGTCAAGTGATCGATTTTCCAACTAAAACCAAGAGGAATCGATGGGGGGAGCATATTTCAGATGGGGCTAAATAATTTCTTCATACACAATGTAAATCTGACCTATCATTTCTTCATCACGCCCCATCAGTGTTGCTGACAGCAGCAGCTGCAGTAACTAAGCGAGATGGATTGAATTTCCATAACCAGCTCCCTGAGTTATATTTACCTTCAAAGATAATTTATGAACAGTTTGGGTGCCTTGGAGAGACAATATGCTTGGCCATAAAATTAACTGTAACCGGCTTGTTGGGTTATAATTAACACTAGGAGGGAGGCAGGGGCATGTGTATTAATTGACGTTTAAAGCTGGAAAATTAAGGGGGAATGCCATTTTTGTTAATGAATGAACGCGTCAGAAAAAAACATAGTTTAAAGTTAATTACAGATCCTTTTTGATGGACCGCTTCCATTTTGTGTTGTAAGATAATCCAAATACACAATACTTGGCATTTGGCTAACAGCCATATTTCTTGAAACTGGCCAACATGATTCTCCAGGTGAACAGATGTTACCACAAATAGAAGCTGATATGGATTTACAAAACAAATATACTGTATGCTTTGCAGAAAATGGAATAGATCAATTCTGAAAATTATTCACTGAAACCTATTTTTCCTATGTTTCATCTCTTCTTTAAAATTGCAATACAGGTATGGGACCTGTTATCCAGGTTGCTCGGGGCTTTCTGGATAACGGATCTTAAAATCATGTAAACATTAAATAAACCTAATAGGCTGGTTTTGCTCCCAATAAGGATTAATTATATCTTAGTTTGAATCAAGTACAAGGTATTGTTTTATAATTACAGAGAACAAGGAAATCATTTTTAGAAATTTGGATTATATCTTGGAAACAAATTTACAGACTAATCCAGCAGACAGAGCATTTAATGCAGCCTTAGGGTAATTTCACACAGGGTGATATGGAGCACAGTCACTCTAAATTCTCCAAATCACCACTACTTTACCCTTGAACTGAAAATATCTATTGCAATTTTTTGTATCACACAAAAACAAAGCATTTTTAAGATGTTATTCTCAACATGAAACAGCACCATGGAAATTCCCTAACCTAGGAAAGCAAATCCTATGCCATCCCAATATTGGAGTTATTCCTTAGAGGGGGACTTTCCTCAGTAAAAGCTGGCAAAATCTTCACCCTACTAGAATCTGATTTTGTTTCCCCATTTAGATTTAGATGTGCTTTTGTACTTTGGTAACCATCTTTCTACATACCCAATGACTGCATACCAATGTTTGGTATGGTACAGAATTCATGTTACCTTCAAAAAATATTGGCATAATGTTCCTACTGTGGAATGCTCTTTTTGCTTTATGGCAGACATAATGAGACCTATGGTTTACAGAATCTAAACTCTAATCTAAAGTACTGAAATAAATTGGATTTAAAAAACATTGCAGATAACCTATGATCATTAGAATTAACATTGTATAACTCTGTTAAGAATGACTTCATACAATTCATTGATTTAAAATCTATTTTCATCAAGGTTAGAATTGAACACATACAGTTTTTTTTGTCTGCAATACATTCATTTAGAAGAGGTGGATACACATTCTGTATGTTTACAAAACTGCTTTTAAACGCCAATAAAAATATGTGGGCTAAACTATGCATTCAAAGGAGTGGGAAGATTTAAATAGTCTAAATCTTTATTCCTGCTTTCAGTTTGCTGCTGTTAAGCATTATTAAAGAGCCTGTTCATCTTTAGCCTAACTTTTAGTATGTGGTAGAGAGTCATATTCTGAGACAATTTGTACCTAGTTTTCAGTTTCAACATTTCTTGACATAACATGGGTGTGGTTTAAATGGGAGTTGTTTAAAAGGGGCGTGGTCAACACTTACTTCCATTAACGTCCCTCCACCAAGTAGGCCAGAAATATTTCCGCTGTCAGTACCACAGAAGTTGGTCAGCACTGGTCTAGAGAATTACATATGTTTTTGCAAGCATTCCTTTCCTTTAGATACCTTTAAGTTTGCTAAAAATAACCCATAACAATAACTCCATATCCCATTACTGTATCCATTATTGTAGGCCATACTTATTTGGAAACATGTAAATTTGAATTTAAGGTGTTTAATTCTAATTTCACAAACCCCTTCAGTTGGATGAAGAATAAATTACTGTGTATACTAAAATGTCTATATTTAGGTAATGACCACAGGGCATTTTAATCACGACTGACCTCTGCTGGAAAACAGAGGCAGTCAAAATATTACTGTCTGCCTGTCACCGACTGCCATTGAATAAAAACAGTTATATCTGACTCACACAAAGTAGATCGAGGTAAACATCAAAATTTTATACATAAGCCAGTGGCAGCATGTGCCATTAACCTTACAGTGTTATACTGAAAGGCTACTTGCATTACTCCAAAACCTGAATTAAGTGCATAACAGTAGATTTGCTTTCTTCTTCCTGCTTAGAAAATGCAGGTGGCGTAAAGCAGATTATCGACTGCATGTGCCCATAGCCTAAGACAGTGATCCCCAACCAGTTGCATGTTACTCTCCAACCCCTTGGATGTTGCTCTCAGGGTCCTCAAAGCAGGTGCTTATTCTTGAATTCCAAGCTTGAAAGCAAGTTTAATTGCATAAAAACTAAGTATAGTGCCAAGTAGAGCTTCTTGTAGGCTGCCAGTCCACATAGGGGCTACCAAATAGCCAATCACAGCCCTTATTTGGCACCCCAAGGGACCTTTTCATGCTTGTGTTGCTCCCCAACTTTGGAATCTGGCTCACGGGATAAAAAGGTTGGGGACCCCTGGCCTAAGATGACAGGAATGCATCTGCTGATCTCAGGATTTATTTTATATACCAACATCCATTGCCAAAATTATTGGTATCTAACTTTTGTCAAATAAATCAGACATTTTTGTTGGTTTCTATAGCATTTTTGGGGGATGAGATTCATCATTTAATGAATCAGATGCATCACATAATTAACAAGCTCTGACCTCTACTTTACAGAGCCTATTAGAAGAATTTAAAGGCATTTTGCCAGTTGAAAACATGTTTTTTCAAAACACATAGTTAATAATGCCGCTCCAGCAACATTCTGCACTAAATTCCATTTTCTAAAAGAGCAAACTGGTTTTTTTTTTAGATTTTATTTTGAAATCTGACATGGGGCTTGACATGTTGCTTGTTTCGTTCTCATTCTCCAATGAGTATCCGCACTCCAAGGCATTATAAAATAGAGAGGGGTGCACGGTAATTTTTGCATACACCAATAGTTTCCAAACCAGCACTCCCTTTAGTGAAAAAAATTTAATTTTTATTATTACATAGTATCTATTTCCAACGTTTCGGTCCCCATTGGGACCTTTTTCATCCTTTGGTTTGGTTGGTTCAGGCAGCCAAGGATCATATACGGGAAACAGCCCAGGGTTGGGTTGGGTCAGGCAGCAAAGTGTCAAAAGTCAATAACAAGCCGAAGTCAAACCAGAGAATCAAGCAGGACTGTTTACTAACATTGGAGATAAATATCTGGAGAGATTTCTGGAGATATTGCCCATAGCAACCAATCAGATCTTTGCTTTTGTTTTCTAACTTATAGATAGGCTGTTTAAATCTAATTGCTGATTGGTTGCCATAAGCAGCATCTCCAGAAATCTCTCCAGATATTTATCTCCAATGTTAGTAAAAATGCCCATTAGTTTCTGCAGGAGCAAAGAGCACTTAGCAATTTCAAGTTGCTGGCATAAATTGGCAAAGAGCATGCACCAAATTGATGTATATATATATATTTTTTTTTTTTGTTTTTTTTGTTTTTTTTTAAAGATATAAAAGAATAAATATCTATATTTCCCACTTTTCTCTCCATTCAAGACACAGATCCTGACGTTCAACTAGAGGGGGCCAAATTTTCTTCAGGATATTGCATTTTTCATCCACTGTAAGATTTCAATTTTCATTTGCTTTCAGTGCAAGGCTGGTCTGCAAAGTAATTAAATCAATAAGGGAAAGTAGAGGAAAGCCTATAAAATTAATGAATGGCCTTATGGGCAAATGGACATTAAATCTATAATACAGCAATACATTTTCATTATTATTATTATTGTAAATCTGCTAGCTAATCAATATGCAAAATGATGATATTACATATTAGGAATTAAGTTAATACAGGCAGCAAATACTATATAAACTAGAGCTTTTTAATCCCATCAAGTACGTAAAAAAATTAAAAACATATATTGTGTAGACACACACAACTGTGGCCACATAGTAAAGGTGGCCATAGACGTGCAGATTTACCTTCATATCAGACGAATGATCGTTCAGTGCCATCTCCCAACCTGCCACCAACCATTCAGATAAAATAAAGTAGTTAAAGAGCAGATTAGACAATGTTTTGCCCATGACAGCAATCGTGCAAATGATATGTCCTACAAAAGCTTTTGACAGTCTCCCACTAATATTGTCAGATCAGCAAATCATGCAGAGATATTATTGGTAGCTGACAGAAATTTTCTGAAAAATGTCTGGACACTCCACACCATGGCCCAAACATTGTAAAACACAAATCTTTGTGTCTATGGCCAGCTTAAGTTAGGCTGAAAAAAGACACATGTCCATCAAGTTCAACCTTTTAAGTCTATATATAACCTGCATAACTGCTAGTTGATTCAGAAGAATGCAGCTGCTCCAATTTTCCTCAGAAGGGGAAAAAATTCCTTCCTGACTCCAAGATGGCAATTGGACTAATCCATGGATCAACTTGTACTACAAGCTTTATTAATATTCACATCTTTAGACTTATAAATTAATCTAAAGCAAACTAATCGTCTTACCTTCTCCTCTCTTGAGTTCCGGTGATTGCAAACAAATAATTTAGGGACTATACAAGCTTGCCTCACACCAAAGTAAGTCCCTAGCCTGATCTGGCCGGTTACCCCTGCCTTGTTCTTTGTTTCACAATACCAATTCCATGTACCCTTGTCCAGTTCCTGCTTTGCGTCTGATCTCCTGGTATTGATCTTGGCATGTTACTTGCCTTAACCTCATTCTGTCTTTTGAATTCAGCCTGGTACTAGCCTCAACCACTGGTAAGTGTTTGGACTTTTCAACAGTTTCTGAGGAGTTCCATGACCATATAAAAACACAAGGCCTTTCTCTTGTGCTTTCTTATAGGTCACGGAACTTCAAGGTGATAAAAATGACCACCAATCATTAACAACCAATTATAACTGGTGACATCACTACAGCACCATTTATAAGAATATCATTTAAAGGATAATTGTAGCTCTTGTGTATTTTATATTAAAATATAATACCATTATCCAGAAAGCTCTAAATTATATGAAGAACATTTCCTATAGAGTCCATTTTAATCAAATATAGTAATTGATTTTTAAAAATTACTTCAGGTTTTTCTGTAATATAACAGCACATTGTACTGGTGGGTTTTCCTGCAGTAACAGTAATTACCCAACACCCCAAAATAGAGAATATGTGACTGAGACTAGTCACCACCTTTCAGTTTACTCCTCTGAAATCCATCAAGAAGCATATATCCTTAAGTCAGTTTAGCTTTTCTATCCTAATGATAATTTTAACTTCAGCATTTTCTGGATATACTATCTACCATTTTATTCTTGTTAATTAACGGTTAAGTTTTACTTTTTTCATATGATGGGAACCTCTGACTGACAGAGTGGGAGGGTGCAAACACATGGGTCAAACGTTCTCTTTTTTCCTTCCTTTGTGTTACCTATATATCCAGTGACCCTGCACACCACTTGTTTTGTTTTTTCATATTCCATCCAATGGGGGGTGCTACCATATACTTTTTTTTCATATATATCTTTTATAGTATCCATGTGGTGCTTATGATTTGTACTGTACACACTGTGGTTAGTGTGGATATTTTTGTAGTTATGTGCACCCAAGGGAGTGGGAGAGACAATTGTTTACATTACAGTGTTTTCTGTTCTTAATGAAAAAACATATCGGCTATATAAATATATTATACATACAAATTTATATTTTACATAACTATGAAGAACTAACAAAATCACACATATGTATAGACTACGTGAAAATAAAATACATGGTAAAATGTATTAAATATGTAACATCTTGAGCTACATTGCTGTGTTGCAGGTAATCTCTGTTACAAAAAGGATAATGATTTTGATGACAGACAATGGTTCTTTGACCACTACTTCCCCTTAGGGTTGAGTGAAACCCTTATCTGTTATCTTAAACTAACAGAGCCCATCTATAAGTAAGGTTTAGAGGTCAGTACAACAGATAACAAGTACTTCTCTGGGCTTGCATTTCCTTTTACCTTATCAAGCATGGCTGTTAAGAGGGCACATGTACATTTTTTAGTGTTTGCACACCAGCACCACTTTTTTCACAGTTCTTCTAAATAGATTGACTCGCCATTATGACCTTTAAAAGATAGGATAAGCAACAACAAAAAAAAGGAATGGGTTATAATCTGTGTATGGTGATTGTAGCACCAGAAAATCTGTGTATGAATCAGCAATTTGAATTGATATCATGAATATATGTACTCAAACCACACATTAAATAATTACAGCTTATAAATATAAAAGGGGAACCATACATGCAACTATGTGGAGCCTAATTTCCAGTAGATCATTTCAGATCGCCCAAGAGCATCCCTTGAGATTGGAAAAAAAAATACACTGCTGATATGCAATAGACTAGCATAATTGCCCTTGAAGAATCAGAAGTTTTTTATTTTCTTTTTTAGGCAAACTGGAGGAAGTTTCTGTCAGCTTTTTCACCTTCAAGTCTTAATCTCTCTTTAGATCTCCTAGAGATTTGGCCCAAGTTTTAACATATATAGATACAATTTATTTTCACATTACCTGTTCTGGAACTTTATGGATAGATACCTTTTGTATTAATCCAGAGGAACCCCATCTACAAATATCCCCTTAAACAAACAATTATTGACTCGTTCAGTGTCACACAGCTCCTTGATGTAGCCAAGCACTGTTTCAATGACGCATGAGCTAAGCTTGTCTATTAATGCTTTGCATGAGCATTTTTAGCACAAGTCCAGTTAATTTTCCTCATGTGGAAAAAGCAAACCTATTTTACAAGTACTGGATATGAATACTGTCACTAAAGCTTCCCATAGACGCAACGATTCTTCTCGCCGAACGACCGATTTTAGGGAAGTCCGACCAATCCTTCGAAATTATCGTGCGGTTAGTGGGATTCGAACGATCGTACATCTTACGATTTTTCGGCCGACATCTGTCAGGAAATTGATCGGCCAAGTCAAAAAATCTTTGTCGGTTCCAGTGCAATCTATCTATGTTTGCAGGGCCAAGCAGGCAGCTCCGCTTTGTTTTCCTGGCAAATTAGTCTTTTTAGTTGATGGTAAATTCGTTCCGAGAAAATCGTGGTCTTACAATGAGCATCTGATCTTTTAAAAATCTCAACATCTATGGCCAGCTTTAGGCTAGGAACTCATAAGCAGCTTTGAAAACCAATTAAGTAGTTTCTACTATTGTAAAAGATAATTAAATAACTCTCCATCTCAGTGTTATGTATTTAATACAAGCAAGAAGGGAAATACTTGCTTTCTCAGTTTAACTAAAAGCATTAGAAGTGTGAACTGCATATACAATATATCAGAAAACACACAAAAACCGAAAATTAATGTAAAATGCAAAGCATCCTGATTTAATTTACACTAATTCATTTTTTGGGTTTAGATCCTTTTAAAAGGAGCCAGTCACCAATACATATCTGTATAATAAAAGCCTTCTTTTAAGTCAACATAAAACCCAAATAACTTTATTTAAAGATCTTCCCTGGAAATCATATATTGCTTGTCCCACATCTATACCATTAACATAGCAATATGCTAAAAAAAAATTAAAAAATCCAAATACTGCTCTTCTCACATTCCCCCTCCTTGCTCACTGTTTATAATGTCACATAACCTGCGCTAAGGGCATGGATTAGATTAGGTCCTCCTTAATGGCACATACTTGAGATGCAATACTTCTATAAATGACAGCTTTCATCAAAAAAAATTCACTAGAACATACAACAAACCATGTGCTTTTACTGAAAAAAGCTTCACAAATAGATCAGGTTGATTTATGGTCGATTTAATGAGGTAGCCAAGTCATAAAAATCACAGTGATTTGTGAATATGCTTAATGACAACATTTTGCCTCAGGTAGTTCAAGATCCAACTTGGAAAGATCTATTTTGTATTTTGTAATCACTAATAATTCTGAATTCATCTCCAACTGTAGCGTTGGTGAGCAGTTAGGACATAGTGATTACAACATGGTTTGCTTTGAGATCCTATTACAGGAAGAACTGCATAAAGGAGTGAAAAAGAATTTACATTTTATGTGCAAACAGGTTAAGGACATCTCTGCAGCAAATTAAATGGGAAAGTTCACTGTGTTTAACTCAGATGGCAAATGTTTATAACTGTACTTTATACATCTCTGTAGAAACACATAGATGAAACCTGTTTGTAACATCTAACCCTGGTGGTAATGCCTGCTCCTAGGCGTGACGTCATCACTTTCATTTGGCACTATATTCGAATATTTAAGGGGCTTTGCGGCCAAACTTATTGCCCATTGTTAGGTCTAACTTGTTTAGTATCTGGGTGCGATTCCTGTCTGTTTTGGTTCCAGTTTTGACCCTTGTCTGCTTGACTATTCTGAATTCTCCCGGTATTGACCCTTGCCTGTCTGACAATTCCTTAAACATTGCCTGACTGCCTGACTACACTTTTCATCTATTACTGTTGCCTTCCGTACAAAACCTTGGAAACGCACTTGACCCTTTGCTCGTTGGAAACATCTGCTTTGCTCCTCTCAAGGTAAGGCATCTGAGTAGCTGAGGGCTCTTCCCGAGGCCAAAGGCGGCTGATACATGTGGAAGATTGAGCCGTGACCAGGGAGCTTAGCACTTGTTCTGAATATGGGGAGTCGTACGTGACACTGCATGGTTTAATAGAAAAGTACATTGAGATTGGTAAGAAAAAGCTTGCATTTCAGAAATCCAAGTTAGCTGGCTCAGCAATATTTTTTATGAAGCACAAAAAGTCAGAAAAAAAACAGAAGGCCTTGATTAAGAAATATTGGCTACATAAATAATATTTATAATTGACCATAAGACTGGAATTTGTTATAAAATAGGCAAATTCATACACTGAAGTGAGCTCTTGTTATACACCATTATAACTGACAAAAAATAAGATGTATTGTTACATTGTGATCATTTGCATGGATCAATATTAGATAGTATAGTTAAGATAATTAGTAACTAGAGGATACTTAAGGTAAGGGTTGTTTTCCCTTAAATTCCTTTGCTCCCTTAATTCTGAATGTATTTGTGCTTTGTGCCACTAAACACAATTAGTGAATATTGGAACATTTTCTGCTTTTGACTCAATATGTTTTTGCATTACAAAGGTACATGTGCATATGAGGAATTATAATCTTGGTCACTGTCCATGTCTGGAACATGTAATCTAGTTATATGCATCCAAGAAGTCTAATTTTATGTGGTAAGCAATATTCTTTGGTGAAATTACTTATCACCACTAATAGTGAATTTCCTTAGACCTAGGAATTCTCCCAGGGATGTCTATCCTTTAGCTATAAAAGGTTATTTTATAGCTAAACTGGTGAGTTGTTGCTAGGGTAATTTATCCATAGCAACCTGATACCAGCTGGAATCGTAATAGGGTTGCCACCTCACCACTTTAAAACTGAACACATATGGAATCCACAGCCTGCATAGCTAATTGGCAAATAATTTAGATGCATGCTGCAGACTGAATTGATTTATGTGCACTCGTGCTTAATGCAGCTAAATGAATTGCTAATTAGCCATGCAGGCTGTGGATTCCATATGTGTTCAGTTATGGGGGTAAATTTATCAAAGAGTGAAGTTCCGCCACTAGAGTGAAATTCCGCAGCTCACAATTGATTTCTATGGGATTTTGAAAGGCATATTTATCAATGGGTGAAAGTGAAAGTTCACCCTTTGATAAATATGCCTTTAAAAATCCCATAGAAATGAATGGAAAGTGGCGGAATTTCACTCTAGTGGCGGAACTTCACTATTAACTTCACTCTTTGATAAATATACCCCTTAAAGGGGTGAGGTGGCAACCCTACATTCTAAGCCTGACAGTAGCAAAAAAACATTCCAATACAACAAAAACCAGAACAAACTTTAAAATGAAGGCTATTTACAAATAACTACATTGTTACTATGCCTACATCTTTCACAAGCTATGTTATTCCTAATCTAAATGATGCAACTAAACATTTACCTTAATGTATATAATGTATTTTTTTAAGTTTGGTCCAACACAAAGTTGCTTAGAATATATTAAAGCATCTAAATGATACAGTATCTTGTTGTGAAGGTAGAGGTATGACTGCTGTCTATAGAGATCAGCTGCTTTGAATTTAAATCCCAATGTTATTAAAATTGTTATTTTATGCTTACTAGGCCACCCTCCCCATTGCTTCTCCTCTGGCATGGGTACAAGTAAAATCTTGAATCCAATGTAAAGAGTTTTTAAGTGATTAATTGTTTAAGACAGGGCTAAGCAGATGGAACAGTGAAGGCATCAAGTAATTCATACTTCTGTATATGCTTACTTGGCCCCTGCTACTTTTAATGCACAGGAAGAACGCTCGTGAAACCCAGACCGGGTGTCTTGCCCCTGACAGCCCATTAAGAAATCTAGAAGCACCTCTCTCAAGTTCTACTCTTTCTTTCTCAGTGGCAGCTCTAATAAAACAGAAGCAAATCTTTCCAGCAAGTCATAAATCTTTCATGTACAGTACATTAACATTGGCTGGTTAAACAAGTGCCTTTTCTGCCTGGTAGGAAATTGAGACAATTTCTCTTGCATTTTGCTAGAATAAGGTTGAAATGTGAATGGTGTCTTATATAAACATGTTTTGTATAGGTAAGAAAGTGTTGGTGTTTCAATCTAGTCTAATTGTTACCTGCATATTTATGTTATTTGCACTCTACAAGATCAGCCTGCTAACCTGTATAGGGAAAGGAAATTTACATAAAATAGCTCCCTGATTTAAATTCAGATCAAGAGTGTGGCCAAGGATGTAGGTTTTACCACCATGCAGGAGTTGACCTAATATATTTGGACTCCTAATAAAATGAGGGACTCTATGAAAGAAGACAAAGATTTAGAATGTTCAAGTTGCGACAACAAAAAGTGTTTTCATAATACAGACAGTTGTTACAAAGTAGGAGAAACTGCAATAAATAATTCAAGAATAAGGATATTTTAAAGAATTACTAATTCAAGTCCATCCAGAAGCAACTGTGGAAAGATACACAGTTACAGAGATACAAGTCTAAGCAATAAAAAAACTAACAAAGGAGGTAAGGCTAGCTACAAAATTAGGAAAAAACAGTTGTCTGTCCAAATATTTATGGACCTAACTGTATATGACTGATAGTGAATCAAACCAATCCAAGTTTGAGTTAAGTCAAATTTAGCAGATTTTGGGATAGTTATTTGAGTCCAGTGTCCCCCGTGTACTTATATTGCTGGGCAAACATTCTATAACAAACATAGCTATTGTTGCACAGGAAATATCCTGATTCCTTAATAATGATTAAACAGACAGCAGTAGACCTGGTTGAAGAGATACAAAAGTCTTGTTGATCTGTTAGAAATACTACAACAATATTACACAGGTCAGAATTTGGGTTTGGAGGTCTCCTCAGCTAACAATACTGCATAGGTCAGCATTCAGGATTAGAGGTCTCTTCAGAGCTAGACTATAAAAGAAAGCCTTAACTTTTGGTTAGTAGCTTCACCTCTGACTTTTCAAAGAGAATTTGGATCATCTCTTGATTTATCAGGAACTTGAGGGTCATACACCAAAGGTTATGGGGCACCACCTCGATTGTGATGAGCTGATGCTAAACTGGCTATTCTTTTAATTAACATCATACAAAGCTAAGTAAATGTTTTAAAAGTCTACCTTTACATACTTGAGTGTTTGTGTTATTTATTGCTCACAAGCAGTATATCAAAAGGTTTTATATTTATTTTTTATATTTGTATTAATATTTGTATTCATATTTTATTTTGGTTATATATTTGTATTCCTGTTTTTATTAATATTAAAGGGTTGTTTACCTTTAAATTAACTCTTAGTATTATATGAGTAATATGAGACAATTTGCAATCGGTTTCCAGTTTTTATTATCTGTGTTTTTTTTAGTTATTGAATTGTTATTCAGCAGTTCTCTAGTTTTCAATTTCCTAGCAAACTTTGAATGATAGACTGGATTATGAATAGCAGGGCCGGAACTAGGGGTAGGTAGAGTAGGCACGTGCCTAGGGCGCAAAGCAGGGAGGGCGCCAGGCACGTACCTTCTCTGTCGCCTACCCAAAGTCCGGTTCCCTTCTCTTCATGCTTCTCAACGCTTATGCGCATGCGCGCGAACTGGCATTTGTGCGTGCATGCGAATTTGCGCATGCGCACGTGGACACAAATTCGTGCAGGCGCCGCGACTGCTGGGCCTGCCTAGGGCGCCTGCCCAGCGTGGCCCGGCACTGATGAATAGTAGAGTGTCTGAATTGAAATCTGAGTAATCAAAAATACATATAAATAATACATTTATAGCCCTATCTAGCATTTGTTTTTTAGATGTGGTAGCATTTTAAAGCTAGAAAGAGTCAGAAGAAGGAAAATAACTCAAAACCTGTAAAATAATAAAAGAAAGCCAATTAAAATGTTGCTCAGAATTAGCCATTCTATAACATCCTAAAAGTTAACTTAAAGGTAAACAACCCCCTTAATAAAATTAAGAAAGATTCACCCCTTTATTACAAAGATTAGCAGAGCCTGAATGCCATAGTGGTACATATTAATTCTTACTGCATTTATACATAGTTTAAAAGTGTATTTATGAAATGGTGAACTCCATTGATAAAAATGATTCTGAAAATGCAAATGGAATGAATTGAAAGTGAGTTTTAATGTGGTGAGTTCTAATATAACATTTTGATAAATCTGTAAATTGGGTATGTTGTATCGTCCTTTAATTTTTAACACACTATTCATTGCTTATTTATACATTTAAAGGAGAACTAAAGCTTAACTAAAGAAGTAGACTAGAAATGTTGTACAGGTATGGAATCCGTTATCTGGAAACCTGTTATCCAGAACGCTCTGAATTACAAAGAAAGGCTGTCTCCCATAGCCTCAATTGTATCCAAATGATCCAAATCTTTTAAAATGACTTCCTTTTTCTCTGTAATAATAAAACAGTAGTTTGTACTTGATATACTAAGATATGATTAATCCTTATTGGAAGCAAACCAGCCTATTGGGTTTATTTAATGTTTACATGATTTTCTAGTAGACTTAAGGTATGAAGATCTAAATTATGGAAAGATCCATTATCCAGAAAGCCCCAGGTCCCAAGCACTCTGTATAACAGGTCCCATACCTGTACATTATGTCTTAGGCTTCTGTACCAACTCAAGGCAACCACAGCCTTGAAGATCTGTCTCTCTCTAGATGCCCCACTAGCTCCCCGTCTTCTTTTGTTCTGATTCACTGCACATGCTCTGTGCTGCTGTCAGTTAATGAGCTTAGGGTCTGACTCAAAATATACAGTACACATAGAGGCACATTTATCAGGGGTCGAATTTCAAATTCATGTGATTTTTTTAAAATTCCGATAAACTCCAATGAACTTGAAACTCGAATTAAATTCGAATCGAATTTGATTCAAATTTAAAAAACTTTCTTAAAAAAACCTCAAATTTCAGGAAGGCTGCAGAAAACTCCAAATTGATTCCAGGATGTCTCCCATTGACTTTAACAGCAATTTGGCAGGTTTTAGGTGTTATATAGTCGGATTTGACTTCTTAAAGGGCCAGAGTATGAGAAATCTTGAATGAAATTTGAATAACTCCCTAGTCAAATTTGACAGTTTTGACCATAAAAAAAGCAAACATTTTAATTTAGAATTTTCAATTCAACCATTGCTAAATCTGCCACATAGAATATAAATGTCACAATATAGGACTAATTAGTAATTTATACAGATAATTACTACATGGCAGCACAGAAACCAGTGCAACTGACTTTTGAATTTAATAATTAACCATTTAAAATCAGCTTATATGACAGGCCAACCTTATGTTCTGCTTGATAATTTGCAATGACCCCTAAGCATCAGCTGCTCAGAGCCCACTGGGCATGTGAGTGTCGCAGACACCCCCTGGCAAGTTTGAAGTCCTGGATCATTACTGCTATTGAGAAGCTGAAACTTTAGGCTTGTGCAATACAGTAAGTTCAGTATACCATTGTATGGTTAAACTGCATCCTTTAACCACTTCTTCATAGGACACCCACTAGCACTGTAGACATATACATATATTATAAATAGTATGGCAGTAGTTTAATAGTATATAATATACAAAAGCCATGAATATCTTGTAAATTATATCCTTACAAACGGTGACTAGTGATGTCATCAGTTATAGACGGTGAGTAGCAAAGGCATTTTTGTCACATGACTCACTAAAACTTGTGTATTATAATAAATAAAGTACCCCTTGTTGGAAAATATGAGGATATTAGAAGTTTCATCACCTGTATAAAAGCACTCGGCCCCCAGCCTCGTGCTTTTATATGGTTATGGAACTCCTCTGTGATTTATATTATCCTTATATTTTACCATAGGGGGTACTTTATTCACTATATATCTACAGTAATAAGTCAAATCATCTGGACTTTCTATATTTTCTTTTTCTTTAAAGATGTTTCTCTAGTCATCTAGTCAATTCAGAATGACCTGTACAAACATAGTTGTTTTTATATACCCTGGATTCTTACTGCAATCAACATCAAACCAGCATGGGATCAGAGACCTCGTGGAGGTAAGGTATTGATAAGGTATTGATTGTATTAGCATCATTGGTGCTATGAGGTGTTATTAAGGGTCAGTCCACACGAGCAGATTCGGGAAGATTTAGTTGCCTGACGACTAATCGCTTCTTCTTCTGGGCGACAATCTCGCAAAGGCCAGGCAACTAAATCTCCCCCAATCTGCTTGTGTGGGCTGACCCTAAAAACTGTCCAGGGAAATGTGCTAAAACAACATTTCATGTGGCAGACAATAGGTGTCACCCCCCCATTCAAACTTTTTTTTTGTGTTTTTACATATATGCCTTCTTTGAACTCTCCTTTCAACCAATCCTCCTCCATTTCCAAAATGTGAACTTGGCAGTCTTCAACCTCCTTTTACCTTTGGATGTCGGCACACAGCAGTCCTGACCAGAGGAGCTGGCTCTTCTGTGCTGAGCCATACCTTTGTGTAAGTGTTGTTAATTTCTCCCACGTACAAGTTTGAGCACTCCTCACTGACTGCATACATAATGTTACTCTTCTTCTTTTTTTGTAACATATTTTTATTTAGTGATTTTTCAGATGTTTAATTATTTAAAACAAAATTGTAAAGAAAAAGGGAAACGGAGAAAGGAAAACTGAAACAAAGAAAATGAAAACAAACAAATAGAAGGGGACTAGATAAGAATAAGCCATTCTTAATATAATCCAGACAATTACAAGATGTATTTTGCAGGATATTCTTGCATTTGTTATAGCCAGAAAGCATTTAAGTTTCAGTTTGTAAACAGATTATAGGCATAAAGTTATTCACAAGTATATGAAATGACATTAACAATAATTGCTTTGTATTCCCAATATAGAAAAAATGTCATAGTTAGTTGATGGTTATTTTATTTAGTCTCTGTGTGGGTGTCATAGTTAGAGCCATATAGGGTAAAAGAAAAATAAATAATTAAAATATCGGTCTGATAAGAACTCAGAATCTGCACTAAGGTTTAGACCTAAGAGGCCAGTTGATCACAGGTTGAAGTATTAGTTGAGATATATCCTTTTAATTCCCAGATGGACCATGTGTCCAAATTATGGGGAGTTTTATTTTGTAGAAAAGCTTTGTTTGTTTCAAAAACTCTGTTGGCATTTACTCCGTTAATTATTTCTTGAATGGTTGGGCAATTTGGAGTCTTCCATTTGGCCGCTATTGATATTCGTGTAGCTGTTTAAATATGATTAGCCAATTTTTGACTGGATTTTGATATGTCAATAAATGGCCTGCCCATTAGAAAGGTAGGTATAGCCATAGGTACTTGGGTTATCAGGACCTGGTCTAATAAGTGGTTTACCTCCTGCCACAATGGTTGAAAAATTGGGCATTACCAAAAGATATGGAGGAGTGTGCCTCATTCTCCACAGTTCCTCTAGCATAATGGTCAGGGAAAAGTATGAAGCCTATTGGGAGTATAGTACCAAAACATTAGTATCTTATAAATATGCTCTTTCTGTCTGACACGAGTGACCATTTGTTTAGCATTTTTCCATATTTCTGATCAATCTGTAGAAGATAGATTATGCTAAAGTAAACCGTTCTATTTATTCATATAGGAGTGTTGCCCCAGATTAGTAGCCAGAGGTTTGGTAAGGAGCATATATTTCTTGGAGATATATCCTTTTGTGCCAGGCCCTGTTTGACAAAGGTTTCAAAAGCTGTGCTTAAGTCTGATTTTGCGGCAGCAGCGTATGGGTGTAAAAATTGCAGTTGAAAGTATTCAAACTCATAAAGGGTAGTCTGGGGTGCCATTTCTCTAAACTCCTGTAAAGGAAGAGAAGCATTAGTGAGAGGATTCATTAATTCCCCTACTGTATATAGGCCTGTTTGCCTCCAACACTTGACAAATGAGGTGTCCATACCTGGGAGAAAATTTGGCTTTTGGAGATAGCTTTTGATTAATGGACTATGTGACATCAAGTTTCGTTTGTGTTTTAATTTATCCCAGATTCTTAATGTTAACTGGGTGGTAGGAAGTGGGTCTTTCAAAATTACACCTTTAGTATTGTAGGACCAAATGCAGGAATTAATGGAAATATCAGGAGAAGTCATGTTCTCAATATTGGCCCAAGCTGTAGGAGGGGATTGACTTGACCATGTCATCAGTTGTTTTAATTGTGCTGCTTCAATATATTTTTGTAAATGGGGAACCCCCAGGCCTCCAAATTTAAGTGATGTGGTTAAAACTGATCTAGCTACCTGATGACTTTGTTTGTCCCCAAATAAAATTATGAAACAGTGTCTGGATGTCCTTCAATGTTTTAAGAGGCATTATGACTGGCAGGGTTTCAAAAATTTATAATTAGGTAATATGGTCATTTTAATTGCTGCGATCCTACCAAACCAAGATATCAGAAATTGTGCCCATTTTGTAAGCATCACAATGTTACTCTTCTTATACTTTAGAATTGGGTCTTTTGGATGAACCAGTTGCTGTCTCAGTGTGTTGCTGGGTTTAAAGCAGACCAGATGTTTACAGATCCCTCTTTATTGACTATCAAAATGTCTTCAAGGAAAAAGAAAAGACAGCACGTCCGGTGTATTTGACTTATTACTATAGATAAACTGTATCATGACCTGGATGAATGAGAACCTTCAAATAAGGTGGTGTATGAATCTGCGGCTGATTTTTATGGTTTGGACTTCGATCCTTGGTTGGCATAAAAGCAAACTAACAGAGTTAAATTAAATTGTGGCACATTTGGAGAAAGCTCCTGTTTCGGTATGATGATACCCAGTGCACTAAGCACTTACCATGTCCGTTTTCTGGGATGGAAGTAGAAGAACTTGACTGGCCTGATCAGAGCCCTGACCTTAACCCAACTAAACATAAAAGAACGGGGGGTGTTCCCATCATGTAAAATTGTATCAGCACCTGTATTTAAATAAAGCTATATTGCACTTACAATTTCGCAGAGAATAAATGTTCATCAGAAATGTCCAGAAAATATTTTACCAACTTGTTTCATCAAGGGTGGTAGAGTGCTGTATAAAGTAGGCTCTCAGATATGCTCTTTATATATCAGTTGAAATGGGCAGAAGAGGAAAACCAAAATGACAAAAACACATTTATTAAAGGAGGAGTTCAAATTTATGTTAACTCTTTGTAGCTTAACCAATTTCCTATTCTATAAAGCCCAAGTTCAAATGATATCTACATCAGGGGGCCAGAACTAGAAATAAGCAGATTAGGCAGCTGCCTAGGGTGCAACTTGGGGGAGCTCGATTAAGGATGGAAATTCATCAGGTAAACAATTCAGCAGGGGAGGAGTTGCTTTCTGTTTGGCAGCAGCGGATGGTACTGGGGTTGGCTTAAAGTTATTTTGGGCACCCAAATTTCTTGGGTCAGCTTTGGTCTACATCATACTGAATGTTAATTTAAAAGAAAACTACCAATTTAAACATCCTCTACAGTTCATATAATATCAATGGTTTAAAAAAAAAGTCATATTTCTTCATATAGGGTTTCTGGGTCGTTAGCTATAGGTGTTCTGCATTTAGAATCTGTTTAATGAAAAGTTTGCCACAAATAGCGACATGATATTGTTGTGTTGTGTAACAGCCCTAACTGCTAGTTGATACGAAGGAGAAGGTGAACATTCTAAAAAATGTTTTACATTGTTTCCCTGTCATTAAGAAAAAGGTATAATGTCAAGCACCAATGACCTATAGCTTTGTATACTAGTACTTGTCTTAAACAATTACAAAGGATGAAAAGAGATTGTTTTAGTTTCATGGAGTGAAACACTAAGCAAACTCAGAATTCTTAAACCTGTGGCTGAGTGTTAGCTTAAACTTACCAGAAGTACTTCATTCCAGACTATTCCTCCTAGACTCTAAACACCTATCACACAGCTGTAGTCACTTCTTATATTTGGATTTAAAATGATGTGGGGGGGGGGCGTCTGAAGGGGGAAATACAAAAAGGCAAACATAGACTGACTAGAAAAAATCCATCTTACAGAATGGTGCCCAGTTGTGAATATATTCAAAAACACTCTTATAACGTGGTTTTTGTTTGATTCTCTATTCAACGTTATCCCAGCCGCCTCCTGCTTGGATGAACATATGTTATCTACACACATAGTGGAGCTGAAAGTGCTCTTTGTTATCCTTTCTTTTGTGGACCCCCTTCCCATTGACCTTCTTTACACATAGGACTAAAACAGAAAATTTCTAAAGGCAAAGAATTCTATGCATCAATGAGACTTTATTATGGATGTGACCTATTGGGTATATAAATCTACATTAAAAAAAAAACAATATATATATATATATATATATATATATATATATATATATATATACAGTTCCATAAGTGGTGCACTTCAGTATATAGTCAGCTCATGCCAAGTTCCCAATGAGAGACGCACTCCAGGACTTCACAGTGCAGTGAAAATAAAGAGATTTATTGTCAACATTTCGGTTCCGTTTTGGACCTTTGTCTTGACCTCTACATGATTTTGACAGATTTTAGCTAGTGTATTTTTGGATTCAAATTATGAGCAGCTTCAGAGAATAATAAATCTCCAATATTTTGAATTTATTTTTTCCTCTAAAAATTTGAATTTTTACCCTTTAAAAACTCAACCAGAAAAATTTGAGGTATAATAGATTGGCCCCTTTGTAATGAAAGGTTAAAAAAAACCTCTCCCGCACCTGACCCTTTATTCTACCCTCTCTCAACCTGACACAGCAAGCTATCATTACACCCACACCCTACCCACCTGTGCAATAGTAAATTACCATTATTGTGTAGTTATGTTGTTTACATAAAATCTAATGCTATAATTTTTGCGTGGGTGTAAGCCTAAAAAATGTAAGGTACATTGCTCCTGTAAGGGAAATTCTGTTTATTAAAAAAGTTTAATTTAAACGTTTAAACGAGTGCAGAAACAAAATTAATAAAAAGGCAACAAAAACCATACGGTGTGAAACCAGCTACCATTTAGGAGATATAAATTAGATTATAAACCAGTAACACAACTTTACATTCTTTTTGCCTTGATTTTTACACTCCCTTTTGCCTTTATAGAAGAAAGTCATCGTTTTCACTTGACTGCATTACATTAAAGCACTGAACAGCAGTGGTAACAGACGAAAAATATGTTCTTTTGTAACTCACTAACAACAAGCTAACTATGCATGTTGAAGTCCTAGGCCTTTGTAGCTTCACTGCATTGTTTTAATGCACATTAATGAAAACAAAGGAAGGACATTAGCATTGTAACCATTTGCAGAGGTTAAGCATGTGACCCCCAAGGACACAGCACTTGTGTTACATGGAAAAGTTTTTTAACAGTATAAACAAGAATTATTGCTGTTCGAATAGGGAAACATACAACTAAAGACAATACAGATTGCTTGTTGAACAGCTGTTGTAGGTTCCTCATTACATCAAGGTCCAGTTGCACTTTTGCCTTAATATGAAATAGTTGTCTTCGAACGTCTGCATTTTGATAGAATTCAACCAAATATCCGCTAGCAGCGCAGGGAGACGTATCCACGGGAGACGGTAGGTATAATATCAATATCTGGCTTTATTTAAACATACATTGTGGTATAATAGTAGTGGGAGTGCCAAAAACTAACGCGTTTCGTGCCCCACACACTGGGCACTTCTTCAGAGTTCAATAGAAGTGACGTAAAAGTTCAAATAAATAGCTGTGATCACACGTGTTGCATATAAATCAATTAATTAGTATACATAGTGCTTGTACATATTACTTCACCTTTAAGTTGTGTAAATAGAAGCTTCATATGTTATACAATCACACCATATATATGCTTCATGAATATTTAAGGGAATAAAAGTGAAAAAGTTATAGTTCATGCTGATAGTGTATAAAAGTATCTTTTGATAGTGACAATCAATTTTAAATTTTTAAAAAAGGCTAAATTACATTATTTAATAAAAATGATTATATAATTTGTGAGAATACCAACATCATAATATTACTAAAAGAACTATGCATATTACTCTGTATACATTATGTACATATAGTCACATTATCCCAAACATACCGGTATGTACTTTTTTTCTTTTCTCAACACGTAAGTAAAATACTTCTACTAAAATGTAACTTGGCTCAGATAATATATAGTTTAACCAATTAGTTATTTAAACCGATCAGTAAAAACATTGTTGTTTATTTTTATATAATTACTTAAACTTGTTATAAATGTATTCACAGGTGCTTATGTATGTATTTTGATAGAATTCCCCTGGGTAAGAAATAATTAAAAGACTGATAACTTCATTTTTAAAATATCCAGCTGTATTTCACTAAAAGGTGATTGCATAATTCTCTTTTAAAACCTTCCAATGCTTCTGTCTCAGCTTTGCAGCCACAGTTTTATTATTTTCCTAAGTCTGCCTATTGCATTATAGGTGTAGGAGGGTAAAGGTTTTGCTAACCTTTAGGTCCTTTGGTCCCCTGGGAATAACTTAGTCAGCTAGATTGGGTCCTCAGTATATAGTAACCCAAGGAAGGTTGAGGCAAACCCTAAGCCATCTACCTGTTACACAGGTATAAACCCGAACAAGGCCTTATTTACTGGGGAAGTAGCCAACCAGACAGGGTCATTGTTATAAGTCTTATTAATAAGGACAACTATTTATGATTTTGTATAGCCTTTACAAAAAAATGTTACCCTGGTGCTAAGCACTACTCAAAAGTAGTGATGGGCGAATTTATTCGCCAGGCGCGAATTCGCGGCGAATTTGCGCGATTCGCCACCAGCGAATAAATTCGCGAAACGCCCGCGAAAATTCACGGAAAAAATTTCACGGCGTCAAAAACGGGCACCGGCGTCAAAAACGAGACGCCGGCGCCGTTTTGCGAATTTTCCGCCGTTTCGCGAATTTCGCGCGAAATTCGCGAATTTTTCGGCGAAGCGAAACAGCGCAAATTCGCCCATCACTACTCAAAAGCATAAATGCCCTTTAATTGCTAAAACATTTATCAACAACTGTAAGCTAATAAAAGTTTTTTATGACTCTAAAATTATACATGTACAGAAGAGGTTTGTAGTAGGAACTAAGCTGATATAAATTGGGTTATATAACTCAAGATGAGGGCATAAATAAAAAAGCAACAACCTTTAAAGTCATTGGGGCAAATTCCCTAAGCGGCGCAAATTCACTAGCAACCGATTCGGCCACTTCACAAAACTTCGCCAGGCTTAAATTCACCAGGACAATGCTAATTCCCTAAAAAAAAGCCTGGCGAGGCATTTTCAGGCGACTGTTGAAAAGCGCATCGCCTCGTGTGGTTAGCACAGGCGTTTTTACATAGGCGCCCATACAAAACTGTCGCCTGCGCCGGTCGCGGCGACTGGCGCGGCGCTTTGTCGCCGCGACCGCAAACGCGTGGCTATCTCCCCGTGTGGAATAGCCCTTAGGCCCGGGCCTTTGTGGCTTTGCCACAAATCTGGGCCTGTTTGTAAACTCTTGCAAGCTCTTTTGGCCTGGGATTTTTTTATCTCTTGTATCAGATGATTTTTTTTGTATGTAAACAGAATATTCCATGGTATGCACTTATTTATTGTACAGCACTGTGGGTATTTATACACAGTGTGGTGCTGTCTACTTGCTGATTGTGTGTACAGAACGGGTGGAAGTGGCCATCATAGACTTGCACCTTCTTCTACTGAATTTCGTGGGTGAGTGCTGACTTCTAATTTCTACTATTTATAAATACCCACTAATAGCAACAACAACAATAATAATAATAATAATAATAAAGTGTGGTAATATTGCACTTGTGTTCCTTTTTAGCACTGATAATTTTGTTATTACACCGAGACACTCGATATAAACAAAATAATGATGACAATGCCTCAGATTAAACTACAGGAAAAACAGTCCCTTATTTTAAACAGTCCATGTATTTAAAAAAATTCTTATTACTAATTATAAAAACAGTATATACATTATTGTATGATATGTTCAGGTTGAACTTACATCTGTCTGCATGTTGGTAGCCAATCCGTATTTCAGTGCCCAGTACAATACAGAAAAAAAAGTATTTATTCCTTATTTCTGGCCATATGTTTTCATAGATAGTTCCCAAATGAAACACTGATAGCAATGTGCTTTGTGAAAGCGATACTTCCTAAAGCAGTGCAAAGAAAGTGCCATATAAACAGCACAAAAGGAAGAGGCATGACCAGCAGGATCTTATAATAAAAAACACTAAAAGAGTCTTGCTCATCAGAATGGAAGATTAAAAACATATAGTCACAAGGCTTTGATGTGCATAAAAAGGCTGGCCAGATATTCTGGATAACAAACTATGTCTCCCGGGGGGTTTAAGATTGGGTTTCAGTTTGCCTGCATATGTGCTTGTAATATTTTTATGTTTTATTTTCAGCGCTTGGCATGTAAATGTGTGCAGTTATTCTACATATTCTGTAAATCAACATGGAACAATGACAAGTGATTAAGACAGTATTCTTTTAAATGTGAAAATGCCTCTCATTTACAAAGGTGACACAGCTGCATGGAAACTGCAGTTTAAAGACCACCACTTTTACTCAAGTAAACCCTGGTGGTTAATACTTTTCTTCCCCTTTTAATCCATGCTTGACATCTGGCAAAGTTTACTAAAATTAGCATTTCATTTTTGCATGCCAATTCACCAATCCCATGTGCTTGAAAGTTTTGGTTTACAACCCCTAGTGGTTTGCAATATGAACAAAACATATCTAACCAGATACAATAAATGAAAGCACCTATAAGAAGAACATAGCACACAACATCAAAGGGCAAAGTGTATTCCACATACTGAATAAACCTGTGTCTGATGCAATGCGCTCCTTTACTTTGATAGCAAAAAAATTGCTAGAAAAAGCAGCAAAATCTTTCAATTGAAATACATTCAGCAGAAATGTTATGCATATATATGGGGACATATACTCAGTGTGATATGAACTATTTTCTTTTGATCTAAACACTAGGGGGTCATCTACAACTGCAGTGTGCCATGTGTAATTTTAGTGACAGGTTGCCATCTTTTTTTTACCCACAATGCAGAGTTTTCGCCACAAGAACAACTATGCAGATGCATAAGGATTGGCTTTATACACAATTACCTCCAATGAATGGCAAATAAACTTTGCATTAGTGATGCACCAAATCCACAATTTTGGATTCGGCCGAACCCCTGTATCCTGCAATTGCAGTCATGTAATTGCAGTTGCACCAATATCTACACATAGAACTGTGTTATATTCTGTAACAGCAAAAATGACATGGAATGTCTAACATAGTTAGTAAAACAAAAGGGCAAATGTTTTGATGAAATTATAAATAGTTTGCAGAGATAAAACTCAACTCTGCAAAGATATTAATAAATGCCTTCCAATGATGAATGTATTCCACGAATGTACATTCAGCTACTTATTAATGCAGGCAACTGGTTCCAGTTAATATGCAACATCATTGAACAAGTTATGTATTTTGGAGTGGCAAAGTAACTATTCTATAAAAATGTAGTTATTTAGTATTGTCAGTAGCAATGTACGGGGAATGCTGATAAAGTCCAGCTTAGTAAATTTTTAACTGATTGAATTCAGTTCCACATAATCACAATAGCCATTGGCAAAATAAAGAAGTAATTCACATGACAGAACCTGTCATCTCAGCATAGACCAAGTATATCTTTAAGAATACGTTACAGGTGCAATGTCCATGAACTTGCAAACGATTCAGGATTTTAGTCCTGAAGCTACAACCTTCCTGCGTAATTATTAACAGAATGGTGTTAACGGGGAACTAATGAAGTTAACATTAAATACTTGAACACACATCTGGAAGTAATGGTACATGCCAGGAGTTGTTAACCCATTCAATGCTTGTACCGAAGAAAGCCATATCACTATATTAAAGAGTACAGTATTGCTTTCACAATGTGTGCTCTGCAAATATACTCTACGTATATTTAAAAGTTTGACTCAGTATGGGCATAGAATATTGCAGTATAAGAAAGAAGTTGGGCACTGTGGGTTTTGATACTCGTACTATACCACATAAACATTTGCTTTGTAAACTAACATTGAATCACATTTGTGCAGCAAGCTGTACATTGATAGAGAACAGAAAGGAGTAAAGGACTGGGCACTTTTAGCTGGGCTGAAAGACCAAAGCTTATCAAGTTTAACCCCTCCAAGTGAACCCCAGTGCACCTACATACAGACTCTCTTACTGACCCTTCCATGCATTCACATAAACTATAAAAATACCAATATCTATAAGAACTGTAGATTTTAGTATCACAATAGCCTGTGATATTATACTTGTACAAGAAATCATCCACACCCCTCTTTAAGGCATCAACAGAATCAGCCAACACAACATCATCCAGTGCATTCCACAAACTCACTGCCCTCACCAAGAAGAATCACCAACGCTCCTTCAAGTGAAAGTTCTGTTCTTACAATCTAATGGCATTGATCCATTTAATGAGAAAAAAAAATCCCCACTATCTGTCTATAATGCCCTCAAATTTACTTGCAAAGAGTAATCATGTCCCTTCACTAGAGAGAAAACAACCCCAACCATGACAATCTACCCTCTATGCCATCCCCCTTAACCAGTTTGGTTGCATGTCTCTGCACTCTCCAGCTCATGTATATGCTTTTAAAGGATTGTAGCCCAAAGCTGTACTGCTTACTCTAGATGAGACCTTACCAGGGACCTATAAAAGAATGAATTATGTTGTCATCCCTTGATTTAGTGCCCTTTTTATGCAGTACCACAGTACTTTATTTTGTGGTTTTAGTGGCCACATAAAGACACTGCCTAGAATTAGACAAATAATTCAGAATAATCCCCAGATCCTTCTAAATTAAGAAAACCCCCAACACACTGCCATTTACAGTATAATTCTCATTTATATTATTCTATCAAAATGCACAAACTTGCATTAATCAACACTGAACCTCATTTTCCAGTTTGCTGCCCAGTTTTCCAATTTACAAAGTGGCAGCATCCTGCATGCACAATTTAGTATCATCAGCAAAAATAGAAACAGTACCTTCAATGCCCACCTCCAGGTCTTTAATAAGCAAGTAAAAAAGCAAATATCCAACAAAGGCGGGCCAGGCCGGCTGGGCACCCTAGGCAGCCCAGCTGGGCCAGCTCCCCCCCTTCCCTTTTATCTCACATGCACACGCGCACATCTGCTGTGACACTTGCGTGCACTCCCATGTGCAGTGACATGGCACTCACGCACGTGCATTGTGATGCTCGTGCGCACAAAAGGGCTTGCAGAGGAGCGCGGTCTCGTCTAGGGGTATGCAGAAGAGGTAGCTGCCCAGCGCCCCCCAATTGTTGTGCCCTAGGCAGCTGCCTCTTCTGCCTACCCCTAGTTCCAGCCCTGAGAAGCAAAGACAGAACCCTGCGGTATTCCACAAACAATGCAACGCTGATCCGATTGCATAATGTTCCATTTACTGCTACTCTTTGTAATCTATCCACCAGACATGTCTGTGTCCAAGAACAAATACTATGTTCCAGGTCAGTATTCCTTGATTTAACCAGTAACCTTCAGTGTGGCACTGTATCAAATGCTTTAGCAAAGTCCAAGTAGATCACATCCACTGCCATCCCCAAGCAAGGCAACTAAATTAGGCAAGATTTGTTATGCATAAAACCATGCTGTACAAAATTTATAGTATTGATGAGTGATTTGCAATTAAAGGGGTTGTGCACTAGACTCCTGCGCGGGTTCATTTTTTGAAATCAGTACCCGACCCGTACCCGCAACCTGCAATCCGCAACCTGGACCCGCAACCCATTTTCTTACAGCTTGGACTAGCTACCCAACCCGCAAGTATCTTTACGCAACCCGGACCTGCGACCCACTGACCATCAAAAATCAGGAATCGCTGTCATTGTAAACTGGAAGTGACATCATCAGAAGTAGGCATGATAAGCAAAAAAAGGGGTAAACAGGAAGTGCTGTTATTGCAAACCGGAAGTGACATCAACGGAAGTAGACGTGATCAGAAAAAAAGAGTAAAAATCGCTATTAAGAAGACCCGCAACCCGACCCGCAAACTCGCAGAACCACCAACCCGGGTCTGTACCCTCACCCAGAACTTCCACGCGCAACCCGCAGGGTACCGCAGTTTTTTGTGGGTAACCCGCGGGTACCCGACCCGCTGCAGGACTCTATTGTGCACCTTTGAGTTAATGTTGAGAGTGATATTCTGAGACAATTTACAATTGGTTATCATTTTTTATTATTTATGGGTTTTGAGTTATTTAGCTTTTTATTCAGCAGCTCTCTAGTTTGCAATTTCAGCCATCTGGTGGCTAGGGTCAGAATGACCCTAGAAACCATGCATTGATTTGAACAAGAGACTGGAATATGAAAAGGAGAGACCTGAATAAAAAGTAGCAATAACACTAAACTGTAACCTTACAGAGCATTTGTTTTTTTAGATGGGGTCAGTGACCCCCATTTGAAAACTGGATAGAGTCAGAAGAAGAAGGCAAATAATTAAAAAAAACTATAAGAAAGAAAAACTAAGGCTTATTCAAAAGTTGCTTAGAATTAGTCATTCTCTAACATACTAAAAGTAAGTTGACTATAGAGTCTATAACAGATATAACCTAATTCTAGCTAACCTCGTTCACAGGGCTCCCCGGTCCCTTAGTCTCTAAAGGTACAGGTCCCTTTAGGGCAGTGGCTTTACTGGCCTTGGTGTACCCAGGCTCAATGGGCACATCCAGATGGTTAGGACACCAGCAGCCAAAGAGGAAGATCCACCCCTTTCCACACACTAAATTGAAGTGTGGCAGGAAGTGGTCATTACACCTCTTGGCCAATAACACTGATGTAAATACTTAAATGGATATAGGCTTTTGCCTAGTAACAAAGGAAAAATGGTAGGGCTTAAAGCCATAGGAACATAGAAAACCTATGAGTCCCTACAGAGGTTTGGCAAACACAGAACTCAGTTTGTTTAGTACCCTGGGGTGTATACCATCTGGTCCTGGACCTTTGTTTACCTTTTCATGTTCTAGTCTATTTTAAATGACTCATGACTCATGCATCTATATCTGTAATAACAAAAACTATGTAGAATAAATCCATCCGTGATGTGTAATCTTTGCATTTGATGTTGCAAAACTAGTGTACTGGGCTGCAAAGTGGCAGGTCTGGATTTCAATTAATTTAAGATAATGAAATTATGACGGCTGCATAAACCTTAAAAGTAACTTAGCTGCAGAAAGTAATGCTATGTCAATGCAACAAGAACCAGTAAGAATTGCATGTCTTCTTAGCAATGGAGATTAGAAGTCAGCACTCATCCTAAGGGTATATTGGACGCAGGTGCAGGTCTGAGGTGGCCACTTCCACCCGTTCTGTAAACAAATTCGATGAACAGACAGCACCACACTTGAGATATATTCTTAAAAGGCCTTTATTCCAAAAGGGCTTATTTCAGGACAGGCAAACAGCAGCGACGTTTCAGGCTCACAATCGCCTTTTTTCAGCCTTTTAAGAATATATCTCAAGTGTGGTGCTGTCTGTTCATCGAATTTGTCTTCTTAGCAAGTCAAACATATAAAGTTTTAGAAATTAATAATTTTCTTACATTTTTTATTCAAAATTGCCCTTTTAAATTCAGGAACATTTTTCCCTTCTTCTGAAAAAACTGTTGATCACTTTCATCCTCCTCTGGACTGACTGGAATTTAGGTAGGCTATATTTTGGATGTTAGGGGCAGATTTATCAAAGATCGAATTTTAAAGTAATGGGAGTTTTTTTGAACCCCCATAACTTCAAATTTCGAATTAAAAAAGACCAATCGAAATTTAGCAAAAAAAATCAAAGTCTTTTTGGCTGAATAGGTCAGTTTTTGATAGAATAGGTCTGTTTTCAATCAAATTAGAATCGTACGAATCGAAGTAACAGCGCATTTGATCAAATGCGATTTGAAGTTTTTCCAAAAAAAAATTTGATTTTTCAAAGTCAACCAATTGACTCCAAATAGGTTCTACGAGGTCCTCCATAGGCTAAAACGGCAAATCAGCAGGTTTTAGATGGAGAATAGTCGAAGTTGAAAGAGACAGTACATGTTAAATTTCTATATTCAATTTTGAAAATTTTTGAAAATTCAAATCGAATTTGGACTATTCCATAGTCGAAGTACACATAAATTAGCTTGAAATTTGAATTTTTTTAATTCAGATTTTCACTTCGACCTTTGATAAATCTGCCTCTTAATGTCTTAATGGACAGGTCTCTATTTTTATACTCATCAATAATGTACTATGCAATTATATGACTGTAGGTCAATTGCTACTAATAAATCCCATCAAGCTCACATTGGATTTAGAATTAAATTAAATACAAAAACGCATTACCAACCCATACATTTACATATGTTCTGATTATATTCACCCCCTTCAGTAAAATGAATTAAACATTCACCTTGTAGTATTAGCCAACATAGCTTGTGAATTACTTCATTAGGTATGGTCCACAAGGAAACACTGTGTTTGCGTAACTAAAATGATTTGAATAAGGTGGTGAATGTGAACATGGCATGCCTGCTGAAAGCAGTGTATACTTGTGTAACTGCGCATCTAAAAAATATTGTTTTTCTTTTAGCTACTTTCTGGCCTTAAATTGATACACATCACAACATAATTTTCATCTGTACTAAAAGCAAAAAAATAAAATATTTGAGCAATCAGTACCTAATGAGGCATTTACATTTTCTGCTTGTGTAAATATGACATGTTAAGACATGTTAACCGTGCCACACTAAGTGGATATTTTGAAATGCACCTGAAATTAAAGGAAAACTATACCCCCAAAATTAATACTTGAGCAATGGATAGTTTATATCAAATTAAGTGGCATTTTAAAGAATCTTATGAAACTGGAATATATATTTAAGTGAATATTTCCCTTTTACATATTTTGAACCACCATTTGGTGATGATCTGTGTGCTGCCTCAGAGATCACCTAACCAGAAATACTGCTGCTCTAACTGTAACAGAAAGAAGTGTGGAAGCAAAAGACAGAACTCTGTCTGTTAATTGGCTCATGTGACCTAACATGTATGGTGTCACGAACGGCACCCTTAATCCAGAACCCAAGCTAAGCTCCTTGGTCTCGGCTCTCACTTCTGCCTATAACCGCCGCCTTTCACCTCAGGAGGAGCCCTCGACTAATTGGATGCCGCCAGGTCTTATTTGAGAGAGGAGCAAAGCTAACGGTTCTGGACGAGCAAAGGGGCACGATCATCTCACCAGGATACTAGAAGGAAGAACACTACTTGGAACAGGCAGGCCGAGCCAGCACAAGCAGAGAATAGTCAGACAGGCCGGAATCAGGGTTGGAGAACGTAGAATAGTCAGTGGACAGGCAAATGGTCAGGATTGGAGAGTTCTGAGTTCACAGACAGGCAAGGGTCAAAACACAATAGATCAAACAGGAATCAGTAGTATAAGCACCCAGGAAACAAACTGAATTGAACCTACCAACGGGTAACCATTTACACACTGAAATCACCTTTTATACTTTTGAATTTCTCGCCATTGCATGTGACATCATCACCGTTGCATAAACCAGGAAGAGCGCCGGCGCGCGCGTCCTAGGGGAACTGGACACAGAAGGGACAGGATGCAAGCGGCGGGCCGAAGGCATGGCGGACGCCCCCGCATGCCAGAGGGCACACCACTTGACCACCGGGGTAAGCAGCGGTAGTTGTTACATATGGTTTGTTTGGTATGTTTGTGTGCACCGTGAATCTTATGATCCCAGGGGGCAGCCGTTATTTTTTACAATGGCCGTTTTCTATTTATGATTACCCAATGGCACATACTACTAAAAAAGTATATTATCATGAAAATGGTTTATTTACATGAAGCAGGGTTTTACATATGAGCTATTTTATGCAATATATTTTGAAAGAGACCTACATTGTTTAAGGGGTATAGTTTTCCTTTAAAATGGACAAAACCCAAATGGTTGCAATTAATACACAAAAGAGCTCAGTTGCTCAAGACAGAATGGAGACATGCTTCTTTACCAGGAGATGTATAAGGAAGCACTTGCTAAATTGGCAGTGCTCTTAGTCAATAGGGTTGCTTAAGGAAAATGCATGGATGAATATGTGAATACAGAGACCAGCCCCTGTTGTGTATCATCTTCTTCCTACTAAATCTGTCTTGGCCCTCATTGTGATGTTGGTAACTGGACATTCAAATTTACTGTGCACTAATTGGATTTCAGGTGAAATCCGCTTCCTTAAATCATATACTTGTAAGGTTGAGATGGGTGTAGAGGCAGGGGAAATAAAACAGAGGGGGGGGGGGTAGAAGACACACGCTTACTGCCTACAGTATTTGCACATCAAACAGGGTTGTAAAACACGTTTCCATCTTTTGTCCCTACTTACTTGTACAGTATAAATAAAAAGGAATAACTTTCAAATGGGTTGAAATGGGGTCTTCCTAGTATTGTTGTATTATATACACCTTTGTCCGAACAAGATTGGTAATAAACTCCACCTGTTTTCACTCCAATGGTTAGATGTGTTGCAGAGTCTAGAAATGTTTTTTTTTTACAAAATAACAATAACACTGGTTTAAAAAAAAGGTAATTTCTTTTTGGAGCAACCATTATCCATTTTGTTTTTATAATACATATTGGACCTTTTATCCAAAAAGCTTGGGACCTGGGGTTTTTCGAATAAGGGATCTTTTAGATCTCCATATCTTGTCTACATAGAAAAAAAGAAAAATATTTATTAAATAAACCTAGTAGGATTGTTTTGCCTCCAATAAGGATTAATTGTTTTGCAGTTGGGATCAAAAACAAGGTACTGCTTTATTATTACAATTAAAAAGGAAACCATGTATAAAATTTGTGTTATTTGATTATTATGGAGTCTATAGGAGATGGCTTTCCCCTAATTCTGAGTTTTCTGGTTAATGGGTTTCTGGATAATGAATCCCATACACGGATAGAAAATAATTGAAAAAAATATTTTGGAAAGAGAAAGTAAATATCTGTATATTTAAAATGTTGGCTCCATAAACTGAATCAAAAAAATATTTACACTTTTTTAAAATACTGCAATTGCCTACACATCTTGTGCTTTAAATCACAAATATTTGCCATATTTACCAAAACTTGCATAAGTGATACATTTGTGCAGGGGACCCTAATATTTTATTAAATGGCGTATTGCTGCAAATGGCTCTAGGTAGAATAATCTCATTTTCCATGTGCCAAACTAAATAGTCCCTTGTACGTAGAAAAATCAGACAGCACATTCACTAGAGACAAGCTTTTTATCTGCATCTCTACATAGAAAGCCACTCTTGACTCATGCCTTTTAAACAAACACACTCTGAATTTACTTAATCGTGAACTGAAGTATAGAAAGGCATAGAAATCATGGACTTTTTAAAACAAAATACATACATTTTAATGGGGTTTTATTCTACCCAACAGGGAGTGGTAATGTAAATGAAGCATACTCATATTTCACATTTTATATTCATGGTGGAATATAAAAAAGAAGAATGTTTCTATCAGGTTGTTATTAAAATGAAAAGGTTCAACATTTACACTACAGGAGGGACCTTTAGCAAAATAAGTACTCTAGAGACAAGTACAAAAACAGACTGATAAAAGTGTATTTATTATACGATGTAAAATGAATGGATAATATATACATTTTTTGATTGCCATAAATAAGTATAGACAAAATACATTCATTGTTTGTGTATACCTGCATGGATTTTCCTCTATGATGGCTCTGATGTGGACTGTTCATTATACAGCATACGCTGCAGTTTAAGGGTTAAGATGTTATTCCTGACTTTACAGTCAATCTTAAAGGAGAAGGAAAGCTACGGAGGCATTTTATTGCCAATAGATTAGCTGCAATAGTGCAAGCTAGAATGCTATATTTATTCTGTAGAATGTTTTACTATACCTTTCCTTCTCCTTTAAGTGGGTAATACATGTCCATATTTGGTCAGCCAGTTAAAATATTTTCCTACCCCACCCTCTGGGAGAGCATTGAGGATTATCAGTTTTAAAAAAAAATCTTCATCAGTCTTCTAAAAAGTAAGAGAAGCAGAATTTATTGTGGTTTCTCTTCCATTCCTTCTGTTCTGCTCGCTCAAGTGGTTGGCCTGAATGAACAAAACAATGCAAAAACCTATGTCCCCTGTATGTTATACGACTGTTGGGCCTGAGGGTTAGCCTGTGTATAGTCATCTTAGAACACAATCAATGCACAGAGTAGGAGATAACATGTAGGGGATGTTGCTACGAATTGTTGTAGCAATAGTATAACAGATATAAATTCTCCTATGTTGTAATAATTTTCATTTGTTTTATGTGTTCAAGGCTGCAACAATTAGGGGTTTATTTACCAATGTCCGAATTTATCTCATTATTTTCTCTGGGGTATTGCCAAAAACCCAGCGCACATCAAAAAATCATTGGGACTTCTCCCATTGACTTATATGCAACCTCGACAGGTCTGAGATGTCGGATTTTCAGTTTCTGACTTTTCCATCCTCTGGGTTTAATAAGTTCTGAAAAATTCCTGATTTTTTTTGAAGTCTGATTTTATAAAAAAAAAAATCAAACATTTTTTTCTGTGATTTTTGCATCCGGAGTTTAGTAAATAACCCCCTTAGAATTGCTAGCCTCACATAAATAAACCATTTTACGTGGTCCTCAGCCTCACATGTACCATAATAAGTTTCATAACAGTCATTCCACCCTGCTGTCTTTTCCAAATTAAGGTTTGACATCCCCTTAAGATGTAGAAATAAACCATTATGTCAAGTACCATAGAGATCTACTGCAGTAGGTTAATAAAGTCAACTGCCTACCTGTGATACACACACCACAGGCTTGGAATGAAACCTTAAGAGACTTTCACATTTCTAAATTTTAAGAAATAAAAATAAGACTCATGTTGAGAGTTTTTCAACACCCAACCTTAAAGACCTACCTACTGATTTACACAGCATTTCCAGCATACACTCAAGATTGGGGAAAGTAGTGTACCTCTCTCGGAGATATTATGAGACATAAAATCAAACTCAGAACAGCATTGATACAGTATTATACTGTAATAGGTGCCTGGTTTAAATGTATATTAAAGAAATATGAAAACATTATAATAATCTTATTTATGCACTTAATTACACTTCAATGAGATGACCATATATTTAGCGTATACACAAGTTATTTTTCAGAACTAGAATGCCTTACCACTGTACTTTAGAACTGCATTAAATTAAATGCCCTCCTGCATATTGTTTTATGTAAGATAACGCTCTGCACTAGCAGAATCACAAGCTGCTCCCATGATTAATTATTGCTATGGTTTAAAGGTCAAGGAACATTTAGAATTAACATTTCAGGAACTGCAATAATTTGGAGGCTTGGCTGATTTATTTTATATTAAAACAAGAACCTGAAAAATGTTGCAGCTTTTTTTTGTTAAAGTATTTATTTATTTTATTTAGTATATTTTTGAATTAATTTCGATGTTTTTATTTCTCAGTTATCAAAATGTTTGTATTTAAATCTATAAATAGTATAAATGTAGCAATTAAAGTTACAATTAAAGTGAACCACAGGAATGTAATGGAAAATGAACATTACATTTGTTCCTTTTTTCTTTTTCTTGAATAAAACAGACAACCTAATGTCAAGGAACTTATACTGTTATCGCATGATAACATGATCAGTGAAAAATACTGTGTTGACAATTAAAAATGAATTGGTAAAATTATAACCAATTTTCTACATTTCACACTCCAACTTAAAGCAAGAGTTAATTTTCAGCAGTTAAAACTACATTTTAAAGCATAATAGTTTTAATTTGCAGGGTAAGGGCACCCTCTGCTGGTGATATCCTTAGGGGAATAATGGAAAAAAGTTGGAAAAGGGCTCATTTTCTGTCCTTTAAGGAGTTCAAATTTTATCCCATTTATTAAGAATTGACACTTTTATAAAAGCAGATCAATGTGAATTTTGATAATAATGTGTTTGACTGCTTTGAGCAAGCAAACACTATTCTTTTCTGTGGGTTGTGAAAGCTCAGCAGCATCATTTCTAACCCCCAGTGAATCATTAAAACCCAGAAAATTTACAAGGATTGAATTAAAATTACAAAATGTTCTAGCAAGTAAGAAGTCTTTTTAAATTTGAAGTGGAAAGAGCAATGCCTCACTGTATGGATCACTGGTTAAATTCAGCAGCACTGCATAAAGGGGGAGGTAAATGTTAACATAATACTAACTTTGGTTAAAAATAAAGACACATGCCCATCAAACTTTTAGGTCTATATATTAAGGTGGCCATACATGCACTGATGTTATTGTACCAAACAAATTTTCGTTGTATATTCGGAGTGAAAATATGTCTGAAGGCGAGCCAGCTGATCAGAAGAAGGCTTGGATATCAATCGGCTCGTCGATCGGCTCAGATGGAAAATTGTAGATGCCACCCAAAGATCGCCCACTAGTTAGTACTGAATCGTCAGATACAGAAGAATGCTATTGTTTCTACCTGTATATATGACGATTTGGTTCTACACATATGTATTGAAACAAATGATCTTTTCCAGGAAAGATCGTTATTGTTACGTCTATGGCCACCTTTACTGCTAGTTGATCCAGAGGAAGGCAAAAACCCCAACTAAAGCCTCTCCAATTTGTTTCAGGGGGGGGGGGAATTCCTTCCTGACCAATATGGCAATCGGACCAGTCCCTGGATAAACCCAGTACTCAGAGCTATATTAAATAGCCATGCATTTTTTCGCTTGCTAAAAAGCCATCAACCCCTTCTTGAAGTTATTTAATGTATTAGCCAATACATCTGTTTCTGTGCAAAAATGTGTATCACACGGGTGCCCCCCTTGAGCACGTTGCAGCCCATCACTCCCACACACATACAATTTAAGGAGCATTGGCGGGCCACAGAGATTAAATACAGGGCAACCTTGTGTCTGACAATGCTGCACCCTGTCTATTATGCCGTATTTTTAAGATGACACAATACAGAATGCAATTTGCACCAAACATTTCCATGGGAGTAAGTGCTCTTTCCATGAGCTTTTAGTGCTCTAGCTATTTAACTGCAGATTGTTAAATCATCCCTTATATATTCTGTGTAAACAATTTAATATGGTTTAACATTTGCATTTTTTGCAAACTAAACACACTGGCAAAAGCCATAAAATTGTCAACTTACAGTACAATTTTTTGATTGTTCAGGCCCAGACACATCACTATTTACAAGGTGTTAGCATGTTACATTGGATAAATATGATCCTATAGAATATCTACCCTTTATTCTAGTTAGCCAGAAAGAGATTATTTCAGCCCTAGTGGCCCAAATCATATACAAGTTGGCAGTCTTCATAAAACAATATATGCTAGGAGGGACTGTTTCACTGGGAGAAGGGCTTCTGCCTAAAGCATTGTAAATAACGCAAATAAGATATTACGGGAACTGTATGTTCTAAAAGTTTCCATTGCATGTGCTGAGTTGTTGTAGCTAGGTTTTTTTTATTGTTGTTGTTACAATACAATTTATTGTTGATACTGTCCTGATTGTTTCATAACTCACCATGGTCGCCATCTGCTTCCAATCAGGGCCAGAACTAGGGGTTGGCAGAAGAGGCACCTGCCTAGGGCGCAATAGGGGGTGCTTGGCAGGTACCTATTAGGTGTCTTCTGCCTACCCCTAGTCCATGTTCGATGCCCTCTCCTTTACCCTCCCTCCTTTACCCTCCCCTCCTTTACGCTTCCCTCCCTCTCCTCCTTTACCCTCCCCACTTTACCCTCCCCCACTTCACCCTCCCTCCCCACTTTACCCTCTCTCCCCCACTTTACCCTCTCTCCCCCACTTTAACCTCCTGTCTGTTACTTCGCATTTGTGCAGTCATAGTCAGTGTGCACACACAGGCGGTAGCTCGTTGGCCGGACGAGTTGCCTAGAGTGCCTGGTCGGCTTGACCCGGCCCTGATTCCAATATATCTCCAGTTCAGTCATTACTTCCTTCTAAAAGGTATTGCATTTGTTATATCACTTTCCTGGAAACCAGAACTGTCTGAGCCATTTAAACTCTACTGAAAATAAAGTCAATTATTATTATATATGACCAAAAAGCCGAGAAATAGTTCTTACAACACATCTTAGATACTATGAAGTCCTCTTTTGATGAATTTTATGTTCACTCTTTGAAAATACACCCAAGTACCTATTCAGTATGTGCAAAACATCTTACAACTGCAGTGTTTAAAATACAACATCAAATTTTTAGAAGAAGAATTTGTATATACTCCAGCTAAAACCTGTCAAAATCATGAAGAAGTAAGGATGTTTCTTGCCTTATTGATTTTTGAGGGTTTCGGGCTGGTTTTCATTTAATAATTTGAAAAAGTTGTGTTTTTTTCCGGTGTCAAATTGGAAAAGTTGAAACATTCAATCTGACACACAATTTTGACTCAACTTTATCCCGCACATCATTCGGATTTATTGGTACATTAAGGGGATTCAGATTTAGGCTTTTATATATATATATATATATATATATATATATATATATATATATATATACAGTATATATACACACACACATATATATAGTGGAAAAAAGTTAAGGTTTTAGTAAATAACCCCATAAGGGGCAGTAATAAGGGCTACATTTGGATGGACGTTGGTTTATATACTGGACACATTTGACCATCTTGGCAATTTGCTGTATTGTGTGTCATTAAGTTGTGAATTATCCATCACTCATACCCCATAGAGTGACAGAAGATACATTGTACAATCCATTTATTAATTCATTGAATCATTACATTATTCATTGTATTATTTAAATTTTATGAACACAGTGAATGTCTTGAATTCCTGTATGTTTTTCTTAAGTAATTTATACTGTTTATTTGGATGAACTAATTTATTAGACATATAAGGCACATATATGTATCTGGGGCAAGAAGGAATTATTTCATGTCCATGATTTTTAGCAACAGTCTACAAATAAGTAATCTTAAGATGGACACAAGACCTCGACCACTCCATTCCTTTTTAACCTTTTATTCCAGTAGCCTGCTAGGTGGGAAATTAATTCACTCATATACAAACTCTTCACTAAGATTCTACAATTGAAAATCTGAAAAAAAAATCAGAACTGCATTACAGTTGTTTAAAATACCTATAGTATTATATACTTTAAAATTATCATTCTGTAAAGGCTATGTTTAAATTGACTGGGGTGTTCTTGCGACTATTCATTTTTTTTTTAGCTATTTATAATTGTCCTCATCCTAAACACAAGTGATGAGCGATATGCAGATTCACTGTGAACTTCTGGGTTTCACTGCAAACGGAAATATTTGCGAAACTAAAATTTGCCACAAATCTCATTTTGTTTTGCACATCAAACAAAAATTTACACACAACAACAATTGCATATGCCATTTTATCCTTCCCCTCTCCTTCCACATCAACGAAAGGCATCTAAGCCATCCCACTGTCTACATAAGGATATTCACATAACTATATGGTTTATTATTTTAATGTGGGATACAAAGCACTTGGGCATCATCTGTAGGTGGTAAAATGTTATATAGATATAGATCATTTTTATTTAAACAGCAACATGGTGTAGTACAGGTATGGGACCTGTTATCCAGAATGCTAGGGACCTGGAGCTTTCCGGATTAATGGATCTTTCCATTATTTGGATCTTCATACCTTAAGTCTACTAGAAAATCATATAAACATTAAATAAACCCAATAGGATGGTTTTGTTTCCAGTAAGGAACAATTATATCTTAGTTTAGATCAATTATAAGTTATTATTTTATAAGTACAGGAAAAAAAAAGGAAATCATTTTAAAAATCTAAAATTAGGAAATCCAGACAGGATATTGAAGTTAATGATATGTTGATCAGACAATTGCCACGTCACCAGCCCTGCCCCCGACGTAATCAGTTCCACCGTCACTGGCCTGCCCCCCTGATCTGATGTTAGGGTTGCCAGTATTTTAATGGGCTGCCCGGGTCAAAACTTCCTGCGTGGTTTTCCAAATAAGGAAAACCAGGCAGGACTCCCTTGATTGATACAGCGATCAGCCAGTCGCCAATAGCCGCGTCATAGCCCCATCCCCTGATGTCACAGACACTCCCATCTACATCATGGCCCCACCCCCTGATGTCACAGGCCCACCCCCCTGCCCGGTCTCCACCGCTTCAAATGGTGGCCACCGTATCTGATGTCATCCATCCACGACCCCTGCCCGTTTTCCCACAACGTAAAAGATGGCAACCCTAGTTGTGCTATATAAGTCCTTATAGTCACAGATCAAAGAATATACCATCTTTAGAACTAAACATCAAAGCAGCATTCAGTTTTAAGAATGTATCTCTGTTATCTATGCAGAAAAAAGTTAAATTTCTCTCACCTCATTGTGAATCTCTTATGCCTGACCTAAGACACTGGGCTCTAGGGTCTTCAAAGCTTCTGCCCATGTCAGGATTCATGTGAAGATTCTGCACAGCAGAGCAGCGTTGCATTGTGACTTTATGTATTTTAAAGTACCCCTAGAGCTCTGTAAAAAAAACAAAAAAAACACCAATGTAAGATTGGCACATATTGAAAGCAAATTAAGTGTCAATAAGACCCTTTACAAAGTTTACTCGAAAATGTTTTCTCCATGTAGCACATTTGGTGCTTTTCATAATGTTCTTGGTAAAGTGCCAGTCAAAATAATCACTTTAGCATAAGCTATGGGTGATAATCTGTACAGATATGGGTTCTATTATCCAGAAACCAGTTTCCTAGATATCTTTATAACAAAGGAATTTCCATTAGAGGCCTATTCAAGGGGCAGTATACCACCTTGTTCAAGATGAGTTCTGGGGGTTCCCCTGTAGTTTGAATCACTTAAACATTTAAACAATAAATAGACCCAGCTGGATTGTTTTTACACCAATATGGATGTATGCAGCTTAGTTAGAATTACATACAAGGTACAGATCTCTTATCTGGAGACCTATTATCCAGAAAGCTCAGAATTACGGCCATCTCCCGTAGACTCCATTTTATCCAAATAATCCGAATTTTAAAAAACAATTTCCTTTTTCTCTGCAATAATAAAACAGAACCTTGAACTTGATCCAAACTAAGATATAATTAATTCTCATTGGCAGCAGAACCAGCCTATTAGGTTTATTTAATGTTTACATGATTTTCTAGTAGATTTAAGGTATGGAGATCCAAATTAGAGAAAGATCCATTATCCAGAAAGCCCCAGGTCCAGAGCATTCTGGATAACAGGTCCCATACCTGTACTTTTTTATTAATACAGAGATAAAACATAATTTTTAAAAAAAATCTAAGGGAGACATCTTTTTTTGCAGGGGTTAGTTGCCTTTTAGCTGTCTAAAGAAATGCATAAACTATATAATGTAATGCTTATTAATTGCAGATAGAAAAAATAAGTATATACCTCTGCTACTCTGTGTGTGGAAATGAACCGAGGCTGGCACCCAGTAATCACACAATATTGATGGGTTTTGTTGAGTCATCTGAAGAGAAAGGGTTAAAAACTGTCAGAACATTAATGCTTTCTATAAACATTAATCTCTTTAAAAATGGCCTATTTACATGACAGTAATTAGTGGCGTGGTATGAGACAGGACTTGATGTTGGGTCCACTTCTGCGTCATCATTAATTACTTGTAGAAGGGCACATAAAGCAATATCTGTAAAGCAATCTTTTTTGCAGATGACAAGAAAAACAACTGATTCCATCCCCAATGTATCATCCTTGCAGGAGGATCTGAATAAAATGGCATTTTGAGTTATTAAGTATAAGGTTATACATTTGGGATGTATAAATATGCAAGGTTATCTATAATCGGAATGAGAACTTAAGAAGGACCTACAGTAGTTGTGGACAGTAAACTTAGCTACAGCAAACAATATAAACATCAACAGTGAAGGCCATCAAGGTTTTATATACAAGCTGAACTTGCTGTTGTTTGCCTGCTGCTAGGGTTCAACACATGGGGGTTCAAAGACTTGGGAACACCCAACAATCATGGCACATACTGGCACCAATAAAATATTTACAGCAAGGGGTAAAGTCATCAATAATAATTTCAGAAAACTAGGTTAAAATCTTGATACTCAGAGATGTTACCTGTCCCATATATCATAGATATCATAGTAACATAGTAAGTTAGGATTGAAAAAAGACCAACCTTTTAATTTTTTCTAACCTGCCTAACTGCTAGTTGATCCAGAGGATGGCAAAAAAAAAACCCCACCTCAACCCCCAGTTCAAGACATAATTTTCCCTTGATGCTGCTGACATTTATCAACATTTATCAACATTGAATCTCATTTGCCACTTAGCTGCCCAGATTGCCAAGATCCTGTTGCAAGAATGCCACATCCTGGATGGAATTAATTGGGCTGGATAGTTTTGTGTCATCCGCAAACACTGATACATTACTTACTATTCCCTCCCCTAAGTCATTAATGAACAAGTTAAATAAAAGTGGACCCAATACCGAGCCCTGAAGGACCCCACTAAGAACCTTACTCCAAGCAGAGAATATACCATTAACAACCACCCCTGTACCTGATCCTGTAGCCAGTTTCATATCCATCTGCAAACGACTTCATTAAGCCCAACAGACCTTAGTTTAGAAAGCATTTGTTTGTAGGGCACGGTATGAAACGCTTTGGTAAAATCCAAATAGATCACATCTACTGCCCCCCAATGTCCAGCATCAAAAAAAAAAACGATATGTGTGTGTGTGTGTGTCTGTGTGTATACAGTAAGCTTTGGGAGCCACAACAGACACTTTCTTCACGTTAAGGCAATTTATTTACACACAAGGGTGATCATTTCAGGATACAAAACACAAATCATAAAAATAAATCCTGGCCACTGGGCACTACCTTCACACATATGAAGAGTTCTCTTACCAAACTGTGCTCCTTGTGGACTACCAGCAAGAAAATGTTTGTATTGTGGTAACCCCTGTACTTGATTCTTCTGGGGGATTGCTCAATCTCCTGGCTTTTCTCTCAAGTCCTCACTCAGACTGATTCTCTTGTATTTGGTCTCGGCTCTCTCTGCACCTTGCAGAGGCAATCAGCAACCCCAGCCCCTCTGGGAGTTCCTCACACAGGCAGGTAGCCTTCCTATTCTGTGCCCTGCTAAGAGCTTCCTAGCAGCCTCACTACAACTAAAAACCTTTCCACAGGACAGCCTTCCTGTGGAAAGTAAGCTCTAATCCGTGAGCTGGACTACTGGATCGGAGTACCTGGTTTGCTTGTTCCTTTCAGAATACTCCATCCTCCAGGACCTGGCCGCCAAAGCCTTTAAAGGAAAACTATACCCCCCAAACCATGTAGGTCTCTATAAAAAGATATTGCATAAAACAGCTCATATGTAAAATCCTGCTTCATGTAAATAAACCATTTTCATAATAATATACTTTTCTAGTAGTATGTACCATTGGGTAATCATAAAAAGAAAATTGCCATTTTAAAAAATAAGGGCCGCCCCCTGGGATCGTAGGATTCACTGTACTCACAAACATACCAACAAACCATACATGTTAGGTCACATGAGCCAATTAACAGACAGAGTTGTGTCTTTTGCTTCCACACTTCTTCCTGTTACAGTTAGAGTTGAAGTATTTCTGGTCAGGTGATCTCTGAGACAGCACAGAGACCATCATGAAATGGTGGCTCAAGGCAAGAGATGTAAAAGGGCAATATTTACTTATATTAAATATATATTCCAGTTTGGTAAGATTCTTTAATATGCCACTTAATATGATATGAACTATCTGTTGCTTAAGTGTTCATTTTGGGGGTATAGTTTTCCTTTAAACAGAGCAACAAACAAGGGAAAGTTGTGCTCACCACTAATTTTTAATACCATTAGGCAGTGGTGCAATGATGCTGTGACAACAAAATACACATAGACAAATACAAGAGTCCTCTGCACTCAACCCATTATCAATATATTTATGACGTATGCTTACAGCTACTAAAAAATGCCTTACCCTTTAAACAAAACAGGGATTGTTTGTCCATATATTGCAATATATTTAAGCTGGCCAACTATGTCAAAGTCATCCCATATCTGGCCAGTCCTACACTCAAATTGCATCTTATTCATTAAGAATTCTATTTCTTCATTTTACATTTTACAAAGGGACTAAGTTTTACCTGCAACTTACTAGCTGCTTTCAAAACTAAAACTCCAAAACTTGTCTGCCTGTTTATTAACCACCAGTGGGATCACCTGACTATAACTGGGAAGGGTGGGAGCTACAACAAGGAGCTGGCCACTGCTCCTGTATAAACTATAACAAACAAGGGAAAGTTGTGCTCACCACTAATTTTAAAACCATTAGGCAGGGGTGCACAAAATACATATGTGTGTGTATACAAAGTCCTCTGCACTCAACCCATTATCAATATATTTAAGACAGAGACATTTTGTGCATTCTGCTACTAAAAAATGCCTTACCCTTTAAACAATTCATTCATTTTTGCTTCATTATACATTGTTGTATTTGTCTATATGTATTTGTATGTATATATTCCACTATATTAACGGTACTCTCGACAAAAGCCATTATTATGCCTGGGTGCAGAATTCTGCAGAATTCTGCACTGCAGAATCATCAAATAATCTCCATTCACTCAGAAAGATCCTCACTCACAGGTGAGAAAGGCCTTGGGTTTGGCCGAAACGTCAGTCTTTAGTTCTGCATTAAAAAATGTTTTTCAATTTTAAAGGGATACTGTCATGGGAAAAAATGTATTTTCAAAATGAATCAGAATAGTGCTGCTCCAGCAGAATACTGCACTGAAATCCATTTCTCAAAAGGGCAAACAGATTTTTTTATATTCAATTTTGAAATCTGACATGGGGCTAGACATATTGTCAATTTCCCAGCTGCCCCAAGTCATGTGACTTGTGCTCTGATGAACTTCAATCACTCTTTACTGCTGTAATGCAAGTTGTAGTGATATCACCCCCTCCATTTTTCCCCCCAGCAGCCAAACAAAAGAACAATGGGAAGGTAACCAGATAGCAGCTCCCTAACACAAGATAACAGCTGCCTGGTAGATCTAAGAACAGCACTCAATAGTAAAAACCCATGTCCCACTGAGACACATTCAGTTACATTGAGAAGGAAAAACAGCAGCCTGCCAAAAAGCATTTCTCTCCTAAACTGCAGGCACAAGTCACATGACCAGGGGCAGTATCCCTTTAAGCCCTGTCAGTGAGGATCATTCAGAGTGAATGTATATGTGAATGTGTATATATATATATATATATATATATATATATATATATATATATATATATATATATATATATATATATGTGTGTGTGTGTCACTGATGACGTGACACAGTGGGGTTTGGAGCCATCTTTTATTTAAATCTGGGGGAAGGCACTTGAGAAAGGTACGAAAAGTTAACTAATTTTTCTTTATTTTCCCCGCATTATGAAGTCCTGGAGTCCCATTGATAGAGAGATAGCAAATTAATGGTGTGCAGGGTCACATGACATATAGAATTGAAGCAGAAGAAGGAAAAGTGTGTCCCATGTCATTGCACCATCCCATTATTTTGTCCGAGATCCCAACTATATGAAGTAAAACTTAACTTTTGTTAAATCATCCAAATTAACACGAGAAAAAATAATAATAATAATAAATTAAAAGCAAGCTTAGGTAGGGTAGCTGTATAGACACGAGGTCATCAGCTAATGTACGATATATAAGATCGAGATTATGATGTGGGTTTATGCTACAGTATATTGCCCACCATCAATCCCAACTGCTGCCGTGCTGGCGTGCCTCTATGCGTGTGAGGGATGGATGGCGTTTGGAGTTATGTAGGCACACAAAGATCAAGTTTAATATGTACTCTGTAAACTCAAATGCCGTGAATGGCAACATCCACCTGAGAGGCCCCGTGTCAACTGCGAGGGTACTTGCACCTCGCCCCTCGTATCAGGGAAGAGGTAGCAAAGCAATTGGAGGCGGAAGCAACCTTCCGATATCGAGAGCACACCTCGTTCCCTCCCACACCACCCTTCCTTTGAGATAAGTTCACGGTTAGGACGCGAGTAGCCGATCGGCAGAGTACCTTTTAAGTGGATATCGGCGAGCTGAGGTGCCCCTCTCCAACCCTTCCACCCTTCCTCCCTTCCACAGAACCGCCAGTCCCAGCTAGTAATCGTCCCTGCCTAACAGTTTTAAAAAATAAGATGCGCCTGACGCGCGTTTCACTTGTCAAACTGCAAGCTATATCAGGGTTGAAGCCTTGTGCATTTTATTTAAGGTGTTTTCTCTGCCAGTGCATTTACGCTGGGGTAAAAAGCTGAATGCATTTTCACAATGAAATCCGCCCTCTCTCTGCACTATGCGCAATACGGGCCTATGCTGTACCTGTTAGTGCACAGTAAGGTACGGGCAGAAGGAAGCAGAAAGGTGTTCTCCCCCGGTGTATTTTAAGCCTTGTGTGACATGGCCCTAATTCAGAATTTTTTACAACTTGCTGTTTAGTAAAGACCACCTCAAGGAAGAGGTTCAGCTTCTGTTGCAAATAGAAAAGATGTAACAACAGATTTTACTTACCAAAATATTGACTGAAGCACTGAGAACAACATCACATATGCTACTTCTAAAAGAAACATAAATGAGAAAGCATTTGTGTAATTAAATTAGGGCTCACAGAGGACCTTGCTTCCAGGAAAGATGACAGGTAGACTAGGATATTCGAACACCCATTATTTGCATTTACTTTATTCATTTTTCCATGCAAAAACATTAGAATCTCACTACACCTTGCATGATTCATAGTCAAGTGTTGCATAGATCTTATCATTACTAATCATTTTGGTTATAACTATTTATAGACAACCTTTTAACTCCACATTTTTTTGTTTTTTTTTACTGAATCCAGTCTAAAGGCCAAGTGAGCTAAAATGTGAAACCATGCACCAATTTATCTTGATTTATACTTGATTTGTTGGAGAGAACCAATCTATCTCGCTGCATATACAAGGCTTTGAGAGAATAGCTGTGGGGCATTATTTATTCCTGCAAAGCGACTTTTGACACAGGGACAAAATAAGAGATGCCGTCTTAAAATGAATGGCCGGGGGGACAAATGTTTGTGAGTTCGTTTAAACGCTGGGTGCCAGATGAAACTTGTTACCTTGGCAACACTTCTGTCAATCAAACTGCTAAACACATCTATGGCTGATCAGAAAATTTTAATAACAATGATATAAAAATAGTTAGTAATGTGCTTTAATCCAATGTTTTTACAAATTCAATGCTTTGGAGGATTTTAGCCTACAATGCCTTGATTTCAAATTATTTTATGATGCATTAAAATCTTAACAGTTTTAACGGAGCTTGCGTTTAGCTGTCAGTGGACTAAATTTACAATTCAGCAGCGGAAAGGCTGGTTGGATATTTCAGATAATTCAAGATTATGCCCCCAAGAACGGTATTATAAGAATCTGAAAGACTAAATCTGGAAGAAACGAATCCAATTCCTAATTTGCATATGCAAATGAGGGCAAGGAAAGGTTAAAAAGTTTTTCTCAGTTTTGAATATGCAATTTAGGGATCAGAAATGGTTCAGTAAACAGACAAATTGAAAAATTATGGATTTGGTGCAAATTGAAAGAAATCAACTTCATTGGCATTCATTCATTGGCAAAAAACAAGACTATACATTCAAGAAGTGTCATACCTGCATTGATGGGAGATCAGAGATTGACAAATTGGAGATCTGGGCAAATGAGACTGAACGTTGATAAATGTAAAGTTATATAAATGGGATTAAGATAAGCAAATCCTTGATGGACAGCATGTGGATAACAACCTAAACTGTAGCAGACAATGGCAGTAAGCCACAGCAATACAAACATTTTTGCATTGAAAAGACCTATTACCTTTTCTCCTTTTTTGCTTTTTCACTTGAGAGCAATTCTCCACTTTTAATTTTTGCCTTTTAGCACTTCCATTAGACAAATTAGAGAGTTAAAAGGGCCTTTCATTTTAGTTTTGCAACCTACATTTATTTATGTTTTGTAAAGTTTGCAATTAATTATCAAGATATTTATAAACATAACATGCTTGATACTCTGTCCTAATACACTTCGTCCACACTTAACAAATAGGTAGTAAAAAATATAATCACAAAAAAGAAATTTTACAATCAATTTTAACTTAAGAATTACTCTTAACTAACATTAGGTAACAATCCCCTGAACTCAAACGTATACAGGTATGGGATCCATTATTCGGAAACGCGTTATCCAGAAAGTTCTGAATTACGGAAAGGCCGTCTCCCATAGATTCCATTGTAGATATCAGGGTTTTAGATTGAACTGGTTATTATCAAAGAACAAAGATTGCAGAACACGACACAAGAATAGATTTGCTATGTTGTAGAAGAAGCTCAAGGTTAAAGGCCAATCTGTTATTAGGGTTGTAGAATGTTTACACAGAACAAGGAATGCATCTGTTGTCTTATGTCACAAGTATTCCTAGTGCAAGGCCAAGAAAGGCACATATAGTTTCAGAAACGTTCCCACAGCACCGATACCACTCTGGGCACTGTGCTAACACAGTAGATGCACCTTCTTTATCTATTGTACCGAGACTTAGTCTGTCCCTAGGATGTAAATAGTTAAGCTAAAACAAGAATAATGATTGCATGCCACTGGATCAGTCCCATGCAGGACCGTTCCTGCCATGAGGCAAAAAGCCACCTCCTGTAACTTTTTCAGCGATGCAGCCGCTTTTGACCCGCTTCGACGCTAAACTTTTAAGCGCGGAGCGGGGGGCAGCATCGGGGTTGCTGCCTCAGGCAGCAGCAGCCCACTGATCGCCCCTGGTCCCATAGCAGAAGAAGTGGTTAAATTGTGAAATGTTGTATTGCTAATTGTTCCCTCCATATCCTCATAAGCTTTCAGGACGTATGAGCTATTATTTAATACTCTGTATTATATTACTCTGTATTAATGTATACCTCAAATAAAGCTGTCTGGTTTTGTGAATCTGAATGGTTCACGTCAGGCCCAGGGGGAACTACGCACCAGGCTCGATCTGAGTAAGTATTTATCTAAATCCAAGTGAGACTTACTCATTATGGGCGAAAATCATATATCCCTAGTTTGAATCATATCGATAGACGAGTGACAATATTCTCTTTTTCTCTGTAATAATTAAACAGTGCCTTGTACTTGATCCAAACTAAGATATAATTAATACTTATTGGAAGCAAAACCAGCCTACTGGGTTTATTTAAAGTTTACATGATTTTATAGTAGACCTAAGGTATGAAGATCCAAATTACGGAAAGATCTGTTATCCAGAAAACCCCAGGTCCCGAGCATTCTGGATAACAGGTCTCATACCTTTACTAACACCTGGGGTCTCTATGTCCCATGCAATCTTCAGACCTACATTCCATATGGCAGGATCTTTATCTTCACCATTTATGTCATTAGCACTCAATTAGTAAAAAGAAGATTATTACATACTTGAAATTGTACTCTGTACCACAAAGCATGCTTGTTTTTCTATAAATTTCAATTTACTAACATTAGTATGCTTTTTTCCCGGAATATTTTTTGTGCTAAAAATCATAGATTACATGAATTACTTTAAAAAACAAAAAATTCTAAACTAAAAAAAAATGTAAAAGCTGCCAAGTTCATATAGAATGGGTGCTGTCTTTTTCAACATCTTTATTTGCTTCATGGTTTTATTGGCTTTGTTTTTTTTTTTAATTTTTGTAATCGCATGACAAGGACTTCAAGATTTCCAGAATCAGATTTTAGACCCATAATACAGTCACCAACTGTATTAACTAAAAATCATAGATGTGCAAAAGTAAGATCCAGTCACAATGGTACCATGAATCTCACTGAGGCAGGTGTTCATTTTTCTTTTTTCAAATTACGTGACTAGAAGTATGAATTGTTATGAAACTGCTGGGGTAAGGATGTTAAAGGAGTATTGTACATTGCTGACAAATTGTGTCGCAATTAGATTGCTATCTCTGTTCTCTTATATTCTTACACCTTTTAAAGAAAGCGTTTTTTGTTTTTTTTGGGTTTTTTTGCACATTGCAGCCTGCTCTGCCTTCAGTGTATATACATAAAGGTCCTTATTCTTCATTCCTGCTCTTCCCCATATTTATAGAGCTGCCTGCACTCAGCAGTGCTGCATTTATGAGAGAGTAGACAGGGATTGGACAGAGTTACATAATTAGTTTGGACTGAGAAAATACATAAGTCCACCTACTCCTCCAAGTAGGGTATTCCACAACCTCAGTGCCCTCACTGGTCAAAGTCATTTTTGCTGCTTAAAGAAAAGTTCAGCAAAAAGACAGTATTGGGTCCTGGACATTTGTTTACTTTCACATATTATAGTCAACTAGCTATTCTGACATAATTCCGATGAGTAAAATAAGGACCGATGGTACACATTTTTTTCCTGTAGTAACCACCTGGCCAATGGTAAGCAATGTGGATAGGGCAACAGGTATGCATCTGGGAAATAAATAAGGCCCAAGGATTTAAGTTTTACTTCAATATATAAAAGGATTGAACCAGTTATCCAGAATGTTCAGGATATGGGGGTTTCTGGATAAAGGATCTTTCTGTTATTTGTATCTTCATACAGTCTACTACAAAATCATGTAAACATTAAAGGGGACCCGTCACCCAAAAAAATTATTCAAAATCCTATTTTATCACATTAGTCAAGCAAAATGAACTTTAATAACACTATATAAATGATTTGAATCTTTTACAGTACACATAGAATAGAAATGTCACCATATAAGGCAGATTAGTAATTAATACAGATAATTACTACATGGCAGCACCGAAACCAGTGTAACAAACATCATGATTTAATAATAATCAGCCCTGTAGCATCATCTTATATTACAGACCAACCTCAATTTCTGCTTGATAATTTGTGACGCCCCTTAGACGAAGCTTAGCTTCTCAACAGCTGCTCAGAGCATGTGAGTGTTGCAGACACTTTTCAAGATGGTGCCCCCCTGTGACAAGTTTGATCATTGCTGCTATTGAAAAGCTGAAACTTTAGTCTGGTGCAATAAGTTCTTTATATAAAATATGGCAATTTAAGCCATATTAATTTTAGAGTTTAGTTCTCCTAAATGGTTCCATGCTGTGGAGTTTTACATTTTCATCATTTGAAGTAGAGGGCATTTGGTCTGATTTTATTTGCTCATTATATTCAGAATTTTGGAAAAAAACATCTTTATGGATCTTTCCAAGTTTTTGTAATTCACTCACTGTCTGGGAATAAAGGAATTTATTTAAGTCAAAAAAATCTTTATACATTTCCAATAAATTCCTTGTACTGTACTTAGTGTTGAGTTTGTCATTAATCCATGGTACAGCAAATAATCTTGTGTTTTAATATTAATAGGTATATCCTGGGTGACCTACTACATGGGTATCAGGTCCCCAATTCTTGTGCATGCATAAGATTTTGGGGTAACACAAAACTTGCCTTAATAACAGTGCCCACAAAATGTCTGCTGTCATTGTGAATTTCATGATTGAAGGAAACAAAAACTTAATAATTTATGTACTGTAACTAAAGTTGATTTTGCTCAAAAAAAATTCCAAATCATTTTATGATAGAAAAGGATTTGGAATAAGCAAGGTCCCCTTTATGTATTGCCATACTTAATGCAAAAACATGCTAACAAAATGTATCTACCATGCTATTTTTGCAAGGCAGACAACCTTGCCTTCTGCTACCAAGTCATGAAATGTGTCACCTTTTGGAGAAAGATTTGAGAGATGTCCATCTCCATTTTGCTCAAGAAGTTTCTGCTTCTAGGAAAAGGAAATCAAAAAATTAATCCACATCTTTATGTTCATATTATTGGGAGCTTTTAGCTATAGGAAATATAACTACTGAATAGATGGCATCCTGCATATTGTAACAAACATTATACATTTATGATTTCTTTGTTTTGTTCAGCATACAAAAAACATATCTTCATTAAGATTTCTGCAATTCTACATTTCTGCCTCTAATAAATTTTGAATTCTTCCAAATGTTTATAATTTGAAAGCATATTTAAAGAGGTAGTTCAACTTCAAGTTAATTTGTAGTTCGTAGAATGTCCTATTCTAAGCAACTTTGAAAGTGGTCTTAATTATTTTATTTTTTCTAGCTTTTTTTTAATCATTTGCCTTCATCTTCTGCCAGCCTACAAATGATGGCCAATGACCCTGGCAGCTAAAAACTACAATTTATATTTTTTAATACTTATCTACCTATTCAGTCACGCTCCTATTCATATTCCAGTCTCGGATTCAAACCACTGTCTGGTTGCTAGCAGCCAGAAAGCTGTTACCAGAAAAGCTAAACCAGAAAAGCTAAATAAATTAAAAACAATAATTGCAAATTGTCTCACAATATCACAGTCTGCATAATACAGGTATGGGACTGGTTATCCAAAATGCTTGGGACATGGGGTTTTCTGGATAAGGTGTATTTTCTGTAATTTGGATCTCCATATCTTAAAGTGATACTGACATACTTTTCAAAATATGAATGTACATCAAATGTTACCTATAGGTCATGTTGATCGTTTTCTGCAGATAGGTCTGCTTAGTAATTGTTACATGGCATTCTTAAACCTGACAATTTTGTCAACCTGACTGGCCCTTCTCAGCCTTTCAGAGTCTATAATGCTAACGGACTACTGCTACACAACTTTGCCAGCTACCCTCATAGAGGAACATGGTGGATCAGATAGGTAATTGAAAAGCATCAGGCAAATATTTTTAAGTCAACGTTATATATAGCATGCAAAGACAATATTCTAAATAAAGGTTTAATTTCTGGTGTCAGTATCTTTTTAAGTCTACTAAAGATAATTTAATAATAACCCCGATAATAATAAACCAAATGGAATTTTTACGTCTCCAAGTAAGGATTAATTAAAGCTTAAACTGGATCAAGTACTAGGTACTGTTTTATTATTACAGAGAAAAGGGAAATAATTTTTACAAATTTGCATGATTTATTTAAAATGGAGTCTATGGGAGATGGCTATGACGTAATTCGGTGCTTTCTGTGTTTCTGGATAACAGATCGCTTACCTATACTAAAAGTTAATTTAAATGTGAACTGTTACTTGCACCACCAATGGCATCTTGCAAAAAGGGTAGTGCATAAGACACTTTGAAACAGATGACATGTAGGCCTATGCAAGCTACATAAAACTATGTAGGCCAGTCTAGGATGTTGCATACTTGTAGTGGGATCGGGACAAACTGGGCAAAGTGTCAGCTGAGATTTACTAACGGGTACTGGCGTAAATTAGCTAGTGGACCTACTCTAGCGCTACTTCGCACCCTTACGCCAGGTGAAGTTGCGATATGGCGAAGGGACCTAACTACGCTAATTCACTAACTTGCGCATTTTACTGAATGTTACCTCTTGTGCCAGACTTTACTTAGCCAGGTCAGACCAGGCGAAGTACTTCTAAGTCCCAAAAAACGCTGGCATTTTTACTTTTTTGGGGGGTACCCTCCTTCCCCCCTACATTTCCTAACATATGGCAACTCAACGATACAGTGGGCACATGTAAAGGGCAATAGAACACCTTTATTTTATTTTTTTAAGGTTTCCTGTGCTTGTGTAGCGTAATGTAGTTGCTGCAGCATCTACGTCCATTATATTTTTAACGTATGCAAATTAGGCATCACTAGCGTAACTTTGCTTTGCCTGATGAAGTAACGGTAGCGCAACTTCGCTACCGTTCGCCTCCCTGAGCGCAACTTCGCATTTTAGAGAATTTGCGTATTGCTGGCGAAACTACGCCTGGTCGAAGTGCGGCAAAGCTGTCGCTGGCGCAACTTCGGATCTTAGTGAATTTGCCCCATAGAGTCAACTCAGGTGTACCCCAAGAGGAGGAGGATTTGGCTAGATTCCTGATTTTCTGTGGCTACTACATATAAACCTTGACAAGTGACAATATCCTGGTGTCCTGGCATATTTAGCACACTTACCATGGCTGCCTTAACTGCCATAAAACAGTTTGAGTCCCATGAAAGGAAAAGAGGTACAATAATTCCCCACTTCTTACTGAGCTCTAGCCAATTCCGCATAGCCAAGTTCACAATAGGTACCACAAGGTAAAGAAAAAGATAACACTTTAGTAACAATTAAATTTCTATTTTTTCTAAGAGCCTCGAAATTCTTGGTTTTCCTATATTTCTTAAAAGCTCCAAAAAAATGGGAGATTTATTAAGTGTAAAAACCACGAAAACCTCTAATGCAAACATTGTTATTTGCCAACTAAAAGTTTTTGTGGTTTTATATAAGTCAATGGGAGCTGTGCTGATATTATTGAACCACTTTAAATCAATTCTGAGGTTTTTGGATTTTTATTTTGTTGGAAAAAGAGGTATTCTTTTTTTTAACATATCGTTAATCAGGTTTTTTTTATCTTTTTGTACTTTTTATATTTGGATCTTTTAATAATTTCCATTATATTCGTGGTTTTAGAGAATGCATGTTTAGTTGTGGTTTCAAAAACCGCTAAAACCACTAAAACGAGAATGTTGATAAATAAGCCACAACGTGTAAAAAAAACTATAGGACATAGAATGCTTTGCTATCATTAAAGATGCATACAGGTTAGTAAGGATCAAATACAAGGCATGGTTTTATTATTACAGAGAAAAAAAAGGAATCAGAAAAATTTCTCAATATCGGATTTTGAGATAAGTTATTCAATTTTAAATACCCCTCTTATGATGATTAAAAATGATTTACCCATTTCAGATTTTTCAGAATATTTCCCTATTAAAAACATTATTTTCTGAACACACACATACAATTCAAAACACTGTGTTTTGTCTGCAGGGCAGGAGATACCAGCACTGATTATATATATTTTAGAGTCTGTAGACACCACATATTTTTGGAAGCCTATAAAATGTGTTTTTCAATGAATTCAATATAAATTTATTTAGTTAGATATCTATATTTGCAAATTTTGTATTTGCACTCAAGAGCATATGGAAGATACAGTGCAACTAAACACTATACTTGGCAGTAAATTTGTGAAAGGTAACTGGTGCTAGTTAGTGGTGTTTTTTGCAAAATGTAGATTGTACAAATTTTGGAATTTACATTACTATATGTAGTCTAAAGTCTATAACATCTATATGTTGCAGCAAAAGCATTACACTACACAAGCCCAGGGAACCTTAATAAAATAAAATAGAGTTGTTATATTGGCCTACACATGAGCCCAGTATACAGTTTATGTGCCATATGTTAGGAAATGTAGGGGGGATGCCGGGTACCCCAGAAAAAATGTACAATCTTTTGTAGCCTATCACCCTGAAAAATGAAAAGTTGTCATGTTTTTTGCGACTTATAAAATTTTTTTTAAGAAGTCCTATCACTCTATTGCACTTCGCCTGGTCTGAGGTGGCTAAGGCAAGTCTGGCGCAAGAGGTAATGTTCAGTATAATCCGCATCTTAGTAAATTTGCAAAGTAACACTCTTTCACCAGAGCGAAACTTCCCCTGGCGTAAGAGTGTGAAGTAGCACCAGAGTCTATATTCTTCGCTAGCGAAGTTATGCCAGCGACCATTAGTAAATCGGCGAAGCACCGAAATGACATCATGCTGGCGAATTTTCATCCAGCTTTAGTCACTTTGCCCTTTAGTAAATTTGCCCTCAAAATGGTTTAAACAGTTTAACATAATTAACAGCTATATATATATATGAGTGCATGAGTGTAGGTGCCGAAGAGTTGAAAATAAAATATCTTTATTTTTTTAACCTACAAAGCCCTCGGAGTGTGGTTTTTTGAATCAAATATATATATATATATATATATATATATATATATATATATATATATATATATATATATATATATATATATAGATATATAGATATAGATATATATATTCTACTGGATAACTAGGAAGCTAATTAAAACACTTATAAACAAAAGCCCACATATGTGAAGAAGGAAGTCCACAGGATTCTGGATCAGAACTTTAGAGTGTTGTAACCAGAAACAGGACTAACTGCTAAACAGTACCAGAGATGTTTGTGAACACTGCAGTACTCTCTATGCTTCATAAAAGGACAGGCGATTTTGTTTTTATGTTTCATGTTATCGTAGATTTTTTAATTACATATTGACATAGAAAATGTTATAGTTGAAGTTATAAAATATAAATACTCTGGAGAAAAAATACAAACCAGTATTTAGCAGCACTCTCTCTCTCTCACTACAAAGTACATCCAAATGCTTGCTTGCGCAGCTTCTACACCCCCAAAATAAACACAATTTATAAATAATTAACCAATTCTCCTGGTTCCCACATTACTATGCGCATTTGTTAATTTGATGGAAGGCATTCATGCGCAAGGGCATTTAACACCCAGTAAACTTGATTAAGTTTTATAGAAGCAGAGAGGTAAGATATGTGTTCTCAGGTATGATTCTAAAGTAGTTGCAATGCCATCCAGCAGGTTTGTAGTCAGTGGTGTTGAATATGTTTATTCGGACAAATTCAAAGATGTTAACTATTAGAAAGTAAAAAAATGTGGGATTCGTTATCTGGAAACCCGTTATATAGAAAACTCCGAATTACGGAATGCCCATCTCCCATAGTCTACATTTTATACAAATAATCCAATTTTTTTTAAAATGATTGCCTCTACAGTGATGACCTATGATTGAACTATTACAACCTTGTTGCTTCCACCAGTTTCTTATATCCACCAAAATCCCAAACTTGTCCCACAAGTTCAATGCCCTTTTTTTTTAAAGATGCTCATGATCAGTCAAATGCCAGTGTTGGACCAGTGCCTAAACTGAATCCTGCACTTCAAGTTCATGGTTTTCTATTTTAATAGAATTATTCCACTTGCTAAATAACTGCATTTCTTTACTGTAACCTCTTTTCTATTCTCTAAGCCCAGTGCTTATTTGCTACTAGTGATGGGCAAATCTGACCTGTTTCAAATTCAAATTTATTACGTGTTTTTTCCCCCATTGGAGTCTATGGGTGTCTTTTGTGTGTTGAAACCCATCTGATAAACCTAAAAGCAATGTATATTGCATTATGAAGCCCCTTTGAGTGTACTCAAAGTCAAGGATTTATTATAAATATAATTCACATCAGGGCCTTGGCCACCTTACATACCCAGTTCCGGAAGTTTGAGCAGGGAAATGCTTTGCATGGTGGCCTGGCAGTAGGCACAAGGAAAGGGAATGGCTAATCATCATCTCCTCCACTCATAATAGTTCTTTAGAATGAAGGAGACAATATAAATATATTATTTTAAAATATTGATTTTTTTTACATATCTACATTTCTAACCAAATAATAATTTGACCCAGTTTACAACACAAGATCCTAGCAAATGGGAATAGTATCTATTAAATAATCACATGGCCATACATGTCCATTTAAAATGTTTAAAAAAAACTATAGGGGCCTGTTACTATTATATGAACTGTATTTCAAAAATTAGGACATCAATCACAGAAATCCTATTGGCATGACTAACAGCCAAACATTGTCTCATTACTCCAATTAATCTAAGGCAGTGTATTTGTAAAGGTTTGATGTGAACATCAGTATTACAATAGCGAGGAGCAGGGAAGGGTATTGATCAAAAAAAGTTAATTTGGGCAAGAAGTTTTCAGCAACGTCTTAAAATTTGTTCAGAAAATCTTAGCCAATATAAACAACTGAGTATGTCATCTTCTAAATAGTAGAAATGAAGTTAGCAATCTATTAGTAAGTAGAACAAAATTTGTAGAACCTTTCACCTCCTCCTGACACCTTATATCACAGAATGTGGAGTTTGTCACGAACATCTACAACTAGGGTGTTTTCAAGTACTGAGGTTAATGGTACTCATTTGCTAATGATTACAGCAAAACAACAACACTAACAAGCCAGTGACTGCAAGCAGGGCATGCTCATAAAGAATTAAATGTATTTTTTTAACAGGGATGTATATATTACTTAACACATTTTGCTCAATGAAAAATCTCTGTTAGAATTAAGAACAAATAGAAACAAAAATGGAGAAATTGCTTAGAAACTCAAAACTATTAAGCAGACCCATAAGGACACCTAGAGGTCAGTTTAAAATTGGTGCTTTCCGTGGTGACATTGCAGATTAATGCACCAAGTTGGTAGATAATATAGGTTTATTATACAATCAAGAACAAAAAAAAATGTACCCATGCCTGTAAGCAGCATAATAGGTCGTGTAATTGATCAAGGAGTACCATGGCCAATGAATATTTTGGGTACATTTCCTGAAGGGACTTACACTTTACTTAGCAATAGTATATATACTGTATATGTATATATATATATATATATATATAATTTCCACTGACAAAAGGTGCACACCAGGATTTTTCAGTTTAAAACTCCATATTTATTAAATAGATTTAAAACAGGAACCGGCCAACGTTTCGGTCTTTTTCTAAGACCTTTATCAAGACCCTGTTCACAGTAAAACATCAGTGTTTAAATACCTAAAAACATGACACTCACCCCTTTGTGCACGCCCACATGATTATGTGAAAAAAGGAAACACCTGCACCAAAAAAGAGCAGAGAAGAATTAAGCACATTGTGGCAAGTATGTACAGATTGCATGAACACTTCAATATAAGCAGAGAATAAATATATATATATATATATATATATATATATATATATATATATATATATATATATATATATATATATATATATATATATATATATATATATATATATATATATGCTAAATACCATCCGTTGCCCCCGTGGACTTAATGAGTACTGTTCATTCACTCCACTTTTATAATATTATGTAGTACTATGACTGTTACGGTTTATAAGAAAGAATTCACTAATCTGCATTTTTGAGATATTGAGATATTGTTTATAATATACTGTCTTTATAGCATTTTTATAACATCATTATACTTTATATATGTGTATTTATAACATTCCTTGCACTTTACTCATATTTATAATATTTATGACTAAATGGCACTATGTACTTTGTCTTTCAGATCACTATTTACAATATATCTGCTGCACCAAGGGGCAGATTTACGTAGGGTCGAATATCGAGGGTTAATTAACCCTCGATATTCGACTGCCGAAGTTAAATCCTTCGACTTCGAATATCGAAGTTGAAGGATTTACCGAAATTCGTTTGATCGAAACGATTAAATCCTTCGAATCGTTTGAATCGAAGGATTTTAATCCATCAATCGAACGATTTTTCTTCGATCAAAAAAAGCTTACAAAGCCTATTGGGACCTTCCCCATAGGCTAACATTGAGGTTCGGTACGGTTTTAGTAGGGGGTCGAAGTTTTTTTAAAGAGACAGTACTTTGACTATCGGATGGTCGAATAGTCGAACGATTTTTAGTTTGAATCATTAAATTCGAAGTCATAGTCGAAGGTCAAAGTAGCCAATTCGATGGTCGAAGTAGCGAAATTCAAAGTTTTTATTATTCTATTCCTTCACTGTAACTAAGTAAATGTGCCCCCAAGTGTTAACCTACATACTTGAAACTGTGGGTGTGTTTTGGTGATGGTTCACTGGTGGGTGAGTCTATAAAACTTTTGCACTTTCAAGTATTTGCTATCTTGATAAAGGTCCCTGTGAGGACCGAAACGTTGTTCCAATGTTTTTAAAAAATGAAAGAATTACACTTTCTTAACAAGATATATGGGGGTATGTAATAAAAGTCGCAAAGAGCAAAACAATTAGCACAAATAAGAATAAAAAGTCTCATTTCGCAATGTAATAACAGTTTAAGGAAGAATATTACATTGCGAAATTAGACTTTTTAAAAGTCGCAAAGAGCAAAACAATTAGCACAAATAATAATAAAAAGTCTAATTTCTCAATGTAATACTCTTCCTTAAACTGTTATTACATTGCGAATTGTAATTGCGCATTGCCCACTTTTAAGAAGTGCTTGAAGGTGTCGTAATCTTTTGTACCAAACATAACAACTTTTTCAGTAAGAAGTCTTATTACATTCACTGCGCACTGGCGCTAACTATAAAATTCGCAAACCTTCTTCCACTGTCGGAAGTGGTCGCTAAACAGTGTCTGGGTTCGCAAAAGCTATATTAAATTCGCACAAAGGCAAATTTGAGGCATAACTTTTCGCATTGCGAATAATTTTTTTAAGTTACCGACTTTTATTACATTCCCCCAATAGCCTACTAAATGTCCAAATATGAGGGAAAAATATTTTTCAGTAACATAAACACCCATATCAGAAAGATTATTTTATGCACGAAAATACAACTTGCAAGTCCCAATAGCCTACTAAATGTCCAAATATGAGGGAAAAATATTTTTCAGTAACATAAACACCCATATCAGAAAGATTATTTTATGCACGAAAATACAACTTGCAAGTCCCATGTCTCTTGAACATGCCAATAACAAATATGTATACTTTTATCAAGATTTCTTACTTGTATATGTCAAAAACTTTCAACAGTACATTACCCTTTGGAAGTTTCCTCGTGAGGCAACTTTGGGTGACTTCGGAAAATGAAGCGCTGCGTGTGCCTTCCACCAGGCAATTTTCATTTTAGACAACGGAGGGCAGGGGGAAGGCAGTTCGGGGAGATTATTGCCCCAAAGAAGAGGAGATTTGTCGCTGGGGGCGACTAATCTTCCCGAATCTGCTTGTGTGGCCTGACCCTAATACAAATGCCAAACATATATATGATTATATATGTAAGTGAATATATAGAAGTGAAGAAGTATCGGAGAGTTAATTAAACTTAAAACACAAAGAGGTGGGTTGCGTAAGACTGGATCTCTTACTGAGAACACAGCAACATTTCTGTGCCATAACTGTGACCATTGTGATGGCCTAATTCCAGGTTATTGTGTGCTATAGTCATTAAACGATAGTGCACATCAAATTAGGGGTTATCACACCTGTAACAGTGAGGAGGTCATTGATTACGTTAAATGCTCCTGTGGCTTGACTTATATTAGCTAAAGAAGCAGGCCCATTAAGGTCTGTTTAAATAGCACAAATCAGCCAAATGGAACTATCAGCCCTCGTTAAACAGATGCAGAGTGTATGTTGGCAAAACATTTTTTTGAACAGGGCCATAGTATGTTGCAATAAGGTGGCAAATATAAGTAAGGTTAGTAAACAAGGAAGGACAGGATAGAAGTTTGCTTCAAAGAGAGTACATTTGGATCTAGTTGTTGTAAGCAAAATGCCCAGGTAGGTTAAATGAAGAATTTTACATACCATGCATCTTATAAAAACCTTTATTTTTTTAAGATATGACCACTAATTTTATTTTTCAGATATGATTGAGGAACTGTATACCAGGGACAAATACCTATTTCCAATTCTTTCCCTTTTCATGCATAGTAAGAACATAATACATTAAGAATTACTATTGTAACTGTTATAGTTAGAATTGTAGTTACTATTAAGGATTGAACATTGTTTTGTTACTTTTGGAGTTTTGTTAAATGGGTTGTTCACCATCAAACACTTTTTTTCAGTTCAATTGGTTTCAGATTCTTCACCAGAAATAAATAAGTTTTGCAATTACTTTCTATTTTCTATTTGTGACTGGTTTTCTAATGTTGAAGTGTAAAGTTTAATTTTTCATCTTCTAAAGCAGCTTGGGGGGGGGTGCCGAATCATTAACCGTTCTAAAGTGAAACATTTAGTTGATACATTTGTTATCTTTGTCCCTATTGAGCAGAATCCCTGAGTTTCATTAAAGGAAAATTGTACCCCCACAATGAATACTAAGGGGGTTATTTATCAAAGTCCAAATTTATCTCAATATTTTCTGCTACAAACTCCGATCAAATCCGCTCAGGTTTTTTACGCTTATTTATTATTACATTTTCAGGTTTTTACTTTTACTTTTACATCAGTTTTTCACGATTTTTCCGTAATTTTCACCCGAAAACTCAGAAAACTTCGGGGTATTGGCCGAAACCCTGCGCACATCAAAAAATCATTGGGATTTCTCCCATTGACTTATATGCAACCTCAACATATCTGAGATGCCGGGTTTTCAGATTCTGACTTTTCCATCCTCGAGATTTAATAAATTCCAAAAAAATCGTTTTTTTTTAAAAGTCAGATTTTATAAAGAAAAAATCACAAATTTTTCATGATTTTTGCATTTAGTAAATTACCCCCTTAAAGTGGACCTGTCATCCAGACATAAAAAGCTGTATAATGATAGTCCTTTGCAAATTAAACATGGAGCTCAAATAGTTTTTTTCATTAAAGCATCCATACCTGTTATAAAAGTGTTTAAATATCTGAGCTGTCAATCATATATTGCCTGCCCCACCTCCATGCCTTAAGCTGGGCATAGACGAAAAGATCGGACCGTGTGTGTAGAGTCCCGACATTTTTCATCCGGCAGAGATTGGTCGTTTGGACGATCGGACTGGTTAAAAGATTTCTGTCGGCTGCCGATAATATCTCTGCATGTATTGCCAATCGTACGATTTTCAGAGGGAGACTAGTCTCACTATCTTTGGTCGAACATAACTTTCGTACGATTGCTGTCAGGGGCAGAACATTGGCTGATCTGTTCTTTTGTACTTTATTTAATCGGAATGGTTAGTGGCAGGTTGGGAGATGGGAAAGTCCGATCGTACGATGATTCGTACGATCAGATCTTTGCGTCTATGGCCAGCTTTAGGCATAGAGGTGGTGCAGTCAATTACTTTCACTTTCCATTCTGCACTTCCTAGAAATCACTTCCCTCCTCACATTCCCACTTCCCTCCTCCTGTGACTGTATACTTACAAGTCTGAAGGAAACAAAATGTAATCTGACATGGGGCTAGACATATTGTCAATTTCCCAGCTGCCCCAAGTCATGTGACTTGTGCTCTGATAAACTTCAATCACTCTTTACTGCTGTACTGCAAGTTGGAGTAATATCACCCCACTCCCTTTCCCCCCCCCCAGCAGCCAAACAAAAGAACAATGGGAAAGTAACCCGATAGCAGCTCCCTAACACAAGATAACAGCTGCCTGGTAGATCTAAGAACAGCACTCAATAGTAAAAACCCATGTCTCACTGAGACACATTCAGTTACATTGAGAAGGAAAAACAGCAGCCTGCCAGAAAGCATTTCTCTCCTAAAGTGCAGGCACAAGTCACATGGCTTGGGGCAGCTGGGAAATTGACAAAATGTCTAGCCCCATGTCAGATTTCAAAATTGAATATAAAAAAAATCTGTTTGCTCTTTTGAGAAATGGATTTCAGTGCAGAATTCTGCTGGAGTAGCACTATTAACTGATGCGTTTTGAAAAAAACATGTTTTCCGATGACAGGATCCCTTTAAAGAATCTTACCAAACTAGTAAATATGTTTAAGTAAATATTGTCCTTTTACATCTCTTGCCTTGAACCACCATTTTGTGATGGGCTGTGTGCTCAGATCCCCTGACCAGAAATACTGCAGCTCTAACTGTAACAGGAAGAAGTGTGGAAGCAAAAGACAGAACTCTGTCTGTTAATTGGCAGTATGTTTATCAACCATGGTGTATAATAGATTTTGGTAAATTAATAATGGGTTACTTTTAAGAAGTTCATAGGTGTTGCAATCACTAAATTGTTTTTCAGCTTCAGACATATACATATTTTTGACCATTACCACAACCAGACCTCCCTTGTCAGCAGATTTGATGACAATTTTCTTGCCTATTTTTAGGTCTTTCAAAGTTTGTCTTTCTTTCTTTACTTAAATTATAATTTTTTTAAATAGTATTATTATGAAGAGCAATAAGATCATGTTCTATCTGTTTTTGATATGCATTAATATTCGTATCTCTGAGGTAAGAAGGATAGAAGTTTTTTTACAAAACTTTTCTTTTGTAAAATTTTATTGAACCCCAACTCTAATATCTGAATCATCATTCTCACATTGGAGAGATTCCAGTTTGAGAATAGTACATGTTTCATCAAAATTGAATCCATCAGTACCACTGAATCTATTCATATTACATCTGTCTCCATTGTCAGCCCTCCTAGTTTCATTATCACAATCAAAAAATGTTTCTTAATCAAAGAATCGGGTCCCCCTCTTTAAGTCTTTCGTCTCGTCTCATGAGTGTCATATGTTCGTCCTGGAAACGTGTTCCCGTGTTTCTTCGAAAAGGATGTGAAGATTTGTTCTCCGAGTATTTCAGGGGAAAAAACTCTAGGGCCATATTTTCCCTTGAAGAAAAAGAAGAAGAGGGAGAGCCAGCAACAGAATCGAATTCATCAGTGGAATCAATTTCTCCACCTAAAAAGCTGACATATTTTTGGGTGCCTCCTTTCTTTAGAATAGATTTATTGGGGGTACTAGTAGATCTATAATTATTTCTCTGAGCATAAGAAGTTCTAGTAGTCTTAAAGGTGTTATATACTCTATTGGATTCATAATCCCGTTTATCCCTTGTAAATTTCCGTACTTTGATTTCCATGATCTCTTTTTCCAAATCTTTTAATTTAATCTGCAGTTTCTTATTGAGGGAATCAAATTCTGGTTTTTCCATAGTTTCCAATAAGTCAGATTTTACTATTTTTAAATTTGCCTCTAAGGACTCATGTGCTGATTTCTTCTCTATAATTGGTAAATCCATCAGTTTCAATGAACAATCTGTCAGGACTTGAATCCAACTTTCCATAAAAGTGACATTAACTGTTAGGTATGTAGGAAATTTCTTAATGTGCAACCCTGTAGGTAGCATTTGTAATTGGATATATTTTTCAAAACGTGAAATCTCCCACCAAGTTCTTAATTCTTTAAGTGAGAGATTTTCTAGTTTATAAAAGAGGTTCTTATAGTCAATGGTTAAGTTAATACTGGAATCTCTATATATGCTGTCTAATTTATGTTTGCGCTCAGAGTAGATAGTGTTTTCACTACCAATATGTTCCATTATTATCAAAAAAGTAGAATGATAAATATATATGAACAAAATGTATAAAAAAAATTTTATGTGTAGGAAAATACTAGAGAAAACCCTGTCAGTTACAATATATGAAGTAATTTGTAAATATCAATAATAATACCATGATGCATATTAATTGGAAACCACATTCCAAAGGGCCACTTTTTTTTCTTTTTAATGATAAGTATTACCTTCAGAAACAGGGCACTGTGAAATTCGACCCCATCTTATGGGAATTTATATATGACTTGGTGGGAATATACACACATATATAGCGAAAATAATCCTTACAAAAAATACATCCATTATTACGCACGCTATACAGATGATCTCATATTCATATGGACAGAAGACAAACAGAACTTTTAAAATTTTGTGTTATATCTGAATCACAATGCCATCAATCTTTGCTTTACCTTTGAATTCCACCCCAAAAAGATTAATTTTTTAGATATCATGTTAAATGGCCAGGATGATGGAGTTATGACCACTCTTTATCGTAAGAGTTGTGCTGCTAACACCATACTACAGGCCTCTTCATTCCACCCTAAACATTTGATCAAGAATGTTCCAACAGGACAATTGTTACGTCTCAGACACTTATGCTCCGATTTTCAGGAATTTGTGAAACAGTCTTGCAGCTTGTCCATACTCACCAAAGTTCTAAAAACCCAAAGAGACTCCCTGTTGCAGAAATACTCCTCCAAAAAATTGTATCAATTTCCTTCGAAACATTCAGGAACGCCACTTTGTATACTCACCTTTAGTCCTCAACTTTCCAACATTAAAAACATTATTAAAAAGCACCTTCCAATGTTACAAACAGATGACAAACTAAAACCCATTTTAGGTCCAATATGTAAATTTTTCACCAGAAAAAGTGACACATTAGGAAAGAGTCTATCACCTAGTGTGATCTGTGATACGAAAAGGCAAATTTCCACTTGGCTTTCCTATCAGGGCACATTTTAATGCGGCTCTAGACTGTGTAATTTATGTCCCTATATGCTCTGTGGTGATAGCTTTGCCTCCAACATCACAAACAAAAGCTACAAAATAGGACAATATATTAATTCTGGCACAAAGAATGTCAAATATCTCATTACATGCAGAAATTGCAATATGCAATATGTGGGACAGACTTCTCTTTCTCTGAGAGAAAGAATCAGAGAACACATCTCTGATATTTGGAACAAGAAACCTACAAATGTTTCTAAACATTTTCTGTCCTGCACAAATGGAAATACTAACCATTTCCAAATAAAAGTAATTGAGCGAGTTACAGTACCCTATAGAAGTGAGAATATCTTACAAAAAATACTTAAACAAGAAGTTTTTTGGATTTTTACCCTTGACACCAGGTTGCCCAAAGGTCTGAACTCAGATTTCGATGTGTCTTGTTACTATGATTAGAGATATTATTATACATAGATTTGGGTGCATTTATTAGTACTGCAGCCCTGTTTATGGTTTTACTACATATAGAATAACATTTTCTGATTTAATACACTCATTTTCTCTTTTTCCCTTTTTTTTCTTCCTTTTCATTCCCTCCATCATTTCCCTTAGTTCGGAATGAGGTGGGCTTTACATTATGACCTTCATAGAATGATATTTGATGCTTACAACCTCATACAATATGTCAGATAACAACAAAACACATATATATATATATAAAAAAAAAGAGGCTTGACATTTTTCAGAGATATATTGAAATTTATACTATATATTTATATACTCATATTTATATTTCCATATACTATTTTAATATTTATTACAACTTTCAAAAAGACCAATTATATATTTTACCACTTTATAACTACTATTTATCCACATATATACATATATTTCAACATGAGTATTTTTCTACTGCTTTTACATAATCCTCTTGCTCATCAATAATTGTTTCTATCTTGTATTTAGGTTTTTTGTTTTTATTTGCATTTTTCAATTTTTAGTTTTTTGTATATTTTTTGTATCTCTTGTAATTAGGCATATGTTGCATTTAAATTTGGATTAAAAGTGATGTCATGTAATTTTGCCTTTCTCCTCCCCCTCCTTTTTTGCTTGGTGGTTCAGCCTTTAAATACTGATCCATATTTGTGAATACTCAAGCCTATGATAAGTGTACCAGTGACACGAAACACGTCAGACTAGAGATGACTATATAAATAAAGCTTTTAATTTTTTTATCTACTACCTTTGGTCTGATCAATACGTGAGTTTACCCGTGTGCCCTGCACCAAAATTTATGCTTTGTATTAGGATTGTCCGCTCCCCTGAACTGAGGGCCTAGGGCTGGAGCACCTGGGCCACGTCTCCATTTTGGTGAATGATTCAACAGGTTTATACTTGCTTTGATGCTTAAAATGTTCTTGGTTCAGACTGTAGTTTTTTTAACCTACTTCTTTGTTAAGCTTACGTTCTCATTTACTTTATTTGGAACAGTGTGCTGTGCTTGTTGGGTATTAAAGAAAATACACGCCTTTACAATAATGTTACATCTTTCTTCAGAGTTCATTGTGTTCATTCACAATGAAACATATTTTTACACTGTTTTCTAAGCATGAAACATCTTTTTACACTGTTTTCTAAGCATAAGTATTTTTACACAGCTTTTTTTAAATATCAGCCATAGGGTGTAAATATTTTAGAATAAAAGCATTTATACAGATTATCAGGTTTCTTTCTCAATATCATGTCATGTCAGTCAAATTTGAATGTTTTAATGAGGAAGTAGGAAGTTGGACAGTGTGGGTTGAGTAGATTTGGATTTTGCCAAAACGTTTGATACAGTGCTTCATAAATGACTACTTTCTAAACTAAGGTCACTTAGTCTTAGTAATGTTTGTACATGTCTAGGAAACTGGCTAAAGAATTGTGTACAGTGTACAGAACAGTGCAGAATATGCTGTGCAGATTACACTACACATTAGATTCTAGAAGGAGTTGATGGACGTGTGTCTTTTTTCAACCTTACTAACTATGTTACTATGTTACTATGAGTTGGACAATTGTTAGCACAAAGTTGATCCAGGGAATGGTCCAATTACCCTCTTGGAGCCAGGAAACAATTTTTTTACATTCTGAGGCAAATTGTCAAAGCTTCATTCAGGGTTTTCCTCTTGATTAACTAGCAGTGATGCAGGTTTCACATAGACATATACGGTAAACTTAAATTATACTGTATATGTATTATACTTTTTCATGTGTTAGTTTATCAGCTGCTGCAAATCTCAAAATACTGTGTCTCGGACATAGGAATGGCAAATATTGGAATAAGTTGCTGATTGCTGAACTGGACTTGGCATCAAATCTTTACTTTCTAACAGGTATACAATGGCTCTTCCATCTGATTAGACTATATACAAAATAGGGGGGATGTGGGAGCAAACCTAAAATATGTCAAAATATGTAGTACAATGGAAGTGCTACTGATTTGGCCAATTAATCAATGCACATTTCCTGGCCCCCTGTCTCATAAGTAATTCAGTATATGCAAGTATATATGCAAGTGCATGTGTTTACAAAAACAGGTTTTTAGTTACAATGTTATGATCACAAAGTTTATAAGCCACCATACCATGTCAAGGTAAACCCCATAGGGTTGTCCCTATCTTGTTTACCTGCGGTCATAGTATAAAAAGGCTTGTACCTCTGCATAGTAGCATTACTTGTAATAAGTGTCTCCTGAACCTTGGTTTAAGTCTGAGGGCTAGATCCTCCCCCTAGCTTTTGCGGCTTTTAAGAGAGAGAGATTGCCAAACCAACGCCCATTTTGTAAATACATAGGACCATCATTTGTTTAAAGGGGTGGTCCTATTTATCATCTGATGAGACTGCAGTGGATCTCCCCTGTGAGGGACCAAGGACCAGTTGCTACAGGAAATGCTCCAATAGAAGGTGTTTTCCCCTGTTCAAAATGTTGTACAATCATTTCATGAATAAGAAATGTCATATGGTTCTTTTAAGCTATCATTACTGTACTGTATGATGATATGTTGGTATTCACAACAGCAAGTGAGAACTAATGATGATGATGATTTTATTTTTGTATTTACATCCCCTTTACTGTGTCCAACTCCAGCTGCAGGGACAAAGATCATGGAGCCAGATTTAAACAGATAAACTGGGATTTTATTTGGAGGATTATTTTGCTGCAGCCACTGCTCTGGATAGTTGGAGAAAATTTTATTAAACAATACAAAAACTATAAAATCCACATTAGATTACCTGACAACAAAGGACCCAGTGCAGTCTGCATATTCTGATTATTAATCAGTCTTGCTGTATTGATGGTGACCCCCTGTGGCCAACTTTGAAAGCATAATCATTTGTTTGATTAGGCTTATGGTGCATGTTTATGTTTAGTATACAAATTACAGCATTTCTAGCCTTGTTCTATTTTAGACTTTACTTCCCCTTTAACATCAAGTAGAAGATACAGTTTTATTATTACAGAGAAAAAAAGAGAACATTTCGAAACATTACATTTACTTACTTAAAATGAACTCTATGTGGGATGACATTCCCATTATTGTGATCTTTTTTGGTATTGGATTTCAGGTTAAGAGATCCCATGTCTGTAATACTGTATCAGTATGAAAAGGACAACCATTTCTGTTACAAGCGAATGCGTTAGTTGCCCTTTATTAAGTTAACATTTTTCGTCATTTGCCATTGCCCTTCCCTGATCTTTGAGAACCTAGAGCTTACCTGCATAAGACACAAGAAGAGAACAGAGTAGCCTGATTTGGTTGTCTCAAAACATCTTCCAAAAACAAAATACAGCATCAGTGTAAATTAATTACCTCTTCCAAATGACATAGTACACCCACATTTTTTTTTAATTTTACCTGCATTTCCTTTGTTTTAAGCAATTTTGTGTGGTTTGTGTTTGGCGTTCAGCTTTAGTTTTGTCAGATTTTCTTTTTAATGCACACTCTCATATTTATTCAGTGCTGGAAAAATACAGTTTGCCTTGCTTTCATTTTTATATTGCTTTAGATGTATCAGAGTTACTCCAACACCACATGGAATCTGTTTCCCATCTCCTTAATACCTCCATTTACACATCACAAGGTGGAAATGGCCAGGATCCTACTAACACTCCTGTTCAAGAGTAATTTCTTTGTGGTATTTTTAAATTATATGGCTAGTTCATTTTACATATACTGCAAATGTGTCCCCTATCACGCAGTTTTCCATGCATGTCCAGTCGTGCTCTAAGAGCTCTTTAGGACATGTGGACTAAATGTGTTATTTTTTTTCCTTAAACCACACTAAAATGATAAGCCTTAGGAAACTGTTATTTGTCAGTGCTATAAAGCAGATTGCTTACCAGTGGTTTCAATTATCTTCAAAGGGTTCTTTCATAGGCAGTAACAGTTCTATCAAAATCTGCAAAGCATTATTGGTCTTGGTATTGGACTCTTCAACTATTTGATTCTTTTGCTGACTCTCACATTCCTTTTCATCTTTTTGTTAATTGCAGAGAAGGAGTGGCCTTGTGGTTTTGTTCAGTCTGCACAGATTTAAAACATAGCCTCAATATGTTAAATACTTACCTACATTTAAACAATTTAAAGGGGTTCAGTATTATTTTGAAGTAAATCAGTATTAAAGTTGTGAAGCCAGAATATTTAAGAGCAGGTATGGGACTTATTATCTGCTTGGGACCTGGGGTTTTCCGGATAATGGATCTTTTTGTAATCTTCATACCATAAGTCTACTAGAAAATCATGTAAACATTAAATAAACCCAAGAAGCTGGTTTCCATTAAGGATTTTTATATTTTAGTTAGGATGAAGTACAATCTACTGTTTTATTATTACAGAGAAAAAAAAAGTATTTTTAAAAATGTGGATAAAATGGAGTCTATGGGAGCCTTTCCATAATTTCAAGCTTTCTGGATAACTGGTTTCCGGATAATGGATCCTATACCTGTATCTCAAAGTTACAAGCCACAATGTATTGTACCACAATTTTTTTATTTGGGTCAGCATCCAAAAATGGGACCTGTTGCTGTTTAGGGTGACTCTTAATTCTTGTGTCATGAAGCTGATTACCCAACTTCATCTGGTTTCCCCGCCTAAGAGATAAAATAAAGAATCCCTGTTATTATGAATTTGTGTGGGTACATTTAATCTTTGCAGTCAGAAAATTCAGCGTATGGGTATAGATACCATGAGGCACAGGGATACTGCTGCAAAGTCCCTTTATTCACCAACACGACATGTTTCGAGCTACTCAGCTCTTTTTCAAGTGTGAACATACAAGCACTGTGATACAAAGTTTAAATAACAACAACCCCTTCCACCTTATATTTAATTGGTTAAAAGGCAACTTCTGGGAGGAGTTACAGCCTAGTCAACCAATATTATTTTATGTATAGGTACATGTGAATCCCAAATGTGTGAAAATAACAAAGTTCACCATTATCCCATGTCCACATACTCCGGTGCAGTATTTATTACCTAAAATACACAAGATAATTCTCCAGGGTGGCCCATTGTCTCAGGTGTAGGTTCTGTCTTAGAGCCTCTCTCTAGATTGGTTGATTCATACTTACAGCCATTAGTCCAGAACATTACTACGTCCAATAACACACCAATAACCTATTGAAACGTTTGAACCTGTTACCAGTTTTGAACTTGAAATTTACACTTTGCAGTGTTGATATTGAAAGTTTGTACACCTCAATAATGCAGGATAAAGGTTTAAAATATATAGAGGAGGCCTTATTAGAGACCACTCTACCTAAAAATCTGATTTGTTTTTTATTGGATTGCCTAAACATTGTTCTTAAAAAGAATTATTTTAGTTTTCAAGGTGAATACTACTGGCAGCACCAAAGAACATCAATGATAATTTGTTCATTCACATGCTTGAAACCAGTTTTTTTCTAAAACATAAATACAGTGAACATATCATAATGTACTTATATTTGTGGATGATATTTTGGTAATGTGGAAAGGAGATGTCTCCTTGTTCCACAATTAGAAACAATTTATTAAAGGCGTCCAATTTCCATAATCCCCATTGCATTAAAGGTATCCCGAAAGGACAAAAAAAACACAAGGTCATGTGGGAGATAAATCAATGACAATACCCTTTGTTAGCAAATATGTTAGCGATTATGGGCAAAAAACTCTGTCAAAATCTGCTCATAATTACCTATGTTCAGTTATAAAAAAAAGGTTCTATACTAAGAGATATTCTTTGCCCTGCAGAGCTCCATGGGCCAAAAAGAATGGAAACAATATTTATAAGTAAACCTAATATAGGTACCTTCCCATGCCTTAATTGTGTATGTTGTTCATCGATCATCATGAACAACTTGTTGTACAATACCCTACCAAAGGTAACAGCCTCCAACTGAGACATTATGCTACCTGTAACACAGTGGGGGTGGTATATATGTTAAAATTCCCCTGCAGTAAGGTTTACGTTGGTCAGACGGGCAGACAAATAAAGGCCAGAATAAAGAAACATAGAGGAGACATCAAAAATTTTACACCTAATTTTACACAGATACCCCCGTTTCATGTCATTTTAATCCTAGCAGACACAATATGTCACAACTAAAATGGCTAGTACTAGAGGTGATTCATGAACCACAGAAGGGTGGTGATACAAAGAAATGATTTTACAAAAAGAAGCCCTGTGGAAAAAAAGTTATGTGCTTTGGAACCGTTAGGTCTGAATGACCACTGGTGTGGTAAGCTTTCTGTAGAAAGTTACTAATATTTATTCTTTCTTTTAACAGGTAGTGCTGCCTTTGAATTTAAACCATCTGTATGGTAAGATACATACAGTAATACTTAGTAATGTTACATATAACGTTGAATATAATTTTGGCAGCAACAATGATATTCTTTTATAGCTAGTTTTGGCTAATATGCAACAATGATAAACCGTGTAGCTGGTTTTGGCTAACATTGTCTTAAGCAGGCCCCTGGATGGCAGTGCTGGGATTAAAGTGATTGATGGACTACTACAGACTTTTATAGACTATACATTTGGAATACCCCGGGACATGGGATAATGGTGGACTTCATTGTTGCACACGTCGAATGAAGGAATTGGACTTTGTTGTTTTGGGATTCACGTGGACTTATACTAATTCTAATTTTGGTTGGCTAGGCTGTAAATCCTCCCAGCAGTTGCCTTTAAACCAATTAAATATAAGTTGGGAGGGTTTGAAGGTATTTAAAGTTTGTATCACAGTGGTTGTAAGTTCACACTTGAAAAAGAGCTGTGTAGCTTGAAGCATGTCATGTTGGTAAATAAAGGCAAGTTACAGAAGTATCCATGCACCTCATGGTATCTATACCCATACGCTGGATTTTCTGGGTGGAAGCAAGGGTTTATGATAACAGAATAATGTGTTAAGGGTAAATACCAGTTCAGTTTATAATCTTTGCAGTCAGCCATTTAAGAGACCTGCCATAGTATTGAGCAATCAGTCCAACTTGGGTGGTTTTGGCTTGGCATATGGCATATGGCACCTCCCCTCTTGTGATTCCCTTCTAATACTCCGCTTTCTCCAGTTACATAACAACAGGAGATTTTGCCCTTATGTTAAATCATGAGTAGTGAGTCTTAATACTCCTCTCAACCATGGTCAGGCTGAGAAAGACTGGTGCTGTTTGGTAAGTTCCCGTACATCATTAAACTGTCAGCTGCTAGGTAACAAGATTTTACTGCATGACTAAATTTAGTGTATTGTTATTAGGAATGTTTCATTAACTGACTATTTTGTCCTCAACGAGAATGGCAGCAAAACTGAAGGTCAGGAAGAGATGGGGACTTGGAAGAAATTACTGAGCAGCTTCAAGAGAGAGTCCATGAACTAGAGAAGAAAAAAGAGAGTCTCCAGCACAGGCTGATTGGAGCTGAACAGCAAGTTCAAAAACCAGGGCCACTGACATTTCCCCTACAATTATGTACAGTCTCGTGTTGCTCTGGGTTGCGCAAAGTGGCAAAAGGATCTCTAATGCATGAGAGCATTTGCAGAGGTATTTAGTGTAGAAAACAAGGTAAAAATTCTGACCTAATTGTAAATGTCCACTTATTCAGAAACATATCTTTTCCAAGCTGCTAATTTTGGCTATTTCTGTTACATTGTTCATAAAAAGGTATGTTCTTAACTGCATAACAGTGCTCGAAAGCTCCATATGTGCTAAGTTTTCTGCTCTTCCGCCGTAAGCGGGGACGCCCGACACACCTCACCGTCTCTGTCCTCATGCCGGCGCTGATCACTTTGGGTGCATGCTCGCGCCTCGACGGCTCTTAAAGGCGCAGGCGCACTGGCGTGATGACGTCAGTGCGCATTTGGTGCCAAATTCAAAAGTTATATAGCCCATTTTCATTACTGGACCTTGCCGTGATAGGACTTGTTTTCCTGGTGCCTCTGAGCCTTTGTGCGTCTGGTCCTTGTTTGATATTTATCTCCTGTTGTGACCTTGTCTGTTTGACCATTCTGATATCCTACTCCGACCCAGCCTGTATCTTGACTACTCCTTCTGCCTGATCCTGTTCTGATTGACTACCTGGTTTGACCCTTTGCCTTCCTGACGATCCTAGTTGTCCGCCTGCCTTGACTCAGCCTGCCTGACTGTGATTCTGCCTTATCCTGTTGTACCGCGACCTTCGGTATAACAGACTTTAACAATTTAACAATTTCTTTTTACGAGAATGTAAGTAGAGACCTCGATTCTGGGATGGCAGTGGATGTGATTTACTTAGACTTTGCTAAAGCATTTGATACAGTGCCACACAAAAGGTTACTGGTTAAATTAAGGAATGTTGGCCTGGAACATAGTATTTGTACCTGGATAGCGAACTGGCTAAAAGATAGACTACAAAGAGTGGTGGTAAATGGAACATTTTCTAATTGGACCAGTGTTGTTAGTGGAGTACCACAGGGCTCTGTACTAGGTCCCTTGCTTTTCAACTTGTTTATTAATGACCTGGAGGTGGGCATTGAAAGTACTGTTTCTATTTTTGCAGATGATACTAAATTGTGCAGAACTATAGGTTCCATGCAGGATGCTGCCACTTTGCAAAGTGATCTGTCTAAACTGGAAAACTGGGCAGCAAACTGGAAAATGAGGTTCAATGTTGATAAATGCAAGGTTATGCACTTTGGCAAAAATAATATAAATGCAAGTTATACACTAAATGGCAATGTGTTGGGAGTTTCCTTAAATGAAAAGGATCTAGGGGTCTTTGTAGATAACACGTTGTCTAATTCTGGGCAGTGTCATTCTGTGGCTACTAAAGCAAATAAAGTTCTGTCTTGCATAAAAAAGGGCATTAACTCAAGGGATGAAAACATAATTATGCCTCTTTATAGGTCCCTGGTAAGGCCTCATCTGGAGTATGCAGTTCAGTTTTGGACTCCAGTCCTTAAGAGGGATATAAATGAGCTGGAGAGAGTGCAGAGACGTGCAACTAAATTGGATAGAGGGACGGAAGACTTAAATTATGAGGGTAGACTGTCAAGGTTGGGGTTGTTTTCTCTGGAAAAAAGGCGCTTGCGAGGGGACATGATTACACTTTACAAGTACATTAGAGGACATTATAGACAAATGGCAGGGGACCTTTTTACCCATAAAGTGGATCACCGTACCAGAGGCCACCCCTTTAGACTAGAAGAAAAGAACTTTCATTTGAAGCAACGTAGAGGGTTCTTCACAGTCAGGACAGTGAGGTTGTGGAATGCACTGCCGGGTGATGTTGTGATGGCTGATTCAGTTAATGCCTTTAAGAATGGCTTGGATGATTTTTTGGACAGACATAATATTAAAGGCTATTGTGATACTAAACTCTATAGTTAATATAGGTATGGGTATATAGAATTTTAATTAAAAGTAGGGAGGGGTGTGTGTATGGATGCTGGGTTTTCATTTGGAGGGGTTGAACTTGATGGACTTTGTCTTTTTTCAACCCAATTTAACTATGTAGCTAACTATGTAACTGTCGTGCCCCTTTGCTTGCCAGAACTCCTCGCCTTGTTCCTCTTGAAAAGTCCAGATGGCATCTGAGTACGCTGAGGGCTCCTCCCGAAGCCAAAGGCGGTCACACTACTGGTGAAGCTTGGCACTAGTTCTGGTTTATGGTGCCGACCGTGACACTATGTTTGTACCTTGGACCAAAGCACTCAACTGCCTAGGGGAGACTTAAATGACCCCTTTTATAGCCTCTGATAATATAACATCTATAGAGAATATAATAAACAGGACAATATTTACAAAACGCAACTTGATTAGGGGAATACATTACATAGTATAATGCAGGAAAACTTAAAATCAGGTTATGTAAAACTGAGGTTTTTACTGTATTTCATGTGATGTAGTAGGATTTTGTCTGTTTTGAGACTTGCAATACTCTTAATTCTTTTTGCAGAGAAAATATTGTTGAGGCACAACGTAGTCTCATTGAAGAACTGGAGCATTCAACAGATATCCTTGAACTACAAAAAATTTGGCATGATTTTTGAAAAATATATACAGGCAGTCCCCGGTTTTTGTACGAGATAAGGACTGTAGGTTTGTTCTAAACGTATGTGTAATTTGAGGACTCCCTGTATATGTGAGATGATAGCTCTGATACTATACATTAAGAATATGTGTGCTTTATGTTATTTACAAATGATCAACATGTTTGTGATTTACGTTAATGTTTTCTTTTGTTAATATCTAGTCTTACTGTAGGGCAGATTAACTATATAGGATATTGTTGTACATATGTTCAGCTTCTCATTAGTATTGGATGAAATTCCATGTAGGACTAACAATTTAATCTCAGGGTGCATAGAATACAGTATTCACAAAATGGTATGGAGTACATAATCCTGGGAAAATGGAGATATTCAAGTAAGAAACAATGAATATAATATATATATACTGCTTCTTTAATTATATGTCACCTAGCCTACCTGGTGGTTTTCAAGGCATTCATAGTGGAATTCAGTAAAGGTGGCAGCCCTCACTCTAACTTGGTGAACATTAAGGGGATTATTTACTAAAGTCTGATTTTTTTATGGTCGGACTATACACACAATTTTTTCGGAGAAAATAACCCTTCCCAATGTACTTCCTACAGTACATTGTGAGTAATAAATAGGGATGTCGCGGACTGTTCGCCCGCGAACTAATTCGCGCGAACATCGACTGTTCGCGTCCGCCGAATGTTCGCGAACGTCGCGCGACGTTCGCCAATTTGGGTTCGCCTTAGCTGGCGCTTATTTTTGACCTCTCACCCCAGACCAGCAGATACATGGCAGCCAATCAGGAAGCTCTCCCTCCTGGACCACCCCCACACCCCCTGGACCACTCCCCTTCCATATATAAACTGAAGCCCTGCAGCGTTTTTTCATTCTGCCTGTGTGTGCTTGGAAGAGCTAGTGTAGGGAGAGAGCTGTTGAGTGATTTGAGGGACAGTTGATAGTAACTTTTCTGGCTAGTAATCTACTTGATACTGCTCTGTATTGTAGGGACAGAACTCTGCAGGGATTTGAGGGACATTTTAGGTTAGGTAGCTTTGCTGGCTAGTAATCTACCTTCTACTGCAGTGCTCTGTATGTAGCTGCTGTGGGCACTGCTTCTGATCTCTCATCTGCTGACTGCTGTCTGTAACCCAATAGTCCTTGTTAGGACTGCTTTTATTTTCTTTTTTGTTTTTTTTACTTTGCTACTGTAAGAGGCCAGTGCTATTAGTCTAGCTGTGTTGGGGAGTGGGACTGGTGTGCTGCTCCTCCTAGTAGTTCACCACTAACAGCACCAACCAGAGTCAAAATTGTTACAAAGTATCTTATTTGCACCTGTTAGCTGTTCTGAGCTCTCTGCCAAAAGCTAATTAAGTTAGAAACTGTTTTTTTTCTGGCTGTTCAGTTCAGAGAAAAGAGGGACTGGTGTCCTTCTTCTCCTAGTAGTTCACCACCACCAGCACCAACCAGAGTCAAAATTGTTACAAAGTATCTTATTTGCACCTGTTAGCTGTTCTGAGCTCTCTGCCAAAAGCTAATTAAGTTAGAAACTGTTTTTTTTCTGGCTGTTCAGTGCAGAGAAAAGAGGGACTTTCCAGTACAAAAGAGGGACAGGGGGTTGAGTGGTCAAAAGAGGGACAGTTGGGAGGTATGCAAGTGCCACCTAGCTGTGTGAGCTTTTTCACATTCTGTCTAAATAACAATAATAATTCCGTGTCCGTAAACATCACCTGAGTGATGTTTTTACAGCAGCAATAATATATTCCGTATCCACTACTGTATACGTTGCCCTTGCAGGCATTGTTTGCCCAGTCTTTAACCAAGTGCCACCTAGCTGTGTGAGCTTTTTCACATTCCGTGTCCAGAAACATCACCTGAGTGACGTAGTGTGATTTCTGCCCTTTACAGCACAAAACGCAGCGCTGTGTCAACAATGTATTTTTCAGATACATTTTTGCCCTTGATCCCCCTCTGGCATGCCACTGTCCAGGTCGTTGCACCCTTTAAACAACTTTAAAATCATTTTTCTGGCCAGAAATGTCTTTTCTAGCTTTTAAAATTCGCCTTCCCGTTGAAGTCTATGGGGTTCGCGACGTTCGCGAACCGTTCGCATTTTTGACGCAAGTTCGCGAATATGTTCGCGAACATTTTTTCCGCCGTTCGCTACATCCCTAGTAATAAAAACAAAACGAGTGGTCAAGCATAAGGATTAACAAGAATATCAATTTCTCTTATTGTTCGGCAGACGACCATGTTTCTAGTTTTCTTAATTCCTGCTACAATTTAACGTAGTGTCTGGATAGGGGTGGAACTTTCTCTTTTGCATTCGAATGAAAATACACCTTGATGTGCTCCAGGGAGCCTGTGCTACCCTAGAGGGGCCCGTATAACTCTAGTGAAAGTCAGGGAATATGGACCCTGCAAATGAAGCATAGCCAGTGACATGTTATTCCATCTAACAGCACTTTCGAGGAAAGTGAGAAGGAATAGCATTTTACACTTGGAGTACTTACCTGACACCCCGAGGCGGTGCTTCTTCTAGCGACCAACATGGAAAGATCCTCTTCTCACAGTTGCTCATGCACAGTAGAACAGAAAGCCGGACTTTAATGAAAAAGCCGGCTATTTTGCTCTACTGCATCTGCCGGAGGAGGATCTCTTCGTGGTGCTCTCTAGAAAAACCCTGGGCTGTCAGGTAAGTAATAAAAATAGTCACTTGGGGATGCCTTACTTTTGGCACCCCAATTTTAAAATGCTATTCCTTTTCCTTTAAATAGAACAAAGCAGTCTGTGCTCCAACAAGGATTGTAGAAGGGAGTTGCATTGATCCCTGATTTTTCAGGTCTTTTTTTATATTCAGATCATTTAATAAATTTGTGGGTTTTAGGGAAAGTGAGTTTACTATATTTGTAGTTTCAAAAATCTCTAAAGCCTCTAACATGAGACTGTTGATAAATGGACCTCTATAAATTGATTCCCCCATACACCTCAGCTATAAGGCCCCAGTACAGTGCTTTGAGTGTATAACTAGCGATCCTGATATCTTTGCCAAGACCAGTTCTTTAATATAATAGTCTTTCTGCAAATTAAAAACAACCCCCTGAGATACCAAGGAGTTTATCCAAGTATAAATAGTATGTTCAAAGACAGTGTTATTTAATCATTAGCCTTCTGTGTGATACTGTATCATATACTTCAGTGTGTAATACAGATGATATCACATGCACTTCAACCCTAAAATATATGTTTCTGCTCGCTTTTTCATAAGGGTGAAATATTTGCCTGGCGTGCACAAACTAGTACAGACAGATTTATCAAAATTCGAGATGGATTTTTTTGTTGTGGTTGGAGAGCATTTTTTTTTTTTACTTTTTTTTTATAAATAAAATTAACATGAAAAAAACTTGGCAAGTAAAAGCTGCCAAGTTTCAATTGTGTAAGAAAATTTCATGTAACTCCCAGCTTTTTAAAACAGTTTCAGACTCATTTGTGCTTCGTTTTTCCCACAACAAAACATTACCAGAGCTGTGAGGTTAAAATTTTTAGTTGATAGGGGATAGATAAAAAATGCACGTTTTTAAAGCACAGAGAAACATATTAGAAATATTTACCATTAAATGAGCAAAAAATAAAACGTACTTGAAATTTCCATGTCTTCCAAGGGCAGCAATGCCAAATGTACAGAGTGTACAGTCTATAGGTAAAAAAACATCATACTTTATTGTCAAAGCAAAAAAATGCAACTGTGATCTGTAAAACTGATTTTATTACATTTCACATGAAGTTAAAATTTTACAGACTTTTATCTACAATATTCCCTTTCATACAAAAATAGCAAATATATTATATGATTGGCAGGGGTCTTCTTAATTGTTGATGCCCAATATGGATTGGATTAATAAAATGTGTCCCCAAATATAATAAAATCAACACATTGTAAGAATTTTATGTGTGATAAAAGCCCAGAGAGTAAATTGTTCCCATATCCCTTATATTTTTGGAATGTACACATTCAGTCAAATCCCAAATAGTTTTATGAATGCAATAAATCCATATAAATAAAAAATATATAAAAATTAGTGATGGGCGAATTTATGCGCCAGGCGGGAATTTGCATCGAATTCCTGCGATTCACCGGCGGTGAATAAATTCACAAAACCGCCGTGAAAATTCGCCGGGGTCAAAAAAAAAATTGAACGCCAGTGTCCGTTTTTTTGATGCCGTCACATATTCGCCAGTGTCCAAAAAAACGGACGCCGGCGTCCAAAAAACAGACACTGGTGTCAAAAACGAGATGCCGGGCTGTTTCACGAATTTTTCGGCACAAATTCGCCCATCACTAATAAAAATTAGATATTGTTAACACTGCAGAAAAGTTTGGGGGGCAGGTAAACCCTGCACCTGACGAGTCCACACAGTAGACACTTGGTAGCCCTATGTCTGCTTTTTGGAATTGATCTCGGATAAATCAGATTTTCAAATCACTTAAAACATGCCCTATATTCCCAGGGGCCTGTGAAAGAGAAGAATATTCTTTAGCATAATAAAAACTTGTTTTTTAATCTATTTGTCCATCCTAAAAAATGTATATCTAATTTCACAACCCACCAGTTCTTATATTTACATTTTTTGTACATGCATTTACATTCCATTCTGCCTGTTTCAACTTTCTGTGTCCATATACCGTATATACTCGAGTATAAGCCGATCCGAGTATAAGCCGAGGTACCTAATTTTACCTACGAAAACTGGGAAAACTTATTGACTCTAGTATAAGCCTAGACACAACTACAGCCCTGTCTCCCTGCAGCGCACCTTCCGCCAAAGAGACTCCCCCAGCGATCGACCGGACTTCTTTGCAAAGTTGATGGTGACAGAGAATTGTGCAGAGAGTGCTGTGTGTCATAAAACCATCACTGATCTTTCGTATAACCAACAGATGGCGCTGTGTGATATTGCCATCACTGTTAACCCTTTATTCAACCAACAGATGGCGCTGTGTGATATTGCAGTTAGTTATTCTTTGATATAACCAACAGATGGCGCTGTGTGATATTGCAGTCACTGTTATTCTTTGATACAACCAACAGATGGTGCTGTGTGATATTGCAGTTACTGTTATTCTTTGATATAACCAACAGATGGCGCTGTGTGATATTGCAGTCACTGTTATTCTTTGATATAACCAACAGATGGCGCTGTGTGATATTGCAGTCACTGTTATTCTTTGATACAACCAACAGATGGCGCTGTGTGATATTGCAGTTACTGTTATTCTTTGATATAACCAACAGATGGCGCTGTGTGATATTGCAGTTACTGTTATTCTTTGATGTAACCAACAGATGGCGCTGTGTGATATTGCAGTCACTGTTATTCTTTGATACAACCAACAGATGGCGCTGTGTGATATTGCAGTCACTGTTATTCTTTGATATAACCAACAGAGGGCGCACTGTTATTCTTTCATAAAAACAACAGAGGGCATTGTGGGATATTGCAGTCTCTCCCCAAGTGAACTGTTGGTATAGGAATGATTAAAAGTGACTGCAATCTCGGCTACTGCCCGCTGACCCGAGTATAAGCCGAGGTAGACTTTTTCAGCACATTTTGGATGCTGAAAAACTCGGCTTATACTCGAGTATATACGGTAATGTGTTTAGGTAAAACATTGTACAAATTCTATAAATTGTGAAGGGTAAAAAATAAGAAAGCACTGAATTTAGGGTTCAGTCAAAAATTTGGTAGAAAACTTATCTTAGCCAAATACTTAAACTAATGCCACACCTTACCTTTTCTTTCCTGGTTGACAAAACCCCAATTCTACCAGATACTGCTGGCTCAACTGTGTAGAGTCAGATAAAAATCCTCCCTATATGCACAGCAACAGATACCACTGTTGTCAGTGCCCACAGACACAGAAATGTTGGTCAGTATTGGAAATGTGTAGTTTTTTTTTTGTTTTGTTTTTTTTGTTTTTAAGTTTTTATTTTTAACAATTTTAACAACAATAAGCAGAGAAGGAAATAGAAATGAGAAGATACCTGAAAAACATATTAGGGGGAGGATGCATCTCTTGTCTCAGTAAATCATAAGTTTTACATTCACCACCATTGTCAATGCGTCTTAAGGTTTTTACTCCCAACTGAGCCCATCTAGCTATGTCTTGTAGCTCATGAAAGTGGGGGAGATGATTATTGCCCCATATGGGGTCCTAGGAGACCAAACTTCAGATGGGCCCTATACCACCTTCAGGGCTTTCTGGAAAGCATGTATTACAGTGACCATAGAGGGTGTGGTGGTACAGTAAGAAGAGGCACCTTGGTATGGAAGTTTGGATAGGGCTTCCAGTGAGCCAACTATGGCGGCTTCTAGTATAACGGCTGGATTATTCATATCAGGAACCACCCACCAATGGGCATAGACTAGCTGTGCTGCAAGAAAATAAGCTTTGAGGTTAGGTAAGACTAGTCCCCCATTAGACAAAGAAGCTTGCAATATTTTCATGTTTAAGCATGGATGGCTTCCTGCCCATAGGAAGCCCCTAATTATTTTATCCACCCCTGTAAACCAAGATGCCCTCGGAGTGATAGGGGAATTGTGTAATGCATACAAAAATTTGGGGAGAAAGATAATTTTAAATATATTGATTCTACCTGGGAGGAAAAGGGGTAGGTCCTGCCAAATACCAACTCTGTTAGTTAATGTCTGCACTATCGGATATAAGTTTAATTGTTCATATCCATCCAGCTCTTTGTGTATTATTACACCTAAGTATTTAAATGAGGTCACCACCTGGAGATGGGATATATGGTCAGGGATGGCGGGGGGGGAGGTCTATTGGGAAGATGACTGATTTAGAATGGTTGATTTTAAGACCAGAGTATCGACCAAATTCAGACATTGCTATAAGGAGACTTTCCAGAACCTGGTGTGAATTTGCCAAGTACAGCAGCATATCATCCGCATAAGGCAATATTTTTTCAGTGGAAATGTGTAGTTTAAAAGAACAGAAACACCAAAAAAGTATGTGTTTTTTACAATGTGGTGTTGCTACGGATTGGTGTAAAATTGTTTGCTTTAGAAAAACAACTATAGTTTGTGTAAATAAGCTACTGTGTAGCCATGGGGGCAGCCATTTAAGACACAGGCTGCTTAGCAGATAACAGATCTGCTGTGTAATCTGTGCTTTGAATGGCTGCCTACATGCCTATACAGAAGTTTGTTTATATAAACTATAGCAGTCTTTATTAAGCAAACACATCACTTGTACCAGTGCAGGGAAATAGTACATTATATTTTAATTACTTTAAAACACTTATATTTTTACATTTTTGGTGTTATTATTCAGCTGTAAAGGGAAAGTAAAGTCTAAAATAGAATAAGGCTAGAAATCCTGTATTTTGTATACTAAACATAATCATGAACTTACCGCACCAGAAGCCTAATAAAACAAATGATTTATGCTTTCAAAGTTGGCCACAGCGGGTCACCATCTTGTAACTTTGTAATCTTTGCAAAAACAAGACTGTGCACATGCTCAGTGTGGTCTGGGCTGCTTAATGATCATCATAAATTATCAAAACAGCACAAATCAAATAATATCTGCCAGAAGCCAATACAGCAAGACTGATTAATAATCAGAATAGGCAGACTGCACTGGGTCCTGTGTTGTCATGTAATCTAATGAGGATTTTATAGTTTTTGTATTGTTTAATACAAACTTACTTCAACTCTGTAGAACCAGTGGCTGCAGCAAAATAATCCTCCAAATAGAATCCCAGTTTATCTGTTTAAATCTGGCTCCATGATTTTTGTCCCTGCAGCTGGAGTTGGAAATAGTAAAATAAATGTAAAGGCAAAAATAAAATCCAATACAAATCTCTACACAGTCGCCGACTGCTCTACAGGGAAATAAACAAAGCTGCTTGAGTTCTGCATGGTTGGGAAGTAAGGCGTGGGCTCCCCCTGCTGTTCATAAGTATGATTGTTTCCCTGCAGAGCAGTTAGGGATCGTCTGACAATTCCTATCCACAGCAGTAAATGAAGGGAGAATTTCACTGCATACAGTCAGGTTTCTTAGAAAAATGGTACAAATTTTTTAATTAAAGTATATTGGAGATAGGTTTCTTTTTCATTAAAGAAAGTAAAAATATGCCTTTACATGCCCTTTAATTGCAGGAGAAATGTATATTTCAAAATTGTCTAGTAAAAACATAACTATGTCAATAATGGCAAATGGATGGTATGCATAATATTTATGCCATAACATGTCAGCACTGTAATGGGTGCAGGTAATCCACTAAACGCTATAAAAATGAACAGACAATAACATCTAGCGGGTAATTTTTTACACATAGGCATAGTGCAAAGCACAAAAAACAGGAGCTAATTGCTCTGTGGGTGAACACGTACAGGTGCAGGTTTTTGCTCTCCATAGTGGGGCAGAAGGGCAGACACTCCACCAATGAATACAGCAATACTTGCATTTGCAAGTACTGTATTCATGAGGGGTGGGCTAGGGGAAACATGCAGAAGTCTCTCATCCCTACCCCTAACTTACCTGTCATTCAGACATGAAAGTTATTGAGTACTGGCAGGAACATAAGAGACACATAAGAGATTCTGAATTGGGAAACAATCCAATAGTCAATAAAACAGCTAACAGAGCCAACTGGTAAATTCAACATACCGGTAATAACAATATATTTGTGCACATACAGTATACTATATGTCTCAGAAAACTTTAAGCAACAGGAATTTGATTGTCAACAAGTTTAAGTTAGGGTGCTTACTTACTTTCTCTTTGATACAGAACAAGTAGCCTTTGTAGAGGAAACAACTAAGACAGGTAATATAACAAAAGGCCAGTGCAGTTGTCAGTAGAAATCAACTAGCAATTTGATTGGAACAGTATACTACAAATTAGAAAATGAATGCAAAGTTCTGACTGTTTCCTTTGGGTAACTGCACAGGTGGAACTAAGCACCTATTTTTGTAAATCACTCCCACGATATTTATAAAGTTTAACTTACATAACTTACAATTACTAACTTACATTTACTGGACACTTTTAGGAAAGGAAAAATCAGATTGCTGTTTAGTAGACCTGGTGGACTTTTATAACATATAGAGAAGAAGATTATTTTCAAGTTGGCAGTATCCAATAACAATTTCACCTTACTGAAGCACAGCAAACATCATTTACTTACTTACACATTTTTACAGTGCCAAAATGAAGAATTTCACAACTTAATTTATAAGATGTTAAATAACTGATTGAAAATGTGTCCAATACTTTGGGCAAATTTAAAAATGCAAAGGAATCTAAACATGCAAGGAATGAATGCAGCTTGAAAGAGAAAGTATAGTGGCAGAGAGATCACTAATGTTTTAGGAATTAGGTAAACATATTCTGCTATGCTGTTGCTTAAACCAAAGGCGCCTTGAACAGCCTGTGGTTGGAGGAAGATGAAAGACTTTGTGGGATGAGCATGAAACTGGCCTTAATTTAGAGTCCCAGCTACAGTATGTGGTGAAAGAAAAAATTGGCTCATGATTTGCTATTTGTGGGACTGAAGAAGAAATTAGATGTATAAAATAAAAAATCTGAAACATAGGAACTGAGAAGACCACAGATACAGTTTAATGTTCCATTGTTAGCCTTCACCTAGTTCTAACCATTACTGCTATACCAGGCAAAAGATGATTAAGAATTGGATTGCAGTATATTAGCACAATATCCATATATTTATTTATAGATTTTACAACTATTCAAAAATTGGTGACAAGTTATTATTCAGTTTGTATTGAGCCCTCATAAAACAAACTATGTAGGAAAGACAGTTAGTGGCATCCAGAATGCTACAAGAGTGTAAGTTACTTGTCTCCTATATACAGTGTAACGTGCCTTTAAAAAAAAAGTAGAACTTCTTCAGCTCAAACGCAAACTGTAATGTAATTTCAAAATGATTCTAATAAAATAAAAGAAAGGTCATCTGCCAGAGATATTGTTCGGCTTAACATTAAAGGGCATGTAAAGGCAGAAAAATAAAATCCCGTTTTTACTTTCTTTAATGAAAAAAAAAATCCTATCTCCAATATATTTTAATTAAAAAAATGTGTACAGTTTTTATAAGAAACATGACTGTATGCAGTGAAATTCTCCCTTCATTCACTGCTGTGGATAGGAATTGTCAGACGATCCCTAACTGCTCTGCAGGGAAACAATCATACTTATGAACAGGGGGAACCCGCCTTGCTTCCCAGCCATGCAGAACTCAAGCAGCCTTTTTTGTTTCCCTGTAGAGCAGTCAGTGACTGTGTAGAGATTCTTATTGGATTTTATTTTTGCCTTTACATCTATTTCACTGTTTCCAACTCCAGCTGCAGGGACAAAGATCATGGAGCCAGACTTAAATAGATACTGTAAACTGGGATTTTATTTGGAGGATTATTTTGCTGCAGCCACTGGTTCTGCAGAGTTGAAAAAAGTTTGTATTAAACAATTATAAATTATATGACAGCACAGGACCCAGTGCAGTCTGCCTATTCTGATTATTAATCAGTCTTGCTGTATTGGCTTCTGGTAGATATTATTTGCCTGATAATTTATGATGATCCCTAAGCAGCCCAGACCACACTGAGCATGTGCACAGTCTTGGTCTTGCAAAGATGTTTACGTTACAAGATGGTGAACCCTTGTGGCAAGCTTTGAAAGCATAAATCATTTGTTTTGTTAGACTTCTGGTGCGGTATGTTCATGACTATGTTTGGTATAAAAAACACAGCATTTCTAGCCTTATTCTATTTTAGACTTTACATCCCTTTTAAGATATCATTGTGATAAACTACTATTATTTAAATATGCTGTTTGAGGATATACTGTATACATAATTTAATAATGATTAAGCATTTGCATATTTATTTAATATGTGTATAAAGGTGCTGCAGTCCCACAGGATAGTACATTATATGATCTGGGGCACTTCACAGTACAGTGGCAGTTCATAGTCTTATACAGTCATTGATCTGCTTCTCCTCTGTGTTCCACTATGCACTAAGGGGCCTATTTAATAAACGGGGGAAAAACTGTAAAAAGCTGTGGAAAAGAATTTACTAATTTATCAAAGTGTGTTTTAATTTACTCAATGCAAAAGTCAGATTTAGCACCAATATTTTACACTTCTTCAGACCTTTATAAAAGTTCCAGTGGAAATTATGTGTTTTTTACATGATGAAGCTTGGTGAAATTTTGTTTACGTTTTTTACAACACATGGCGAAATATGACAAATTCTGTCTACGTATTTACACCACATAATAAATCTGCCCCTAAACCCCCCCAAGGGAGCTTTTCCCACAAACACACCATACAATCTAACCTTTTATTTATTCTTTTACTATATAAAGTGGGGGTTTGCCCTTTGTTTTGTTTCCTAGTGTGATTACTATATGTGCTGTTCCCACATTATTTTATTTCAGTGATTTCATGGCATTTTGAGTAATTTTATTGTGTTTTATTTTCTGCATTTCTGTTTGATTGGGAAATGTTGACTGTATCAGGAGTAGTGGAACTTTTACAACCAATCTCACTGTGTCAATATTATTTAAATTTGATTCCATTATTTGATTTGATTCAATTTATTTGATTCAGTGGTTTCATTGCATTCTGTGTTATTGTTGTTGTTGTTCACTAGTTTTTTCCTGTACAAAAATTCTTTCCATTTCAGTTAGTTTCCATGTCTCTGAACACCTCATAGTTTTGTAATTCTATGCATATTAGGAATCAACCTGTATAGACCATTGACATGCATTGTGTGCTATTGAAAACAATGCATGTTCAAAATAATAAATTATTGTTTTAAAGGGATAATATAGCCCTCTTTGTGACATGGGCTAACTCAGTTGGTGTTGTGTTTAAAAGGTGTATAAATACTATTTGAACTGAAATAAATATTTTTTTAAGGTTTTAATTTATTTGCTTCATCTTTACCAAACAAATGCAGTCAGCAGTCATCGGTTGTCCATGTATAGACACATTGCAGGGTTGCCAAAAGCAACCGGTAGATAATCAAACATTTTTAGGGTATATTGTAAGATATAAGTAAAAAAACAAAGGAATTGATTGGAGGGGGCAGGCCTTGGGGTAATCAGTGATACATATCAAAGCACAGGTACTTTAGCTTATGTTCGACATTATTCTGGGATATAGATCTGGCAAATTAGTCTAGCAGAAATGTAAAGAAGCCACATAAGGTTCTTAAAAGGCAAGTCAACCGCAAAATACAAATTTGCCTAATAAAAAAAAACATAATTCTAAGCAACTTTCAAGTACATTTATTAAAAAATGTCCAGTGCTTTTAAAGTTGTTTGTAAAACAACAATTGCTATGGAAAGCCCCATTTGCTTAAATTCTGGGTGTTACTTTTTAAACAATTTTACAAAAGTCTTAGGGGGTTATTTATCAAAGTCCAAATTTATCTAAAAAAAAAACTCAGACCAAATCCGCACTGGTTTTTTCGCCTTATTTAATACCTTTCCTGAAAATTTTGTTTGTTGAAAAAATCTTGAAAAATACGAATCTTTGGGTCAACCCATCGCAGATCAAAAATTCTTTGAGACTTCTTCCATTGACTTATATGCAACCTCGGCAGGTCTGAGATGCCGGATTTTCAGATTCTGACTTCTGAATCCGATATCCTCGGGGTATAATAAATCCCGAAAAGTTTGTGGGGTTTTTTTCACTAAAAATTCAGATTTTATACTAAAAAAAAAACACACAATTTTTTGGGGTTTTTGGCATTCGGAGTTTAGGAAATAATCCCCTTAGTTCCAAAGGAAATGCAGGTCTCTTAACCAGCTGGATTGTCTTACATTATTTCAAAAGTCTGATACACCAGGGCAGAGAATAGAAAGGGAAAACACTGCTTTCAATAATTTGAAATAAAATTGTAATTAATGTTTATTGCAAAATTGCTTAGAATTCTTTTATTAGGCAAAAAATTATATTTTTTGGTTGACATTCCCTTTAACCCTTTAACAGCAGGCACTCACAGATCACAAAGTATTAATGTACTCACAAAAGAAAGAAATTCAGACTTTATTTCAGACAAAACATAAACATGCGCACAGCGCTACGTGTTTTGTGCACTTAGGCACTTAATCAAGTCTTCGGTTTCTTTGCTTTACCTGTCTGTGGGATCTGCAAGTGTCTGCTCCATAGTGGAATACTTCCACCTTGAGCTGTAGGTCTGGTGAGATTATCTACTTTTGGCTATGAACCAGGAACTTTCCTTTGATATTCTCAAAGTCAAAGTTAACATTATTGTCATCTCAGAAGTATACGAATACACAGTGAGACGAGACAACGTGGCTCCAGCTAGTACATATCACAAAAAGGCACTTAGAAAACACAATACATATGTAAACATTTGAAATGTGCAATATATTGGCAGAAATTGGATATATACATGTGTAAACCTTTAGAATTGTGCAAATAAATTAACAGTTCACAAAGTTAAGTTCACAGTTCAGGTGTGTCTGGAATGTAGTGGGAGGGCAGGCAGTGAGTTGAGGAGTCTGATAGCTTGTGGAAAAAAGCTTTCGCACAGCCTGGTTGTTCGGGCTTTAATACTGCAAAAGCATCTACCGGATGGGAGCAGCGTGAACAGTCCGTGAGGGGTGTGTCGAGTCCAGTGCAATGCAGGAGGCCTTTCTTGCACAGTGCTTGTGGAAGATGTCCTACAGTAATGAAAGAGCCACTCCATTAATGTTCCAGCAGCACTGGCACTACTGTACCAGATGGAGATGCGGCTCATCAGGACGCTCTCTAAGGTGCCTCTGTAGAACACTGTGAGGGTGGGAGGTGGAAGGCTGGCCTGTTTCAGTCATCTTAGGAAGTGAAGATGCTGCTGAACCTTCTTGGTGATGGAGGCGGTGTTGGTCCAGGTGAGGTCATCAGAGGTCATCAGAGATGTGGACTCCCAGGAATATGGTGTTCTTTACCGTCTCTACCATGAACCGTTGATGTTGAGTGGTGTTTGAGCAGGGCAGTTCTCCTGAAGTCAACGATCATCTCTTTCGTTTTATCCACATTCAGTTACAGGTTGTTCTCATTACACCAGACCACCAGCTGCTAAACCTCATCTCTGTAAGCAGACTCATCGTTGTGGCTGATGAGCCCCGCCACAGTTGTGTCATCTGCGAACTTGATGAGGTTTTATTCTGTTGTCACAAGTATGACATTTGGCTGGCCACTAAAAGGGTTAATGGTCTAAATATATTGTTGCTACAGTCCGTCTAATATTTTGCAAATAATCTAAAAAGCACCCTCATGCCCATAACCCTTTAGCATGGATTGTCTTGTTTAAACATACAGGGGCAGATTTATCAAGGGTCGAAGTGAATTCGAGGGAATTTTCGAAGTAAAAAAATTCGAAGTAATTTTTTGGATACTTCGACCATCGAATAGGATACTACGACTTCAAATTTACTTCGACTTCGACTCGAAGTAAAAACCGTTCGAATATTCGACCATTCGATAATCAAAGTACTGTCTCTTTAAAAAAAACTTTGACTTCAATACTTCGCCAAATTAAACCTGCCGAAGTGCTATGTTAGCCTATGGGGACCTTCTACAACAATTTTCTAAGTATTCACAAATCGAAGTAAAATCGTTCAATCATATGCTAAAATCGTTCGAATCGAACGATATTACTTTGATCGTTCGATGGCCAAATTCAGTGAAAAATACTTTGACTTCAATATTCGAAGTCAAAGTATTGCAATTCAATGGTCGAATTTCAAAGTATTTTTTACTTCGAAATTCGACCCTTCATAAATCTGCCCCTAATTCTATTTTCCTGGTTTCAGTGTCACTTATGTATACTCTTTCTCCCAGTATAAGTACTAACAATAAGCATTTTATAATGAGCTTCTACCCTCCCCTTTCACCCAAATGTGTTTTCAAATTCAGTCTTTTAGGACTTATTTTCTAATAATTAATTGCATTATGTCACAATATATTATGATGACATGTAAAAGATTTGCACTCCGGCAAATCAAGTAATTAAACAATGCTTAACACGACAATTTTCCGGGTGTATGTGGAAAATTATTTATTCTGTTTTTTTCAATGAAATAGCATACACTTCTATTTTTTAAAATGTATCTTCATGCATGCAAGATATGAAGTTAATTTAGGTTAGATTATCTACAGCTTTGTCACTCTGGAGAAAAATAATCTGCTTGCACTCTGTTTTTATACAAAGGATTTTATAACAAGCCCCCACCGAATTGTCATGACTCTGGTTTCATAATAAATTAGTCAAAGCTTGTCATTATAGAGGGGGAATAAAGGAGGTCAGAAGTAAGTCTGAATAAATAATCCTCACCTCCTGTAGAATTCAGGCATAAAGCATTCTGTGCTGATCAGAACTGCACCAAATGCATATAAACATGTTAAAGACTGATGCTAAGCATTGACAGCACTGGCTGATGCTTTGCATGCATTCCATTATTTGAAAGTAAGGAAATAAATGTAATGTTTTGTTTTCTATGCTGGCAGAAAAATGCAGTTGGAGAAAACATCAATTTGCTTCTTACCAGCAAATGGTCAGTATCCTTGACTGGAAAGGCTTCCATCTTAGAGACCTTAATTTAGTTTTAACAAGCACACTTTTTCTGATTTTCTCAGAAAATCAATATGGTACCAGTGGATTAGGGAATATTTCAATTCTAATATCTAGAAATGACAAGTTTAACCTGGCAATTATAGAACTGTGAGGTTGACATCAGTAATGGGCAAGTTTTTTGAAGGTTTGTCAAGAGAGTAGTATTTTGGATGAATGATAGATCATGTCAATCACTTTGTGTAGTAGCTTGAAACATGGACAGTGGGGTTACGCTGAATTGTATGTTTTAATAAAGTGCCTATACAAAAGTATTTCAGTCTTGGTTATTCTTTTTGTATGGGGATGGAAAAATGTATATTAATGTATATACAGTTGTGTTCAGAATAATAGAAGTGTGTTTAAGAAAGTGAATAAAGCTCAAAATCCTTTTAATAGCTTTTATTTCCATACATGCAAATGCATTGGGAACACTGCACATTCTTTTCCAAATCAGAATAATCGGATCTTCATAGAGAAATGCACTATTACCAGCATACACAACATTTGTTGCCTTCCTTCCTTAAATACGGGTCGTAATTGATACCTGTTTTTTCACAGAATTAATGACCTCACTAATTGAACTCCACACTGCTATTATCTGGAATAAGCTATTATTTTTTTGATAGTAAACATTTTTATTGTTTTTCAAAAACAAAAAGGAGGGGGGGGATACAGAAAAGAAAGGGGGGGAGGAGGGTACAGTAATATCCGTAAGACAGTTGCATACAAATGTTACATCAAGAGTAGTAGCATCATCAAATCCGTATCAAGACAATTGTAGCAGATGTACATCTAACCAGGGATTCCATATATTGCCAAATTTATCTGGACATTTTCTAGCCTCATATTTTAGCTTTATTAAAGGAAGTAACCGGTTCACATAATCTATCCATTCACCTTTCCTAGGAGGAAGCGGTGCCATCCACTTCATAATTGTTATTTTTTTTGCATAGTAAGGAAGTGACCTTACGAGTATCCTTGCTTTATTTGAGGGAAGGATGTCATCTAACGAACCCAACAGGCATACCTCAGGGTAATGGATTGGGGGGTAAATCTAACATATCTACCATATACCTGGTGACTTCCTTCCAGTATCGTTGAATGACAGGACATGACCACACCATGTGCCAATATGATCCATCTAGTTCCCCACACCTTTTACAAGTCGGGGAGGGAAGTTTCCCCATGCGGTGCAATCTATTGCGGGTGAGGTAGGTTCGCATTATGAATTTATATTGAATTAGCTTATCTCTAGCACTAATCAGAAATTTATAAAAATTTTCGGTCACTTCATCCCATTGGTCCTCTGTCATATCCGGGATATCCCTTTTCCACAACAGTAATGCTATAGAGAAGGGGCTCTGAACAGTAGCCATAATCTGGGCATACAAAATAGATATCATTTTGGACGTATCTTCTTTCCTAAATTGCTTCAGCATATCCGTGGAGTGGTTGGGCATGAATCCCGTCTGATCGGGATCTATTAGGTGAGTAATAACCCGTTTGAGTCTCAATGCCAGTACTTTAGCCAGGATATTTGATCTACGTTGAGCAATTATATCGGGCGGTAAGATCCACACATTTCAGCATCCTTGCCTTCCTTATGAATTAAAACAATCAAGGCGTGATTAAATGAGGAGGGGAGAGAGTTCAGATTAAATGCCTGTGTCAAAATTTCACACAATGTACCCGCTATTTTCCCCCCTAGAGCCCTATACCATTCCACTGGCAACCCATCAGGACCTGGGGATTTGGAGGATGCCATTGAATTTATTGCCTCTTGAATTTCGGTGGCTGTTATCGGACTATCCAAGAGAGCTGTGTGTGTTGGATGAAGTCTCGGGAGAGCTATATGTGTCAGAAAGGCCTGAAGTTGTGCTGAGGTATAGGTGGCTTTGGATCGATAGAGGTTAAATTGCTCTGCTCTCAGTCTGGGGTCCGTAATCACCTGGCCGCCTTCAGATTTGACCCTATGTAGAACCGTCTTAGGAGATGAGACTTTAGCTAAAAAAGGCCAGGAGTTTGCCAGATTTCTCACCCTGTTCAAAACCTCTCTGAGAGGCATACAACAGCTCAATTGGGCTTGGATTAAATGGGTATTAGCATTTTCAGATGAGTCAGCAACATATGCAGGCTCTGCCTGTTCTACCGCCTCTGCTGCCTGTTGCACTTGTAATTTAGTATTAGATCTGGAGGCTTTGACAGCTTGCATTATATCACCCCTTGCCACTGCCTTAAAGGCGTCCCATAGTGTCGTTGGGGGAGCTGTGCCATAATTTTCTTCCCAATAATGGTCTGTGGACTGCTGCACTTTGTCTAGGACCAAAGTTTGAGCTAGTCAAAGGGAATTCAATCGCCACCTTCAAGAACCAGGACATACATATGACTGAAATGTTATGAAAAGGGGGGAGTGGTCTGACAGTGATCTAGTCTCATATCCAATATCCACTAATAAAGCCCCGTGGGTTACTGAATAACAAGAGTAAGTGGACGTATTGGGGTTTCTAGCCCTCCATGGATCATGAAGACCAATATTATCTGCCCAGGTTTTCAGTCTAGTAGGCTTCTGTTCAGTAGCATTAAGCTTATCTAGCACGGGGACGGGACCACAGTTGAAGTCCCCCACCCAACACTGAGGAAGTGGCGGTAGATTCAGTACCCTTTGTAGGATTTGGGCCAGTAAATCTAAATTAAGAGGAGGGGGAGCATAAACATTAACCAATATAAATTCAAACGTCCTAACAGTACAATGTAAAATTATATACCTCCCGTAAATTCCCTAATGGTCCGTATGAATCTGGTGTAACACAAAGGCTAAGTTTTTTTTAACGAGCACCGCAACCCCTCTCGCATGGGAGGAAAATGTAGCATGGTATGCATGAGCTACCCAGCCTCTCTTGAGAGCTAGAACCTGTTGCCCGTTGCCTGTTGCAAATGTGTCTCTTGGAGGCAAACAATATCAGGGGACCATTGTTTTAATGCCATGAACAGAAGCGCCCGTTTAATCTTATCATTTAGCCCCCTGATATTCCACAAAATCATAGAAGCATTTGCCATTGATTCAGAGTGGTTATAGCATTGGGATCCCACTGTACCTGAGTGGAGAGGGGGAATAGAAGGGAGAAGAGAAAGCGGGGGAAAAGATTGGGGAGCCCAAACAAAGAAACCCCTAGCCCTCCCTGCCCACCCTGAAAACTGGGGTGGGCCTCAGCCCCAAACTGAACAGGTAAAGCCATTGCTTAGGGCGTATTAACCAAGTAGATAACCAAATACACTCAAAAACGCATATATATGTATAACGTGTTACCCTTCCTTCTCCGGTTGTAATGTCCAGATAAGATTTCACACCATCAAACTCTGGTGGTGTCGGAGTCCAATATTACCGAACTGAGTCTGGATGTACCTATTTCGGGTACTGGAGAACGTTGTGCTCCCGCAATGGAGCTTGGTCAGGTCTCATGAAATCACAGACGATGCAGCCTATTCAGGCCCGTTGTCCAGCCACAGAGGGTCGTCCATCGCGCTTATTGTCGCTCAAACCAGTCCATGACTCCTTGAGGCTTATCAAAAAATCTTGCTGTGCCCCCATCTATCAGGCGCAATTTCGCTGGAAAGACCGTGGAATAGATTATGCCTTTATCTCTCAACTTCTTCCGTACTTCGGCAAATCTGGCCCTTTGTTTCTGCACCTCAATTGTGTAATCCGGGTAGAACAGCAGTTTAGAGTTCTCTAAAACAACTTCCTCTTTTGACCGCATCTGTTGTAAAATCACATCTCTGTCCCTGTAATTCAGGATTTTAGCGATCATGGTCCGTGGAGGAGCACCTGGGGGAGGTTTGCACTCCGGAATCCTGTGCGCAAGTTCAATAATAAATATTTGCGATAAGAGGCCTTCCCCAACATGTTGTTTGATAAGCGTTTCCAAAAACCGCTCTGGGTGGTTGCCTTCTTGCCCTTCTGGAATACCAATGACCCGTATATTGTTGCGCCTTTGGCGGCCTTCTAGGTCATCGGCTCTGGCTTTGCAAACTTGCAATTGCTGCTGCAGTTCATGGATAGTGTGAGGCACCTCCCTGGTATTGTCCTCCATCTCAGAAATCCTCCGTTCAGCGTCGATGGTCCGCTCACGCAGTTTCTGGTAATCTTGGCACAATAGTGCTAAATCGATTTTAACCTCCTCCATCCTCGTGTCTATTTTGACCTCGACAGACGTTCTGGATTCTTGTATCGCGTTGAGCACTTGTTGCAAAGTGGGCTCAGAAACAGCGTTACCTGAGGTAGGTTGCTCTGTCTCCTGTCCGCCTGACGGAGCATGTGAGGCAGAGGGATACGATCTGTGCGAGCGGCCCGCCATCTTGATTTTATTGCCGAACATATTTATCCATTTTAGTTGCTGCAACTTCAGTCGCTTTCTTGTGGCCTCCCATCAGTGAGTTAGCCCAGCTCAATAGACACTTTTAGATGGTTTTCAGTCGTGTGAAAGTCTTTAAATCGCCAGTGAAGGATCGGCTGAACCGGAGCTCTACAGGAACACGTCCGTCTACATCAGTGGTTAGACCACGCCCGGAACAAGCTATTATTATTTGGAACAAGCCTCAATTAATGATTCAATTACACAGAATCAGCAGCATGTTTTTCATGTTGAGTCTGTTGAGTTTCTATTATTCTACTACACCTGCTAGAAATATAATTTCTACCAAAAACAATTGATTGATCAGGTTAGTGACTGCTATTATTCTGAACACAATTGTATACCACCTCAGTATCATCCAGAAGAAATGTGTACTTCTATTAGTAGCATGGTTTATAGCACAACACCCCAACACACAAGCCATGTGGTTTGGGGACTTTAACAGTATATGGTATAAAAGATCTGGCAGATTATTGTTGGAGACTGTAGTTTAAATCAGAGGTCCCATTTCTGAGTACTCTTACTTTGCTAAACGTTTTACTAAATGGAATATGGCTGGACTAATGGAGACTCAAAAGCCTAGGGGCATCTAAGACCACTGCCTTGTGATGGCAACACATGGGTGGCACAACCACTGCCATCCTGGAAATGCCTTTTGGTTATCCTTGTTTCCTAAAAACTAACTGTTAGAGCAATACTGGAGCTTATTTAATAAATCATTACCCCTGATACTGTTAAGGTAAGGAGAACTTAGATACCTTAGCGGCTCCTTAATAGCACAAGTTTCATTTATTAAAACATGTAGTCAGGTAACTCTTCGGGAAACTAACCCTAACTGCAAATGGTAAGAGTAGTATGGTGATGAGATAATGGTCTTACTTGCCAAAATGTTACCTTAATGCACACCTCTATATCTATATCACAAAATCTGTTCCGGAATAGCAACTCACATGTTTTCACTTTGATATGAAAGGGAACTAGACCTAGTCTCTGTTTCTATTTTTATTATGGCTCCCGACTATTGCTGCATATAGTTTACTAGTTGAGAATACATTAACAAGAGAAAAAAGAGAATAGGGTTTGAACTACTGATACCCATAAGAAATATCTGTAATCTAGGGCTAGGCTATGGGGGTTACTTCACTCCTAAGCCTACAACCACCCTTAGCTCTCTGAACTTTGGACAAGCCAAAGAGAACTGCACCTGGTAAGAGAAGTGAATCTAATGTTTGGGAGAGGTAATAAAGAACCACACTGCTAAATCATTTCAACAATTGAAATTTGAGTACAGTCTCCCCTTTAACTTGATTATTTCGCTATTGCAAATATGCTATGTTCTGAGAGAGCACATTATATAAAACTTACATTTTAGGCCTTGAATCCTCTAATAGGCAGACACTTCTTCTTACAGTAGCTGCCCAAGATGTCGCTCTGATTGTCCTTTTTATCACTTAATCTGGAACTTCCTGGAACTTGTTGACTGCTGGGAACAAATTACTAGATTTATACACAATGTTATTGGCTTGCCATCACGATGTAATTGGCTTGTCATTCCCAGTAGACCCTAAGGTGCACCTACTGGCCCTTATAGAGAAATTTTGCCAAGAAATATGAAAACTACAATGAAAAATGTTGGCACTAGAGAAACATACCAAAACCAAAAAAGTAGACGGCACTCCGTTCAAGGAGATAGCAGGTTTATTGCAACTCCCACAAGGATCTCACGCCCTACGCGTTTCGGGATTCAATCCCTTATTATATCATAGGCATACATCCGAAAAGACACAGACACGTTATATACAAAAGGTACACAGTGACCCCTGCTGGGTTCAACATGATACTGCTGTCAAAATCACTCTTTTAATCCTCATAGTAAAACCAACATCCCAAAGGTAAAAATCTCATTTGCATATTAAAAGAACATGCTGTTTATTAAAATAATCCCTGTAGCCATGTTACTCTGTGTGTTTACTTTTGCTCCTGGTATATAAATATCTAGGGTTAAGTTGTAGATGTCAATTGAAAAACTTTAGTAGTTAAGATACATAAACAGCTCTGAACAGACCCCAAATACTTATGGGAGGATTTATCAAAGGTTGAATTTCAAATTGATGTGAATTTTTTTTTTACTTATAAATCTGAATGTGTTCACAACTCAAATGGGGGGTTATTTATGAAAAAAATTAAACATCTAAAATTAAATCGAATGGGAATGATCCAAAAGTTTGTTTTGTATTCAAATCAAATGCAAATGAAACTAAATTAATTTTCCACCGAAAAAAAAATCGAATGTCAGGAAGGCTATTAACATATTCAATGGGTCAATAGACCTCTGCCATTGACTTGTAAATTCATTTGGCAGGTTTTAGGAGGAGAATATTCAAATTAGAACTGTTTCCATGGTTCACATTCAAATTTACATGTGTGAATTGTGGCACCAAAATAAATTCTAATTTACTATTTGACCCTTAATAAATATGCCCCTGAATGGGTGGATAAGCCTTGTAAACCACGTACATCGGAAATTCATGGTACACAAGGCTGCAACAGTAGGGTTAAAAATTTTAATTGCAGAAAGTGCAATCCATTGTAGAGAAACCAAACATAAACAGAAATTTCTCAGACAAATATAGAAATACTGTATGTAAAATTTATGGCTTGCAAGTAAACTTACCACTTTACACTATGCACTCCCTTATAAGTTATGTGAAACGTAATCTGCTCCTGTGAACTACCATTCTGTCCTGTATTACCACCCCAGAGGAGCCTGGGTAAATATACAGTTTATTTAAATCATAGTGCTGCACTTTTGACATATCTTTAATTAGCACTATGCTCTATACCATTGTAAGCAAATTTAAAAAGAAACATCTGACTGTACTTTTGTAGTAAGTACCCAGTTGAATGCCTTTGTAACTAAAGTATTCAATTAAAAATAAAAGATACAAATTATACAGTTATCAGCTAAAGAAAATTAAGGAATAAGATAAGGCTATTCTAATTGTTTTATACCCATGATCACCTTTATCAGTTATGAGAGAAGGAGATTTGAAGTACAACATTCTGTTCAGCTCCTTGCATCTTTAAACACTTGACAAATTAATTCCGAAAGGCACATCAGGGTCCCAGTCGACTTTGTCAGGTTGATTTAAAACCATTTTGTTCATAAAACACTCTTATTATTCTGCCTTACTATAACAAGCCTTCTCAGTATCATTAAATTTTGAAATACTTGAACTGTTTTAAATATTTATTAATCTTTTAAAAATGGTATAAATGGAAAATTCATCAAGATAAGGCAACATTTTTCACTCTAATTATGCCAGATATGTGTAAATCAGAATAATGCTATATATCTGACGCATGGGATTAAAGAAATATATATTCTTTTCTATACTGCAGTTCATTGGGTATGCATGTATGTATAATTTATTCTCATTGTAACTATTAGGTAGAATTTTTCTGAGGTAGTAATAGACATTGTTTCCTTGTAATATGCTTAGAATCAATATATATCTGTCCCAGATGACTAAATATAAAATATTAATTCACCATCTATGACCATCTATTGTGAAATTCCAATGAGATAGTTCTCAATACTTCCCTGCATCACACAGAGAGAAAGTAGGCTTTTTTAATTTTATTTCAAAAACTTTGTGTAATAGACAGCATGTTAATGAAAAGGAATGGGGGTTCCATAGTGACATAATAAGTTAGGTTGTAAAAGACACATGTCATCAAGTTCAACCTTTTGACTTTTTTTTACCCTGCCTAACTGCCAGTTGATCCAGAGGAAGGCAAAAAAACCCATCTGAAGTCTCTCAAATTTGCCTCAGAGGGTGGAAAAAATGTCTTCCTGACTGCAAAATGGCAATCGGACTAGCCCCTGGATCAACTTGTACTATGAGCTATTTTCCATAACCCTGTATTCCCTCACTTGCTAAAAAGCCATCCAACCCCTTCTTAAAGCTATCTAATGTATCATACTGTACAACTGATTCAGGGAGAGAATTCCACATCTTCACAGCTCTCACTGTAAAAAAAATATTTTAGGTGGAACCTCTTTTCTTCTAAACGGAATGTGTGACCTCGTGAATGACTAGAGAGATTATATTATCATATCACCCCGTAAACCCTCTTCTCCAGCGTGAATATTCCAATTTGGCCAGTTAACATTTTCCATGCCTTTTACCAGCTCAGTTGCCCTTCTCTGTTCCTTCTCTAATACAATAATGTCCTGTTTGAGTGATGGAGACCAAAACTGTACGGCATATTCTAGATGGGGCCTTACCAGTGCACTATAAAGCGGAAGAATGACCACTTCCTGCCGTAAATCATTGCCCCTTTTAATACAGCTCAAGACCTTATTTGCTCTTGATACTGCTGACTGGCATTGCTTGCTATAGCCAAATTTATCATCTACATGGACTCCAAGGTCCTTTTCCATAATGGATTTACCTAGTGCAGTCCCATTAAGGGCATAAGGTGCATGACATTAACTTTATCAACATTGAATCTCATTTGCCACTTAGCTGTCCAGATTGGCAGTTTGTCAAGATCCTGTTGCAACGATGCCACATCCTGGAGGGAATTTATTGGGCTGGATAGTTTTGTGTCATCTGTAAACACTGATACATTACTTACAATACCCTCCCCTAAGTCATTAATAAACAAGTTAAACAAAAGTGGGCCCAATACCGAGCCCTGAGGGACCCCGCTAAGAACCTTATTCCAAGTAGAGAATGTACTATTAACAAACACCCTCTGTTCCTGATCCTGTAGCCAGTTTCCTATCCATGTGCAAACAACTTCATTAAGCCCAACAGACCTTAGTTTAGAAAGCAGTGGTTTGTGGGGCACTGTATCAAATGCTTTGCACTATCCAGCTCCTACTTACCTCATCATAAAAAGCAATCAAATTTGTCTGACATAACCTATCCTTCATAAAGCCATGCTGATTGTGGCTCATAATGCCATTCACTAGGACAAAATATTGAATGTGATCGCTTAACAAGCCTTCAAATAATTTCCCCACCACAGATGTCAAATTTACTGGCCTATAATTGCCAGGCTGAGATCGTAATCCCTTTTTAAATATTGGAATGACATCAGCTTTTCTCCAATCCATAGGTACCATACCAGATGAAAGTGAATCTGAGAAAATCAGAAATAGGGGCTTGTCTAAATCTGAACTAAGCTCTCTTAGAACCTGGGGGTGTATGCCATAAGGCCCTGGAGCCTTGTTTACATAAATTTTTATTAAAGCTTTATGGATCATATCCTGAGTCAGCCACTGATCAGATTGAGCTGAGCCATCAGTGCACCTATGAAGTGAGCCTGGGAGCCACACTCCTCTATTGTATACACTGAAGAAAAGAACTGACACATTTGTCTTTTCTGTATCTGTTACAACTATACTGGTACCATTATTTAATGGAGCAACACTCTCACCCTGCATCTTTTTACTATTAATATATTTAAAAAACTTTTTGGGGTTAGTCTTAGCCTCCGCCGCAAGGCACTCTTCATTTTTATATCTTTGCCCTCCGGATTGCTGATTTACAACATATATTATATTGTTTATGTTCATTAAATGTCTTTCTCTTCTTTCCTAATAACTTGTTTACTTCTATATTAAGCCACATAGGGTGATTCTTAGAGCTCCTACATTTACTCCTTAAGGGAATAAATTGAGAATAGTACTGATTTAATTTCATTTTAAATGACAACCATTTCTGTTCTCTGTTTTTAGCTGAACACTTAATCCCAAATCAATGCTCTGAAGGGCAGCCCTCAAGGCACTAAAATTAGCTTTTCTGAAATTCAGGTTTTTTGTTGCCCCAGTGTATATTTGTTTTTTGCACCAGACATTAAAGGGCCCATTCATTAAGTTCGAGTAAAGGAATAGAAGAAAAAAAACTTCAAATTTCGAAGTGTTTTTTTGGCTACTTCGACCATCGAATGGGCTACTTCGACCTTCGACTACGACTTCGACTTCGAATCGAACGATTCGAACTAAAAATCGTTCGACTATTCGACCATTCAATAGTCGAAGTACTGTCTCTTTAAGAAAAACTTCGAACCCCTAGTTCGCCACCTAAAAGCTACCGAATTCAATGTTAGCCTATAGGGAAGGTCCCCATAGGCTTGCCTAACTTTTTTTGGTCGAAGGATAATCCTTCGATCGTTGGATTAAAATCCTTTGATCGTTCGATCTAAGTATTTGCGCAAAATCCTTCGACTTCGATATTCGAAGTCGAATGATTTTCATTCCCCAGTCGAATATCGAGGGTTAATTAACCCTCAATATTCGACCCTTGATGAATTTGCCCCTAAATGATATAACATTATGGTCAGTATTACCCAGGGGTTCAATGACTTGCACATTTGCTATAAGTTCTGGATCATTTGAGATAACTAGATCCAAAATAGCATTTTTTCTGGTTGGCTCCTCAACAACCTGTGCCATAGAATTGTCATGCAACATGTTTTATAAACTTGTTTCGATTAACTGATCTGGTGGTACTGTTGCTCCAGTCAATATCTTGGTAATTAAAATCCCCCATTTTCATTACTTTATCCAAACTAGCAGCCTTTTCTATTTGCATCAGGAGCTTAGCCTCTTCCTCCTCACTTACATTAGGGGGTCTATAGCATACTCCTACAATTAGTTTTCTGGACTCTTTACAATTGGTGAAGAACTCTACCCATAAAACTTCTGCCCCCTCATTATCTAACATAACCTCCTTCTTTTAAATCCTGCCTAACAAACAGATGTACCTCGCCTCCTTTTCTATTGCCTCTGATAACAGTATTATAACTACACCTCACCCTCATTAGGCAAATGGCTGGGGAGGGGGGGGTTCTATACAGTAGACCCTGTGGTCCAGCAGAGTCTGCTACCTATATACTGTAGTTATAACACCGGGGGGTTAGAGAGCATCTGAAGCAGTGGTTTTTCAGACTTTCTGGATCAATTATACTTTATTGGACCAATTCCCACTTTATATTTGAATTATAGACTAAGATATGTAGCATGTATAACATTGTGTATTGTCTCATTTTTTAAGTCCTTAATCTTCTACTGGATACATGTTATGGTCCCATTCTGCAAGTTCCTTACCTTTTCACAAATAATTAAACTTAACTTTAGCATTTTTTTTAACTGATGGCAATCTAGGCTGAATGCAATTTTTGTGCAATTTGTGTTCTACAACAAGATGTACATTTTTTTTAGAAAGCATTTATTTTGGTAAAATAAACATTAATAATGGCTAAATGTTTTCATGTCCCTACTTGTTTTCATGTCCCTACTTGTTTTCATGTCCCTACTTAACACATCAGGTTATCCTCACAGCCTGACCACCATGGTTATATACAGTGAACTGAACAGGTACAGGCAAAAGGGCAGGTGTTTTTTTTTAACCCTTGTACTGCATCCCTACCTGCATTTGCAGGGTCTGCATAATTACTCTTTATAGAGCAAAAAATACCAAGATGGCATGGAGGCAGTGCTGGTTGGGATGTGATGATATTTGCTGGATTCCTGGGATGGTCACACCCCTGGGACCCTTCTCAATTTATTACTTAAGCAAAAATGCAGCATAGGCTTTAAAAGTCAGTTCAGGGTTTTTACAGGTACACCATTTTACAGGTCATGACTGTATGACCTGCAGCAGGTTAAGCCTAAATATTCACATGTTGTAAATGTTATCCTGTGTGCAAAATGTTTTTTACAAGTTCTACCATTGGCCTTAATTCAAGAAAACACAACAGGAACCTTTTAAGATCAATTGACATATTGTATGATTTTAAACACATCACTTCTGGGTTCTGACCTGTGTCTTTAAAGGGGTTGTTCACCTTTAAACTAACTTTTAGTATTATATGGAGAGTGATATTCTGAGACAATTTGCGAGGGGTTTTCATTTTTTATCATTTATGTTTTTTGTGCTTTTTATTCAACAGCTCGCCATTTTGCAATCTCTGCAATCTGGTTGCTAGGGCCAAAATTACCCTAGCAACCCTGCACTGATTTGAACGAGAGACTGGAATTTGTAAGTAAGGGCATTAATATAAAAACACATTTGTAGCCTTACAGAGCATTCATTTTTATATGGGGTCAGTGACCCCCCTTTTGTAAGTTGGAAAGAGAAGGAAGCAAATAATTTCAATACTATTAAATATAAATAATGAAGACCAATTGAAAAGTTGCTGAGAACTGACCAATCAATAACATGCTAAAAGTTAATTTAAAGGTGAACCACCCCTGTAACAAATTTTATACATTCATCTGTACTGTACTTGTACTTCCTTAAGAATTAAACTGCTATAGAAAGGCAACTTTGTTCCATTGCAACAAGAGAAATCTTGTAGTTTTGCATTTTAATTAAAAACACCTGTGTGCTCTGAAAATGTAAATTAAAAAATACAGAGAAGAATTGTCCTTTGTGTTTATGTGGTCACATTTGGGCTGCTGTTTTCTACTGGTGACAAGCCCAAAATCAATCTCCTTGTAAACAGCAATTCTACCTTTTAACAGAATGCCTGAGACCTGTGGTTTACCGGATAATGGATCTTTCCATAATTTTGACCTTCATACCTTAGGTCTACTAAAAAATCATGTAAACATTTAATAATCCCAATATGCTTGTTTTGCTTCCAATAAGAATTAATTATTTTAAGAATTGAGTATTCTAAGAACTATTTATATCTATATAGATTTGTGAATTGAAGACAAATCTGCTGCTATGTGGCCATAGAAGAACACAAATTTTGTTCTATATGTCACCTAATTTTTATTTTTTTAATGGAACAGTAACATCAAAAAATTTAATTGTTTTACAGTAATAAAAATATCATGCAGTTTTGCCCTGCACTGGTAAAACCGATGTGTTTGCTTCAGAAACACTACTGTTGTTTATATAAATAAGCTGCTGTGTAACAATGGGGGCAGCCATTCAAAAGAGAAAAGGCTCAGGTTACAAAGTTGATAGCAGATAAGCTCTATAGAACATAATAGTGTTATCTGTTATCCACTATTTAACCTGTGTCATATAGTCTTTTTTTAATTTCCGCCATTGCTACACAACAGCTTGTTTATATGAACTATAGTAGTGTTTCTGAAGCAAACAGATCAGTTTTACCAGTGTAGGGCAATAGTACATGATAATTTATATTTGTCTTTAAGGAAAAAACACAGCAAGTCCAGTTGATTTGACTTATTTCTACAGACATACCATGACCTGGATGAATGAGAATCTTCACAAATATACATGATATTTTCATTACTTTACTGTTACTGTTCCTTTAAGCTCACCCATTTTTAAGCAGAATTTTACACTATTCAGTAGAAAATACAATTGATTTATTCCAGCAGTAACAAGAATAATTGCAAATAATATTACAAGTTACAATGGCAACTCAGTTCCTGAACTAGTTCATTATATAGTGATTCTTAACACAAATAATACGCATTCATATTTTATATTTATTTATATATATATATATATATATATATATATATATATATATATATATATATATATATATATATACTTTTATATATATATATATATATATATATATATATATATATATATATATATATATATATATACTTATATATATGTGTATATGTGTATGAGAGAGAGAGGGGGGGGGAGAGAGCGAGAGAGAACATGAGCTGCAGGCAGCTATTATTGGGAATTGTATTGGTTTCATAGAGCTCTTTTCAAATTTGAATATGAAAAGCACATTTCAGTCAGACAGTGTCACCTTAATGGCATTTGGCAGTCATTTGATTTATTAGGTTTTAAAGTAATAAAATAATAAAAAAAGAAAACCTTTTAAATATTTCATCAAACTATGCTAATCACAGTAATATTGTCAGCTGAAGGTTTGTACCTGTATGCATAACGACACAGAAATCTGGATGCCCTAGTAAAATTTCCATGAACCTAGTGAATAATGAAAGAAGCTTATTGAAATATTCAGATTTAGGGGGGGTTTAGATAACGCATGTTAGGGTACAAGATGAAAGGAAATGTCTCTCTTACAGGAGAGGAGAAACCTGCACACATCAAATATTCAGTCAGCTTGACAGCTGTGAAAATTGTCATTTTAAATGGGTACTCACTCCTTTCCATGTTATAAATATATTTTCAAATAAATATTCTTAAAGCTTATTTCCATTGTTATCATTATACAGAGGGAAAAAAGTGTGAATGAGATTTTTAGGTGTATAATCACAGCTTATTCGCCCTTTTCTCTCTAGTTTTGCTGTATGCAAAGCATCTTATAAAGGAATATTAATAAAAATGTGTTTCTATTGACAGAGAAACTGAAACTGTTGTAAAATTATCTTCATATTTATAAAGTAGCATTGTTCCCCTTGTTTGGCATCTGTTCAACTGGAGAGACATTTGCCATAGAGCCCCGAAGTCTGAGGGGGCCCCGCAGTCTCCAGAAACAGGTTTATGGTGTGAGCATTATTCAATGCATTTAACAGATTTTTCAAGCATTGTGCTCTACCACGTCATAGAATAGTCTTTCACCATAAAAACTTTACCAATAGGTTTTCCATTTACATATAACCGGAAAGGTGAAACAGCCAGGAAAAGCAAAACATTATTGAAAGTACATGAAAGATATTCAGTTACTTGAGGACATATCTACTAAATGAAAGAGGACGATAAAGATAAGTAAAAATTAAAACTGGTGGAAGAAATGCCATATTGGTGGAGAGGGACAGCATTGGTAACTGAATTTGAATGGAGGATGCAATTGTATAGAACCTGGGAAAGGGAAAAGACGATATGTATATGAATGGTAGATGAGATGGTTTATGAGTTGAAGTGGAAATGAACCTGGAGATTGTGGAGTTCAAGTGATGGTTTTGTGCTAGAGGGAAATAAAGAGCTGAATGTCCTTAAAAGCAGTCAAGAGTTGACAATAATATGTACATGCATCTCTGTCTAAGCATGTATATGTGTTGGATTGGATTAACTCCCACTGTGACTTTTCTCTGTACTTCAACTGAAGCAAAAGTCAGCCTGGCGTTTCTTCCACCAGTTTCAATTTTTTTCTTATCTTTATCGTCCTCTTTCATTTAGTAGATATGTCCTCAAGTAACTGAATATCTTTCATGTACTTTCAATAATGTGTTGCTTTTCCTGGCTTTTTCACCTTTCCGGTTATATGTAAATGGAAAACCTATTGGTAACGTTTTTATGGTGTAAGACTATTCTATGACGTGGTAGAGCACAATGCTTGAAAAATCTGTTAAATGCATTGAATAATGCTCACACCATAAACCTGTTTCTGGAGACTGCGGGCCCCCTCAGACTTCAGGGCTCTATGGCAAATGTCTCTCCAGTTGAACAGATCCAAACATTGTGTTTATGTGCAAGGAGAACAATGCTACTTTATAAATATGAAGATAATTTTACAACAGTTTCAGTTTCTCTGTCAATAGAAACACATTTTTATTAATATTCCTTTATAAAAAGCTTTGTATACAGCAAACACTAGAGAGAAAAGGGTTAATAAGCTGTGATTATACACCTAAAAATTTCATTCACACTTGTAGTTTTACAATTGCCCACTACATCCAAATTGCTATCTATCCAAAGAAGTATGCCTAACCCCTAATGCCATATCAACTTTTCTCCTAGTCAACTGCTGCTCCATCAGAATCTTTTCACCATATTAACATTTGCTGCTCACTAGCAGCTTCATTAGGCAAGACAAATATCCCTTCTGCAGCAGGAAGACTCCCCATCCATTTGTGTATAAAACTGTCAGACTTTGTGGGGCAAATTCACTAAGCCGCGAAGCGCCGAACGCTAGCGTTAATTCGCTAACATTTGGCATTTTCGCTACTGCGCAAATTCACTAACGAACGCTGGCGTAGTTTCGCTAGTGTTACTTCGCAACCTTACGCCAGGCGAATCTTCGCTAGCGACGAAACTACGCAAATTCACTAACTTGCGCAGTGTACTGAACGCTACCTTTTACGCTAGACTTCCTTCGCCACCTCAGACCTGGCGAAGCGCAATAGAGTAGATAGGGATTGTTTCAAAAAAAGTCAAAAATTTTTCTAAGTCCCAAAAAACGCTGGCGTGTTTTCTACATGATAGCTGATAGGCTGAAAAAGATCGAAAATTTTTTGGGGCTCCCCTTCCTCCCCCTACATTTCCTGACTCATGGCAACTTACCTAGACAGTGGGCACATGTGTAGGGCAAAATAAAAATTTTATTTGCTGATTTGAAGGTTTTCTAGGCATTTGTAGTGCAGATACGTGTTCCTCCATTGAAATTTGAATTTCGCGCCATATGCAAATTAGCCTTCGCTAGCGTAACTTCGCTTTATATAGCGAATCAACGCTAGCGCAACTTCGCAACCTTACGCTACCCCTGTGCGCAACTTCGGATTTTAGTGAATTTGCGGAGCCCTGGCGAAACTACGCCTGGCGAAGTGCGGCGAAGTTGCGCCTGGCGCAACTTCGCATCTTAGTGAATTTGCCCCTGTGTGTGTTGTATGCGTAGGGGTGTGCCCTGCAAGGCTTCAGCAAGCAGAGTATTCTGTAGGGTGTGCAAGTTGATAAAACATAGTCATTTAGCTTGAAAAAGCACATGTCCATCAAGTTCAACCTTTTAGTTGAACAGAAACTTGCCTAACTGCTAGTTGATCCAGAGAAACATGGCTCAGAGAGGGAAAACAGTTCCCTACTGACTCCAAGAGGGAAATCAAATCAGTTCCTAGATCAACTTCTAAATGAAGAAAAAAGTTACTTTAAGCATGCTTGTATTTTAATTCTTTCTAAAAAAAAAAAAAATAAGGCATCTATCCAATAGAGAATTCAATAACTTACAGCACTTACTGCAAAAAAACATTTCACACCTTGGTTAGTTACCTCCTTTCTTTAATCTTAGTAGATGCCCTCTTGTGTGCTGGAAGTATTTACTGGTAAATTACTAAATACTTCCCCTAAGTGCCATTGCTTCATTGTAAACAATCCCAACTTCCCAGTAATTTATGTTTTACTGTTTCAAACCACGTGGCAAAATCCAGGTAGATCACTTCAGTAACCCCACTGTTCAAGTTCCTACTTACCTCATTATGAAAAAGTAAGCAAATATGTTTTATACAATTGATTAGTTAACCCGTGCTGATTACTACTTATAATGTTTCTCCAGAATGTGATCCCTTAACAAGCTTTCAAATAACTTGCCCTACTACAGATGTCAAATTTACAGGCCTATAATTGCCAGGGAGAGGTCATAATTCCTTGTCAAATATCTGAATGACATTAGATTTTCTTCAGCCAATTGGAAGTGTACCAGATAAAAGGGTGCATGAGATACTCAGATAAAGCTGCTAGGTTAAAATCAAACCGATATGTGTGTTCCATTAGGACCTGGGACCTTGGTCATATTAAGGCTAATGATACATAGGTAATTTTCTCTGCTGGCGTGTAACAAGAGCAGAGAAGAGCTGATCTGCTGCTACTCCCAGGCAGGAGGCACATTGACTGGCTTGTATCATAGGCTTACTGTGCTTAATCATTTCAAGAAACAGTAACACCAAAAAAATTAAAGTCTTTTTAAGTAATGAAAATATAATTTACTGTTGTGCTGCACTGCTAACACTTGGAGGCACATTTATCAAGGGTCAAATTTCTAATTCATGTGAGTTTTTTTTAAAACTCCCATAAACTCGAAATTTGTCCAAATGAAATTCATTAATAAAATCAAATTTTCTCAGCTCAGATGAATTGAATCGATCCGAATTAGAAAAACTCAAATGAAATTAAAAAAACTTGATTCAATGTCAGGAAGGCTGTAAACATCACCAAATTAATCCCTGGACCTCTCGCATTGACTTATACAGTAATTCGCCAGGTTTTAGGTGGCAAATAGTCAAATTCGAGTTCTTAAAGGGGCAGAGTATAATAAATTTGAATTAAAACTCGATTTGAGTTTGTATAATTCACAATTCCAATTTGAGTGTTTTGACCAAAAAAAATTGAAAAAATCGAATTTTCACTTTGGCTCTTAATAAATCTGCCCCTTGGTGTTTGTTTGAGAAACTTTACACTAGTTTATATAAACCAGCTGCTTTGTAGCAATGAGGCAGCTATTCAAGACTGAAAAGGCACAGGATATACAGCAGATAACAGATAAGCTCTGAAGTATACGATGGGATTCTTCCAGACTTATCTGTTATCTATTGTGTATCCTGTACTTGAATGGCTGCCACCATGGCTACACAGCAGCTTGTTTATATAAACTATAATTGTGTTGGTAAAGCAAACACGCCAGAGTACCGATGCAGAGCAACATTACATTATATTGCCTTTCCTTTAAAACACAGTTCAGTCTTTGGTGTTACTGTTCCTTTAAGTGGCATACCCTGTCTAAGCAACTGACTATCTTGAGTTACGTCATATGTGCCACTACAGATTGGGTCCTGAACTGAAATGATTAACACAGAACTAGGGATGCACCGAATCCACTATTTTGGATTCGGCCGAACCCCCGAATTCTTTTGGAAACTAAAACTAGTTTTTTTATCTTTTATTTTTCTTATCCATCCACTGGGCATGATTTATTTGGTTTATTTGTCTTACTTTTTCAATGTACTTGTTATATTGATGACAGAGATATAGTTTCATGCTCTTTAACCAATTGTATAAACTGTCATAGTGTATTCTTTCTATTTAATTAAAAATTCAATAAAATGTCTTCAAACAAGAATTAAAACTAAAAAGCCTTCATGGGTTTTGAATGACAGTAGATGGTCATAAAAGCAAAAAAAGTTTGAATTTTCACAAATACTGTATATGTGGGAATTTTGGAAAATTAAGTCTTTTTTTCTACTCTACCAGTGATCCATGTGGATAAAGAAAATAACCAGGCAAACTTAGACCTTCTACCATCTGTGCTTGATGACCCTAATTCCAGCAATGGAAGGTAAGGAACCCCAAGGGATTCTCATACCTTGAAGAATATTATGGATCATAAAGAAAACATGGATAAAGTAAATGTATCTGCTACAAAGATCAAAACTCATCTAAAGCGTAAAAAAGATGTTTGATGGGCCAAGCAGATCATTTCTGTTTTACTACTTGTTTGATCTATCTCATAGCATAAAATGTTTTATTAGTAACTAACAAAATCAACTTAGTACCACACACTCAAGAAAAAGTATAGTTTGTTATTTCTGAAAGAAAGAGCATGCATCTACAGTATGATCTAATGGTGCTTTTTAAGAACTTAGTTATTTTTGCTTTTACGCCTGAGAGAAATTGTTGTTGCCAAAAACATCAGAATGATCCATGTTATATATTCTTTTCCAAGAGCCAATTTAAAATGAGGTTGACTGCTATATAACCCACAAATTCAAAGCATATTGTTCACTGCCTTGCAATTACGCATTTTAAAGTAACAATAAAATATTGCCACAAGAGAGGAATAGTAAAATATTGCTTTAAAAACATATGCATTTTCCTCAGTCTTAAAAGCTGATCTTAAATTTCATAAGCTACCATGGGTGTGCGTTTTCCTCATTTTACAGCGGAAACTTTATTTTACTGTGCTTAGTTGCAATACAGATTTGGGTCATTGAAGGGTTTGTAGAACACAGATTCCTTGTATATTATTTTCTATGTAGTATTTTTCACACAAGTAAATGATAAAGGTAAGAGGGGCACGACAATAAAAGTTGTGTAAATATGTGTAAAAGGAAGGTGTCTTCACTTATTATGTTCTGTTTTAAAAGGGGCTAATGACAGAGTTCGGGGAGTGTAATTGGCAGTGCTTGTCTACAACAGTTATTGTGTTGGATTAGTAGGCTACCCATTTGATTCAGTCATTTCAAATGTTGTCTGAATTATAGAATCATACCCTGTATTGGTCATTTCTGCTACCAATGTGTTTACTAAAACTTACAAAGACAGTGCAGGACTTCTGATCTTTTATTTATAACTGAAATGTTCCATGCCCATTATTAATTTAATCATCCTGACAAAGGGACTCCTTAATTGACCCTTTGCCAGCCATCCCACTGGACTCCATTGTTACATGCCTTCACCAGAAGCCAGAAACAGGGTAAAATGGCCACAACATTTATTCACATTTTATCCAATGTGACTATTGCCCAAGGCAATATTCTAAATCCAGATTTCCATAAGAGGTCGCTACTATGCTATACATTCCTCACTGAAGACTAGAAATCAGCACTATGTCATTAAAATTCACCACTTCACCACCACAGGCTGTTTCTACCTACAGAGAGGATGGCCCAAACTCTTCTACTAGCAGGAGCTGCATTTCCCACCATGAGAGAAGTTCAGCGGCCCTGCTGCTGGTCCTGAATCTGCAGTGTTTCAATTATAGGAAATCCAAGCAGGTTGTCACTTAGCAAAAGCAGTAGTAGCATCTGTATCAATCAACCCACCATACAGTTACAGGAGAGAACCTCCTTTCTCCCTCTTCTTAAAATTACCTGTGCAAGGTCCTACAGCTGCTGTGGTAAATAAAACGTAAAATACATTATCATGTATCCATTGTTTTGATCCAGAGGAAGACAAAACAAAATGCAGCCTGAATCCAGTGCCATTTATAGAGTGAAAAAAAATCATTCCTGACCTCAATGATGATTGGAAATATTCCCTAGATCAAGAAATTGGGATTAACATGAATGAGTACAAAACTGTAAAAGGCACAGAAACCACAATATAACATTGCATTCAGGAAAACATCCACATTCAGTATAAATAAATAATAAAAGAACATAAAGAAGATAAAGGGTGGGTGGGATATTTCCACCTACTCAGAAGATAAGAAAGTGAAGAAGTTGAAGAAGTTGTTTGACACTCCCCTTTTTACTTACACAATTAAATTACAATGTTTTTTTAGAAAGGTTATCTAACTGTAAATAATGTAAATGGATTTGGATTTTGTCTACCCCCTAGTTCCAGCCCTGTACAATATCAATCTGGTATGATTAATGAGTTTCAAAACTCCCTTAGGCTCCTGCCCCACAGTAGCCTAAATTTTAAGTTGCAGAAATAGTAGATATTATACATCATGTATGGAAGCCATCACATCAGCTTACATAGTGAAAATGATACAAGCCATGCACCATTAAAGCGCTTAGTTAAGAAAAACTAAGAAAATATACATATGTACTGCAAAGATAACCAGTTATTTATCCTACCCCTCTGAGTTACGGCTACTGCTGCATAATGCTGTTTCTCTCCTTGCCTATCAACACAGGTTGAATCTGCTCCCATCCACTAATTTCTGTATATGCACTGACAAGCACATCGTTGTCCTGTGGGCAGTCTCATAAATTTTGGCATGGTAACTCAGTATGCATCTTCATCTGCAAACAGGCCAATACAGTGCCAGTAAGTACATATAAAGGAAGGAGTACAGGGTCGGACTGGGGGGCCCGGGGCCCACCGGGACTGCTGGTCCAGGGCCCCCCGCCCCCTTACTGCGACGCGCCGAACGCGACTGTGCATATGCGCTGTTTGAACGCCGCCATGCGCGAGCAGCGCTTCTCATGCGCATCACCGTAAAAAAAAAAATTTCAACATTTTTATATTGGTAGAGAGGGTTGGCCCGCGGGGGCCCACGAAGTTCGGGCCCACTGGGTTTTATTCCAGTGTCCCGCCGTGCCAGTCTGACACTGAAGGAGTAGATGGGAGTGGATTGGCTAATTTTCAGCATACATTTATATGCGGGTGGAGAAATGGCCTTATGTGTCAGGAACCTTAATTCCTATTTTTTCCGGTGACAGGTCCCCTTTAAACTTTAATGTTCCTCACTGGTGTTTGGCTCTGGCCTGTTATAATTTGCTACATTACTTTATTTAAGTTATTGTTCACCTTCAACCACTTTTTTCAGTTTAGTTGTGTTCAGGTCACCAGAAATGAAGACTTTTTGCAATTACTTTCTATTTTCTATTTGTGATCCTTTTTCTAATACTTACTGTAAGTGTAAAGTTTCATTTTTCACTTTCTACAGCAGCTCTGGGAGGGGGGGTGCAGACTCTGTAACTTTTCTAAACTAATATATTTAGTTGATACGTTTGTTATCTTTGTCCCTGCTGAGCAGAATCCCTGAGTTTCATTGCAGGAGAAGGAAAGGTACCAAAGCAGTTAATTGTCAGTAGCCACAATAGTGCAAGCTATAACACTATTTATTCTGCAGAATGCTTTACCATACCCGAGTAAACAGCTCTAGAATCTCTCTGTTTGTTTAGGAGTTTCCCTGCTCAGTCATAGCTCTGGACTCAGATTACAGCAGGGAGGGGAGGAGGGAGGGGGAGAGGAGCAAACTGAGCATGCTCAAGCCCTAGCCCTGGAAGTTTAAGATGAAAACAGGAAGTCTGATACAGAAGCCCATGTGTACAAAATAGAAGGAAAGAAATGCAGTGTTTCTTTTGACCAAGGACTCAGGGAAGCATTACTTTTAGGGTTTACTGGTGTATTTATATAGAACTTTCAGATAAAGCTTACTTAGTTTTAGCCTTTCCTTCTTCTTTAAAGGCAGCTGTTAGAATTGATAAGATTGTTGCTAATATTCCACAGATGCTGCTGAGAAATGTATCAATTCATGTAGACACTAAATGTATCCAATTGTAACAGTTCAGAATCTGCTCTTGGATCACTGAACTGCCAAACTGAAACACCAGAGACACGAATAAACTTCAGGAAAGTAATTGAAAAAAGTCATATTCTGGTCAACAATCTGAAAATAAGTAAACTGAAAACAGTGTTTAAAAGGTGAACAACCCCTTGAATTGTATCAACAGCATTGGTGGACTGTTAGCAACTTTTGTATCAAAACAGCTGCCTTTAAAGGGATTGCTCACCTTCAAAGGCTCTGACACATAAATAAACTAATTGTATCAAATAAATGTAGCAAATTGAACAGTTCAGAATGCTCTTGGATCACTGAGCTGACAGACTGAAACTCTAGAGACAGGAACATTAAACTTTAAAGGGGACCTGTCACCCAAAGAAATATTCAAAATCCTATTTTGTCATATCAGTCAAGCAAAATGAACTTTAATTAAACTATATAAATCATTTGAATCGTGCTTCCTTCAGTTTGGGATTTCAAAATTATAGCAAGAAGGCAGGAGCCATTTTGTGGACACTGTTATTAAGACAAGCCTTGTATCAGCTCAGAATCTTGTTTGTGCACCAGAATGGGGGACCCGATGTCCATCCCTATGCACTGACTACACAATTAAATGGTGAAGAGAATGGGGGAATGTGTGGAGAGCAGTGACATCTAGGAAGTGCTGAATGGAAAGTGAAAGCAATTGTCTGCCCCGCCTCCATGTCCATGGCATAGAGGAGTGGCAGACAATATTTGATTAGATACAAGACACACCAGCACAACATGGATAATTCTAGCAGGATTTAACCTTGCTCGTTTATTTGCGGATGCAACGTTTCTTTTTTTTAGACAATATTTGATTGACAGCTGAGATTTTTAAATGAGTTTACAACAGCTATGAATGCTTTAATAAAAAATAGAAATTGGATTTCATGTTTAATTTGAAAAGGACTTTTATTATACAGATTTTTGTGTCTGGGTGACAGGTCCACTTTAAACTTACATTTTGGGAAAACCGTAAAAAATAAAAGATGCAAAGCACCTGAAAAAAGTATTTGTTTATGGTGAACAATCTGAAAACAACTGAACTGAGTGTTTGGAAGGTGAACAACCACTTTAATGAAACACAGGAATTATGCTCAACAGTATCAACTAATGCAGGGTTCCCAACCTTTCTTTACCCGTGAGCCACATTAAAATATAAAAAGTGTTTGGGAACAACATAAGCATGAAAAAAACCTTGTAGTATCAACAAAGGGCTTTGACTGGCTATTAGGTAGTCCCTTACTGGGCTTGCAGCTTACAGGAGGCTCTGTTTATAGAACCAAAACTTGCCTCCAAGCCAGTAATTCAAAAATAAGCACCTGCTTTGAGGCCATTGGAAGCAACATCCAAGGGGTTGGTGAGCAACATGTTGCTCGTAGCCACTGGTTGGGGATCACTGAACTAATGTATCAAATGAGAACAGTTTAATGAGTTGCTGGCCACATTTCCAGACCTGCTTTAGGGATAGAGGAGAAAGGAAAAATAAAATTTGAAACTTCAATATTGGAAGAACAGTCAAATAAAAAATAGAAGGCAACTGAATGAAGTCTTCATTTCTAATATACTAACATCTTAAAACAACAGGAGTGTTTGGTAGGTGAACAACCCCTTTAAGTAGGATACTTTGTAACTTGTATTCTCCATTTTGGCTTATAGCTTACCCTCTGGTGGGGAAGTAATTAGCAAGATAACAGTGACAGTGGAAGCTCTAGAAGCTCTACAATCAGTATTGTGGGATTAAGATTTTTTTGTACATCCATGGTTTTATTCAAGTTATTGAAGTTAACACCCACGGGGATCCAAAGTGCTGTTCTTACACTACACTTACACAGCCTGAGTATAGCTTACTGTGTGGGGTAGTTTGTGTCAGGCTAGAACACAGATTTAGAACACGAGTTACAGCAGTTTCACAGTTCTCATAACAGGTACAGCTATTAGGTGTAATGAAGCATTGAAAAATTGCAGGCTTGACTGCTAGACATCTTATTATCCTCTGCTTTTTGCCTGTGGGTAGCACATTACTATAAATGACAGCATGCATTACACATTATATAGACTTTACACAAGACTGATACAGTTATCATTTTCAAAGAGTAAACCTACTGCACCAATGCACTATTTCTGATTGTGCCAACATAATGTCACACTGTGCTTGTAATAAAGGTTGTAAAATATAGAAAAGACCAGTACTGAATTGTCTTCTCATAATATACACTTCCTTTTGTAAGATTTCTTGCAGAAGTCATAAATATAAATATATATTCCATGACTTCACTGAAAACAGTGCGTACATTTTGGTTCAGTCAATTGAAAATCTCTCCAACGGGCAATCAAACAATGAAATTGGCAGTTCTCTAGAAAATGTGTGCCCTTAATAATAGTAAAGGCATGTTAAGCCTAATTTAATGCAGTTGCAACAAATAGGAAGTTGTGGGGCATATTTATCAGGGGTCAAATTCCAAGTTTATGGGAGTTTCTAAAAAATCCCATAAACTAAAAATTCAAAAAAATGACAAATTTACTAAAAACATAATTTTTTTAAATTCGGTTGAATAGAATCGACCTGCAAATTTGATTCGAGTTTTTTCACCAAAAAAATTCACCAAACGACTCCAAATTGATTGTAAAAGGTCCCCCATAGGCTAAAACACCAAGGGGTATATTTATCAAAAAATGAAGTTAGAGATCACCACAGTCCTCTAGATTAAAATTCCGCCACTCTCCATCATTTCTATGGAATCTTTAAAAGAGTACAGTATTTATCAATGGGTAAGAGTGAAAGTTCATCCTTTGATAAATACGCCTTTCAAAATCCAATAGAAGTGAATGGAGAGTGGCAGAATTTCATTCTAGCAGACTGTGGTGATCTTTAACTTCACTCTTTGACAAATATACCCCCAATTTGGCATGTTTTAGATGGCGAATAGTCGAATTTTAATTCTTAAAGGGACAGTACATGATAAACCGAATTTTCTTTAAACTTGAATAAAATTTGGACTATTCCCTAGTCGAATTACACTAAAATAAACTCTAAATTTCGATTTAAAAAATTTGCAATTCGACCCTTGATAAATCTGCCCCTAAAAGTAAAACAGAAGTCTTATTGATTTCTAACGGTAACCGGACTGGGGAAATCGAACACCTATATTGTCTTCTCATAATATACACTTCCTTTTGTAAGATTTCTTGCAGAAGTCATAAATATAAATATATATTCCATGACTTCACTGAAAACAGTGCGTACATTTTGGTTCAGTCAATTGAAAATCTCTCCAACGGGCAATCAAACAATGAAATTGGCAGTTCTCTAGAAAATGTGTGCCCTTAATAATAGTAAAGGCATGTTAAGCCTAATTTAATGCAGTTGCAACAAATAGGAAGTTGTGGGGCATATTTATCAGGGGTCAAATTCCAAGTTTATGGGAGTTTCTAAAAAATCCCATAAACTAAAAATTCAAAAAAATGACAAATTTACTAAAAACATAATTTTTTTAAATTCGGTTGAATAGAATCGACCTGCAAATTTGATTCGAGTTTTTTCACCAAAAAAATTCACCAAACGACTCCAAATTGATTGTAAAAGGTCCCCCATAGGCTAAAACACCAAGGGGTATATTTATCAAAAAATGAAGTTAGAGATCACCACAGTCCTCTAGATTAAAATTCCGCCACTCTCCATCATTTCTATGGAATCTTTAAAAGAGTACAGTATTTATCAATGGGTAAGAGTGAAAGTTCATCCTTTGATAAATACGCCTTTCAAAATCCAATAGAAGTGAATGGAGAGTGGCAGAATTTCATTCTAGCAGACTGTGGTGATCTTTAACTTCACTCTTTGACAAATATACCCCCAATTTGGCATGTTTTAGATGGCGAATAGTCGAATTTTAATTCTTAAAGGGACAGTACATGATAAACCGAATTTTCTTTAAACTTGAATAAAATTTGGACTATTCCCTAGTCGAATTACACTAAAATAAACTCTAAATTTCGATTTAAAAAATTTGCAATTCGACCCTTGATAAATCTGCCCCTAAAAGTAAAACAGAAGTCTTATTGATTTCTAACGGTAACCGGACTGGGGAAATCGAACACCTATATATGTTAATTATGTTGTACATAGACTAATATTTTAAAGTGGTCCACCTTTAAGTTAACTTTCAGTATTTTCATAGTATGTCCTTTTTCTAAAAAGTGATTTTTTTTTTTTAATATATATAGTTATTTTAATTATATACTTTTCTCTTCTGCCTCTTTCCAGCTCTGTGTGGCTATTTACTTCATTGGTATTATTTGTATTACTTATCTTTTTATGCAAGCCCTCTCTTTTTCATATTCCCATCTCTTGGTCAAACCACTAACTGCATGGTTGCTAGGGTAAATAAGACACTAGCAACCAACTGGTATTTTTTTCCCGAAACTGGAGAGCTGCCGAACAAAAAGCTAAATAACAAAAACCTTGTCAAATATAAAAATGAAGACCAATTGCAACTTTTCTCAGAATATGATAGCTGCGTCATGATAAAGGTGAACTACTCCTTTAAGCAGAAAGAATATTTAACTTGGTACAATTGTAATTTTATATAGTTTGCTTTGCCCTATTTAACGTTGGCCTCGTTTGTAATTGACGCTATATAATACTGTATGTGCTTCACATTTGCCCTTTCAACATCCATGTGTGAAATCCATTGAACAATTTCTAACTACCCCTACCTGTTGTTAGGAAATATAAGCACATTAATAGTTTTATTGCGTTTATAATGCTTTATAATGTTATAGACAGCTAATCGACTTATAATTAAAAAAAAAAATTAGTACACCTTAAAATGTACTTATAGTATGATGTTAAAAATGGTATTCTGACACAATTTGCAATTGATCATCTCTGGGCCTTTTGTTCTAGCCACCTTCCACACAAGATTACTAAACAAGGCATGGGGCAAATTCACTAAGCGCCGAAGCGCCGAACGCTAGCGTTAATTCGCTAGCGTTTGGCATTTTCGCTAGTGTTACTTCGCACCCTTACGCCTGGCGAATTTTCGCTAGCGACGTAACTACGCAAATTCACTAATGCGCGCAGTGTACTGAACGCTACCTTTTACGCTAGAATTCCTTCGCCACCTCAGACCTGGCAAAGCGCAATAGAGTAGGGATTGTTTAAAAAAAAGTCAACATTTTTTCTAAGTCCCAAAAAACGCTGGCGTGTTTTCTACATTATGGGTGATAGGCTGAAAAAGATCTAAATTTTTTTTGGGGCTCCCCTCCTTCCCCCCTACATTTCCTGACTCATGGCAACTTACCTAGACAGTGGGCACATGTGTAGGGCAAAATAAAATTTTTATTTGATGAATTGAAGGTTTTCTAGGAATTTGTAGTGCTGATACGTATTCCACCATTGAAATTTGAATTTGGCGCCCTATGCAAATTAGCCTTCGCTAGCATAACTTCGCTTTACATAGCGAATCAACGCTAGCGCAACTTCGCAACCTTACGCTACCCCTGTGCGCAACTTCGGATTTTAGTGAATTGGCGAAGTGTGGCGAAGTGCGGCGAAGTGCGGTGAAGTTGCGCCTGGCGAAACTACGATTGTTAGTGAATTTGCCCCAAAGTCTTCTGTGAGATTCCCCCAAGCAGTCCTGTGCAAGCTCATTTCTTAGGTATCCTGAACCAATCAAACTTCACAACCTTAACAGACTAATGCCACCTATACATAGTAAGTTAGGTTGAAAAAAGACAAACGTCCATCAAGTTCAGCCTTTTAACTGGCTGACTACCAATTTTTTCTAACTTGTAAGGGGGGGGGGAAGCTGGCCGCCAGTGTTGCACGTTTATATGTGAGCTGCTTTGATTTTTTTGCCAGGGCTGCTTTTTATTCCTGGTCCAGCCATGCTGGGAGTTTTTCCAGAGCCTCTTTAGGAAGAACATTTTTAAAAGACACCAATTGCATACACTCTCAGAATATCATTATCTGCATCATATTAAAGCTTAAATTATAGGTTAATTGCAGCTTTAAATAAATGACTACTTGTAAGTGAATATTAAGCAAGAATTATCCAGGAATTGTTCATTTTAATAATTATTGTTGTGATGTTCCTTTTTTAGTCAGATTAAATTTACATACATACTTGTGTAAAGCATTCCAGTATGTTAAAAGATTAGTATAATTTGCCATGATATATTGAATATTTGCTTGAATGGTTGCAAACCATTACATTTAGAGAGCTGGTATTGTGCTTCAATGAACAGTTTAAGTGATGGCAAATTAGTTCTTTGGTCCTGTTTGTGAAGATTCAAAATCGTTTAATGGAATAATGAAGACATCGTTTATACCATTCATTTCAGCTTAGTGGTGACAAGTCCCTTTATGGATGAACATCAAATAAAAATGTAATTCACACCAGAGAAAGGGACATACTGTATTTCATGACTATGTATGCAGTATATATGTACAAAAAAAAAATTAAATTCCAGTAGTGCTCTAGTGTTGAGAAAAAATCTTACAGTAACCCATAGCATCCAATCAGGCATTTACTATCATTATTATATAATATTTGCATCATCAGTCAAAGATAATCCTCTGATAAACAATACTGGTACAGTTTAGTACTTTAGTACTTGAACTTTCCTTGTGGTATACCATTTCTACCTTAAAGTGGAAGTAAAGTCTAAACTAGAATAAGGCTATAAATTCTGTTATGTTGTATACTAAACGTAATCATGAACTTCACCAGAAGCCTAATAAAACAAATTATTGTAACTTTGTTAAACATCTTTGCAAGACCAAGACTGTGCAAATGCTCAGTGTGGTCTGGGCTGTTTAGGGATCGTCATAAATTATCAAAACAGCGCAAGTCAAATAATATCTACCAGAAGCCAATACAGTAAGACTGATTAATAATCAGAATAATCAGAATAATCAGAATAGGTAGACTGCACTGGGTCCAATGTTGTCATGTAATCTAATGTGGATTTTATAGTTTTTGTATGGTTTAATACAAACTTTCTTCAACTCTGCAGAACCAGTGGCTGCAGCAAAATAAACCTCCAAATAGAATTCCAGTTAAATCGGGCTCCGTGATCTTTGTCCCTGCAGCTGGAGTTGGAAACAGTAAAATGAATGTAAAGGCAACAATTAAAATCCAATACACATCTTTACACAGTCACCGACTGCTCTACAGGGAAACAAACAAAGCTGCTTGAGTTCTGCATGGCTGGGAAGTAAGGCTCCCCTGATGTTCATAAGTATGATTGTTTCCATGCAGAGCAGTTCGGGACCGTCTGACAATTTCTATCCACAGCAGTAAATGAAGGGAGAATTTCACTGCATACAGTCAGGTTTCTTATAAAAACAGTACACATTTTTTTAATAAAGTATATTGGAGATAGATTTCTTTTTCATTAAAGAAAGTAAAATGTGATTTTATTTTTTTGCCTTTATACAGTATGCCCTTTAAAGGGTATGTCAAAAGAAAGTCCCCTTCCTTTAAAAACAATTGCCCCATTGAATGTTAAGCCACCCATAGGGGCATTTAAAAACATAACAGTTGTTTCCTCAATTGAAATGCAGGCTGCAGTGTGGAAAAAATTTCGCTAATAGGTTAGATTAGCATTACTCTTGTTATTGCCCAGCTTTTTGCACATCAAACTACATATGTCTGACAAGGTCTATGTCTGATAAGCCCCTGCCATCTACAACATAATACAGGGACCTTTGTCTTTCTTCCTCAAGGATTTGCCCCTTTGTCCCATTAAAATTATATGTGGCTTGGCATGTTTTTAAATTCCAGGTTCAAAATCTTACATTGAATCCTGGATCCTGGATATCCTGGATGTAATTAATTGGCCTGCATAGTTTTGTTATTGGCAAACAGATAAATTGCTTACAATGCCCTTCCTTTAAATAATTCATGAAAAAATTGAACAAAGCTGGACCCAATACAGAACCCGGCAGCATCCCAGTATAACCCATACACAAAGTAGAGAATTTGACTACGACCCTCTGTACACAATCATATTACAAAAATATAAATAATCAGCAGAGCCTTATTTGTCTGGGGGGGGGTTATTTTTGACTCTATGATGGCAATCTGATCAGTCCTTGGATCAACTTTATAATAAGAGCTATTTTCAATAAGCCTGTATTTTCTCACTTGTTTAAAAGCCACCCAACCCCTTGTAAAATTTGTCTAAAGAATCAGCCAGTACAACTTCACCATTCTGAAAATACCATTCCTGAATATCTTGTTATGTTTCGGATATTTTGTTATTTTGTCCCCTTATACAGAGTTATATTTCCCCTAAAGCGCTTATTCTACAATATAAACAACCCCAGTCTTTCGTCATAACTGAGACTTTTTGTACCCTTTACCAGCTTAGTTTCCCCGTTCTTTGCACTCTCGCTAATGCATGCCCATCTTTTTGATTTTTTTGATGGGGGGAGGGGAAAACAGCACCTGCCATTCTTAATTTGGCTTTCTGCTCATTGTTTTTTTTTAATAACAAAAAAATAAAAAGCTCAGCACCTAGGTGCCAAACTTTGGCTTTGCAATTACATCAACTTTACCCTAGTCCATAGGCACCATACCTGATGAAAGTAATATAGATGAAATAAAACATACGTATCAATGTAAAAAATTTCAGGATTTATTATGCACTGAACCTACTAAAAATCTGAATCCAAAAATACTCCAGGTAAAACTTGTCAAAATCATGTAGAAGTAGAACAAGTTTTTTTATCTTCAGGATTCAATAGTTTCTGCTGTTTGTGCTGGTTTTTGTTCCATAATCCAAATAAAAGTTTTTTCAGGGCATCGAAAAGTCGGATGGGAGAGGTCCAGGCCCGAATTTGTGGAAAGGCCACAATGGCCCGGCCCTAGGGTGACAGAATGTTAGGGGGGAGGCATGCTGCCCAACCACACTAGCAATGGTTTGGAAGCACTGGGAATTCACAGGAGATCAATAGCTTTTATAATTTTCTGTGAACCAATCCCCAGTACTTCAGACCAATGCTGAAATGCTCTTGTGCACAAAAGAAGAGGAGGCAATGGGGGTGAATGGCAGCAGGCCTAGGGGAGCTTGCTATGTAAATCCAACCCTGGAGAGGTCTCTATCCTATTTTCCCTAAAAAATCGTACAATTTGTGAAAAAACATCAAAAAAATTGTACAATTTTGGTTTTTGCTCAATTTTATAGAGTTTGTCCCTGGTCCAATTAATTGTGCTTTTTACATGAACCTCATAAAAATGGTGGTGCTTCCCAAACTACTTTACTTATTTCATAACACCCCTGTCTTACTCCCAAGCAGATTATTTACCAGACTTGACTTCAGGGTACATTCCTTCGTATGGAACAACAAACAGCCTTGTAGAAGCCTTAAAACTCTAACAGCCCCCAAGAAGAAAGGTGGTCTAGCGCTGCCCAACGTTTTCTTATACTATCTAGCTGCCCAGCTAGTATATCTTGCCTGTTGGTTCCCCCCATCAGCTGAAAATGCTGCTTTCGCCATCACAATAGAGGCTGCAGGGTCAATTGAAGCATTAATGAATACTCCCATCCAGGGATCCACCCAAAGGGGATGCCCTCCTAACACACTGGGAATGCTAATCCCAATATGGGAAAAAGCTCTTAAGTACGATAAAAACCTACACAACGTGACCTCCCCTATACGCCTTTGTGGTGCAATCCCCACTTGGGTCACTTCCTTACTGTACCCGATCCGTCAAAGTTAAAAATTAAATATGTTGGTCAACTATGCAACGACCAGGGGTTAAAATCCTTTGCAGCCCTTTGCGGTATAAGCTTCCTTATGTGGTTCGGGTACCTACAGCTCAGACATGCAGCCAACAGTCAATTCCCTGTTCCTCCTAAGGTAGCTATGTCTCAGCTAGAGGAGCAGTTAAGCGACTTGTGTCTTGTATTTACTCCCCCCTCAATGTACAAAGTGGTAACCCCTTTGCACAATGTTACACCAAATGAGCCTCGGACATTCCACACTTAGACTCTGATGACAGGGATGATCTTACCCACTCTTACCTATATCTGCGGTTAGCAGCAATGATATCCTGATACAGTACCGTACAATCCATAGAATTTACCTTACACCAGTCAGATTGTACTCTATGGGCCTAAAAACAGACAATTTATGTTTCATATGCGGGGCAAGCCCAGGTGCATTCTTACATGTGTTTTGGACTTGCCCACTGGTTGACATGTTCTGGGGGAAAGTGGTTTCATTTACAGTAGAAGCATTAGATATGCCAAATGTATGGTCCCCAGAAGCATGCCTACTGGGTCTGGTGGAGAACATTTTCCCCAATCCAACACTGCCTTTATTACTATGCCATAATCACAATACCATAATCTTAGCCTGGAAACTACCTATACCACCCACTTTAAAAGCACTGTAAATCTTTAATAAACCAAGCACTTCCTTTTTATAAGTTAACATACAGTATATTAGCAGAGGTTGGTCGGAAGAATTTGGAAAAGTTTGGTGCGAGTGGTCTGATATGATTAATACTATCGCACCCCAGGCTACTAATTAACAAATTCTATCCACATATGTAAAAAATGGAGGCTGGCACATGCCCCCACAGTCCAACTACCCCCCCCCCAGGTACCCCAGTTTGTGGGGGGGGAATTGGTTTGATCTTCCACAACTGACGTCAGTGACCCCAAATTGACTTTCTCCCCTGTGGAGAATGACACCACCTGTGTGTATAACAAACTGTGCGATTTCAATACGTTGAAGATGAATCCAATAAATAAAAACTTATAAAATATGCTTTTCAATAATAAATTAGGTCACATAATAGATTCTAGTTTGGCTAAACTTTTTTATTTTAAAAAAATCTGAAAAGGTTGGATTTTGATAAATAACCCCCTGAATCTTTTTTATGTCTTCACCAAAAAATGTTTCTAAAAGAAAAATAATGTCTTTTCAATTTCTATTCAAAACTATTTAATATTTAGAAGTAGAACTAGCATTTGCTTTTTTCATGTAACTTAAATTAGACTATGTCTATTTCACACATGCCTATGCACATGTTTACATGTACTTAATAAGAAGTTACAGAAGTTTCATACCCTGAAATATAAATAATAGTTTTATTGCATTTTATTCATTCTTAGTGTAACATTTCAAGGGTTATAGTACCACTGACAGTAATATAAAGCTAAATGATTTTACCTTAAGCAAAACTTGCATGGTCTCCTAATTCATGCAAATATCTTTTCTCTTGCAATTTAAGTGGCAGGATCTCCCTTAGCACTCCATGGATTTAGTTACATTTTCTTTGAAGTTGAAGACAGACAATAGACTATTCATCCATACATAAATCACATACATATTAACTGTGAGGAAGGCAATAAATAATACAAAGTTTTAAAAAAACAAGAGGCATTAAAGCATATCCCAGTTTATTCTCTAGGGAGATGAAGAAAATATTCTGATACCAACTAGGTAGGAAGATAACAACAAAAATGTACAAATAACAGAACTCCCTGGACCATTCTCCATTTAATTATCTTCATTTAAATGTATTATTTTGATATACATTTTACCTGGTTCATTATTACATGTATCTGATGAATCTGCCATTGCTTTGTAGAAATCACAATTGCATTTGGTGAAATATTCTATATTCTATAGGTTAAAGGGGTTGTTCACCTTCCAAACACTTTTTTAAATTCAGTTGTTTTTGGATTGTTCCTCAGAAATACATACTTTTTCCAATTACTTTGCTTTATTTGTTTTTTACAGTTTTTCCAAAATCTAAGTTTAAAGTTGAATGTCCCTGTCTCTGGTGTTTGAGTCTGACAGCTCAGTAATTCAGGTGCAGACTCTGAACTGTTACAATTTTGCAACATTTAGTTGATACATTTCTCAGCATCTCCTGAGTATTAGCAACTAACAGCTGCCTGTAATGAAACCCAGAGATTCTGCTCAGCAGGGACAAAAAGAAAAAATATATCAACTAAATGTATCCATTTAGAACACTTTACAGGGTCGGCGACCCCCCCTCCCAGGGCTGCTTCAGAAGTTAAAAAAAAGACACTTGACACTTCAATATTAGAAAAACGGTCACACATAGAAAATAGAAAGTCATTGAAAAAAGTTATTATGGTGATCTATCTGAAAACAACTAGTTGTTTGAAGGTGAACCACCAGGGATTTACATAGTGGGCGCCCCTAGGCCCACTGCCATTCGTCGTCCATGTCCCCTCCCCTTTATTCGTGCAAATTTTCATCATCTGAACCAGAGCAATGGGGATTGGCGCATGGGAAGTTTAAAAAATTATTGTATCTCCAGCACATCCCCATTGTTTTTGAACCAATGTGGGTGTGGTTGGGCAGCATGCCGCCCCCTAAAATGCTGCCGCCCTAGGCCCAGGCCTAGGTGGCCTTTCCACAAATCCGGGCCTGTGAACCACCCCTTTAAGCTTTATACTAGATATTCTCACTTTTTTCCCATTAAGGCTTTAAATACTTATTATACTTGTAGCCAGCCCTCCCCTATAGGAAACACTGGTCCCAATACTGAAATACCAGGTCACTGTGAATATTTTCATTGGCTCAGCAGAAAATGACATAAATAGCGCAACCAAATGTAATGTTGTGTGGGTGTCACAAATGGCACCCTAAATCCAGAACCAGTGCTAGGCTCCCTGGTCTCCGCTCTTGCTTCTGCCTAAAACAGCCGCCTTTCACTTCAGGAGGAGCCCTCCGCTAATTGGATGCCGCCAGGTCTTAATAAGAGAGGAGCCAAGCAAAAGGTTCTGGGCGAGCAGACCAGTTTAACCAGGGATACTGGATGGAAGACAACAAAGCTCGGGAGACAGGCCAGACATACAAGCGTGATCAGGCAGGCTGGGCCAGCACAAGTAGATTACAAGAATGGTCAGATAGGCCGGGTCATTGCAGGCAGAGTTCAAGGAATGGTCAGCAGGCGAGGGTCAAACCAGGATAAACAATCAGAATACACTAGGCAAGGAACCAGCTAAGTATAACCTAACAACGGGCAATGAGTTTCCATTCAAAGCCCCTTTAAATACTTTGAATATTCTCAGGTTTACAAGAAGCCTCACAAGTGAGTCTTGCTAAGGTTTCAAATATACAGTACATCATTAAAGTTTACACTGTACTTACAGTTTCACTGATCATGGTGTTCTTATGTGGGCGATTGCAGTTATATATCATTATTTATAATTACTTATAAATGACATAATTGTAATGACATAAATTACAAGAATGGTTGTATAAGGGTTATCAACATTTTTGAGTGTTCAGGTTGTTTTATTGTACTTTTTGTGTGTATGTCATTTTAACTAGAATACACACTTGAAGTTCAGTTTAAGGGCAGCTCATTTTAGAAGTATCCATAACATCTGACTTTGGTCTAATGTGTTAGTCTTTTTAACAGATGTAGAAAGGTTCAGAGGAGTTGCAAATCTAATTTTCTTTTGTGAATTCCTCCATTTCTTTAAGTTCTATTTAAGACTGGATGAATAGCGATGGGTGAATTTATTCGCCCGGTGCAAATTCGCAGGGGATTTCCACGTTTCGCCGCCAGGGAATAAATTTGCAAAACTGGCAAGACAAATTTTACCATTGGCAACTATTTAATGCATGCCCATTGACTTTAATGCAATTGGACAAAACAGGCACAAGTCAAATTGATGACAGCATCGAAATTGTTGCCAGTGTCGATTTTGTGGTCCACAAATTGACGCCGGCGTCAAAATGCCCTTCTTACAAATTTTTCACCGTTTTGCTAATTTCCAGCAAAATTTGCTACTTTTTCGGTGGAGCAAAATGGGACAAATTCGCCCATCACTATAGATGAATTGATTAGTTGTTTTTATCTAATCTAAACAGCAGTCTATGCTAAGGACCACTATTTATAAGTAATTGAATTTAGAACAGCCACTGCACAATTGAAAGCACTGGCAAAAACATACAGAGGTATAGTCCATGTAGCAGACAAAAGACAAAACTTTAGATGCATTTATGATTCTTATTTTTCTCCTAGATGTATAAAAACAGCAGAAACATTTTAAAACAAAACCTTCTGCACAGTTGTACATGGACCAAAACTGCCCCCTGCTGTCAGACTGAGCAGATTTTTTTAAGATACAGCCAGCTATACACTAAACTAAAAAAAATAATAATAATGTATATATATATATATATATATATATATATATATATATATATATATATATATATAGATATAGATATATAGATATATATATACAGTATATTATTTATTTATTTTTGTGGGGGAATCACTCTTTAGGAAGTAGCAGCAGCTTCTTTTACACAGTTATGAGACAGTACACCGGGTTTCCAGCTGATTTTGCATGTGAATTTATTTTACACAGCAGCTTAAACACAAATGAATGTTCGTAACCTCTGAGTTTGCAGTAAAGCAAAATAAGTACAGCCTTGCTGGTGAGGAAAATGCCCTTTCCAAAGGACCCACAACCCCACTCGGGCAAGTTAAATGCAATAAGCAAATGAAAGTTTCTTTTGGAGTTTCCCTGTGCTTTCTCTCTGAAGCAGCTGCAGCTCACTCCCAAGCTTTAGGGCAGCAGCTTGTAGCCAGTCCTTGCTACCAGGAAACTTGCTTCCTTGTGAAAAAATCTTAAAGGAAACTATGCCCCCCAAACAATGTAAAAATATTTAGCATAAAACAGCTCATTTGTAAAACCCTGCTTCAAGTAAACAAACCTTTTTCATAATAATATACTTTTCTAGTAGTATGTGCCATTGGGTAATTGGGTAAATAGAAAATTGCCATTTTAAAAAATAAGGGCCGTCCGATTGGATCATACAATTTACTTTGCACACAAACAAACCAAACAAACTATACTTCTTAGGTCACATGAGCCAATTAACAGACAGTTCTGTCTTTTGCTTCAGCACTTCCTTACCTGAAGTTTCCTTGTGAGGCAACTTGGACGACTTTGGAAAACTATGCGCTCCGAGTGCCTTCCCGCCGTTGATTTTCATTATAGCCGGTGGAAGGCAGTTCCGGGAGATTAGTCGCCCCGAAGAAGAGGAGATTTGTCGCCAGGCAATCTGCCAGTGTGTCTCTGCCCTTAAGGTATGAAGATCCAAATTATGGAAAGATCCATTATCCGGAAAGCCCCAGGTCCAGAGCATTCTGGATAACAGGTGCCATACCTGTATATGTGTGTGTGTGAACAACAATAAATATTGGTTGATTAATTTTTATGTATTAACTACCAATCAATAAGCTATATTTATTATGAAGATGTTTCTCAATAAGAAACAGTAACCAGAGTTATAACGATTTACAAAGGAGGTATTGTAAGAAGTTTACACTGAATAGAGCTACCAATAGAAGCCCAAGTAAAATAGTTAAATATGGTAAAAAAGCTTTCCGCTTATCTGAATAGCAGGGCTGCTACTCACAAGTGCCCTTACACTCAACCAATTCAGGATGTGTTCTTGTGCAGTGGCTTTGTGTGCACCTGAACGTAGGTGTTAATGAAACCCATTATTTTTATTTTAAAGATTAATTTTTATTGAATTTTAACAACATTAAAAAAATTAGAAGGAAAAAAAAGCTAGTGAGAAAGGAAAGAAAAGAAAGGGAAAAGGGGAGGGGAAGTATGGCTGAAAATTGACTATCATTGGTTGGTTGAGGTGGCTGGCGACTCGAGCCAAGGATTCCATATATTCTCAAATTTCTTTGGGCATCCTCGTGCTAGGTACATGAGCTTGTACAGTTCCAATTGCGAATTGATTAGTCCAATCCATCTACTCAGTGTCGGTGGTGATGGGCCCATCCAGTGTAGGGCAACCACTTTTTTTGGGTAGAAGAAGAGCATCATCAGATATCTAGTGTTTACTCTAGGTATCACGGAGTCGAGGAGGCCCAGAAGACAGGTAGCAGGGCTAAGTATTTGTGGAAGCTCCAGTTCAGTAGCCATAAAGTTCACAATTGCCCTCCAATATCTGAGTGAAACCCATTATTGTTAATGTAGGTTGTACTGATGGGCCACATTGAACACCCAATCGCAAGTGCAACACACCTGTCAGTACACCCTACATAAAAAATAATGGGCTTTGTTAAGTTCTGATGTGGTGGAATGCAACAAAAAAGACACATATTATTTTATGTTGAACTTTTTTTGCTATAAGATTGGTTGATGCCCTTCCCAGGTGTAATGTTCCTGCCATATGAAGACTGTAAGTTGCTGAGACTACTTTGAGGTCAGATATACAAACTTCTATATTTTTTTATTTCTGTTTGGCTAAATATAAATAAACAAAAGGCACAGACCAGACCTGATGTCTCTGTCTGGTATCTATTAAAAAAGGGTGATAATACTATTATTATAACTGTAAAAGAGATTCACCTACAATATATTTATTTGTGCTTAGTACCAATGCAGTGTTTGGTAGTTCTCTGATACTTTGGAATAGTGTTATCTGATTGGCCAGATGGGAGGCATGATTTAGGGCCTATGGTTATTCAAAGCTCAACACCTTTCAAAACTTCTAGGTGCATGTTTTTTCTTTGGCACAATGCTTTGCTCTATAGTTTGATGATACTATGGAATGACATAAACTGATTGTCAGATAGCCAGGTGTGTGATTTTGGGGTTACCAGATGAAGCTTGATTGTACTGACAGTACTGACAGAAACAGTACAGATTCCATAGTACAGTGTTAGGTATGCACTCACACTATGGCAGTGGGAGTAGCTGTTTTTCTCTTGTTGGTTCCAAAAATGCTTTGGTCTTTGATTATAGTTTACATTTCATAAGCACTATTTATTAACCCTTGAATTTTTCTGGTCGAGTTTTTAAGGGGAAAATTTTGATTTTTTTAGAGGAAAAATTGAAGGAAAAAAACCCTTAAATTTTGAATCAGAAAATACTCCAGCTAAAACTAGTCAAAGTCAAGTAAAAGTCAATGACAGATTGTCCCTTTTACAATTGAAACATCTTTTTGCCTCCATGACTGTCGAGAGTTTCTGGCTGTTTGACACTGGGTTTTACCAATAAACGTGAGGTTTTTGTAAAATAATCCGATATATTTGAGTTTTTCAGGCGACAATTAGAAAAAAGTTGCACGGTTTTGTCTCTTTTCACACACACAAACACTTTACTTAGATTTGTAAGAACAAGACTATGCATGTGATTGTGCGTATATATTGCGCATCTATGCAAATATTGATTGATTATAAGTTTAGTGTTAAGATCTTAAAAAGGAGCTACTAGACTTCACGTTATGTATGCTACAAAATGACACTTGTGTAATTGCCACTAAATATTCTGACATTTATATTATTTAGATTGCTTAGCATAAAGCAGCAAGAAATTTACAGTTTACTTTCAAAGGGTTAAGAACATAAATATATTATTATACCAGGAATACAATAGCTGAAAACAATGAACGTTTGTTTTCCCCAGGACAGATGGATATGCTATTATCATAACTGTATTACTGTTAGAGTCAATAATTAATATCACTAAACACATTTTTAGATATGAAGTCTTTTTGGATCCCCATCTCCTAAGTCAATTTCCTGCAATTCCATCTCAGACTTTCACTCAGCAATAATAACATAGAGCTAAGTTAACACAATTGCTGCAGGCTTTAAACCTGAATTTTTTTTATTCCTTATACAGGATGACAGATCTGAGTTATTTAGAAATCAACTTAGTTATGACACATTAGTAGCATTATTGCCTTCTTTAATATTTGTGACAGTAGACAGGAGATGTATCATGGTCTGGCAGTTATTGTTCCCAAGCATCAGTTAAAGGGGCATGTTATTTGATTTGAATAACAGCTCGGAGCGCCGGTTTAGGAGTGGAAGTATATTAGTGAGGAACAGTCTCATTTAATAACACAGAAACCAATAAAAGAAAAGAATTTTGCCTGTTATAAAATTGAATTTATGAATATTGTGCTGCTGCATTAAGGATCTTGCAGAGGCCTGTCAGTTTATCAGGTGCTTGTCCTATTTCCATGCAAAAAAGCTTTTGGCTATGAATAGGCTGGAATGTCATTATGTGCACTGACCTTTTTAAAACCCTTACAGCTATCAGACTGCTAATAAACAGTAATAAAAATAAATATACTAAGCTATTATAAACTTTAACAATAGGTTTGCAGGTTTCACCAAACTATTTCTTTTCTTTTCAGAAGAAATATCCTAAAAGACTATTGTTGCAGATATTGCTGGGTGTCAGCTAATCAATCGATGGCCACAGGGCTCTTGAGAGTTCTAAGCACCAGTCTTGATTCTTATAACTACTGGAGTCAGAAAGCAGAGAAAAGTATTAAAAGGGGTGCAACAAAGTGTAACAAATTAAATTTTATTCAGAGAAAATAATATTTGATCCCTGTGATCCTCTTGCATCAGCTGCTCCATAATGTATTAACAATGAAAGCAATAAAAGGTTCTTTCTCTTGACAGCACAATGGGCAGATCTGATTAGTATAGGTACCTTGCTTAAAACACTAAAACATACTGGTCGCATAACACAGCTTCACTGTTTTCAAAAGTGCTTGAATATCAAAAAGGTTTTACATAAGGCAAGTGTCGGACTGGTGTGCCTGGGGCCCACCAGGAAACCTGATCTCAAGGGCACACCAACAACCCCCTCCGGTACAATATAGCGCCCATAAAAAAAAAAATTATTTTGTAATTACTTAGCATTTTGTTCAACTCTCCTCTTTGGAATTTCAGCACTGATCTGGCTGCTAGGGTCTATATTACCTTAGCAACCAGGTATTGGTGTGAGTCAGAAGAAGGCAAATCATTTGAAAACTATACAAAATAAAAAATGAAGACCAATTGAAATGTTGCTAAGAATTTGCCCATTCTATAACATAATAAAATGTAAGGTGTACTACCCCTTGCAACTTTTTGTCTGCTCATCCCCCACCCTAGTAAAACAAATAACATTTATAGAATTTTTTTAAAACTTTTTTTATTTATTTTTAGATGAGGCAAATGAGAGAGCCTTCAGATTATTTTTTTCACCAGCTTTTTTTATGCAGCTAGATTTAATTTAGATGAAAAGTTTGAACTTGATGGATGTGTGTCTTTTTTTCATCCTAAATTACTATGTTACAGTAGCCTGAAATATAAATGAAATCATTATCAAGATGCAGTTTCAATTATGCATGCTCCATGTCAGCGATTGTACAGAAATGGTGCAAGATGTCCCTACCAACCCCACTGGTCAGCTCTGCATAGTTTACGCAGGAACTCACAGAGAAATATTTTGAGAATTGGTGGTGTGTGGAACTGCAAATGTGGGTAAGAAGGCCATTGGAGTGGGCCTAGGTTGGGAGGATGGGTTGTGTTCCCCTTTAAGGATACCAAAGCCTTTTTGTATCTCCTTGTGATAATATTCCTATCTAAAGTAAACAATTCCAGCTTGAACAGTCTATCATCCAGGAATCCACTATTCCTTTTTTTGCCCTTCTCTGAGCTCTCCCCTTTATATGGGTAGGGACACACTGGACGATTTGTCGCCAACGTTTTTAAAAAGCAAATTGCGGCGACATATCGCTCATTTTGTCTCTGAACAAAAACAAATGAAAGATGCCAGCTCCTGTGCCCACAGCGCGTTTGTGAATCGCCTGTAGCTCCAAAACGCACTGAGACCCTTTTCCGAGCGATTTATCAGAAATAGCATGTACTTAGAAAAGCACTGAAATCTCCTAGACACGCACACACATCCAGATAAGTAGCAGCAATTGTATTCAAATTACAATGCGAACGCAGTGACGCAAGAACGCAAGCACGTAAAGACGCCAGGTTACAGCGGGAAGCACAAACCGTTTCCGGTTTGGGTGGAGCACGTACCGCACAGAGTAATGGGATACAAATCGCTCTGTGCAAATAGTCGCTGTGAATCGTCTGTTCAAAAAAGATGATCGTCTTGTCGCCGCGATTTACTTTTTTAAAACGTTGGCGACAAATCGTCCAGTGTGTCCTTTCCCTAATAATAATTTTCTTTTACCTTGAGGGCGAAAACCTTACTTAATACTCTTTTCACTCTAAATCAGTGTACATTAGTAACATTACTGTGGATCAGATCAGCCCTCGTGGGGGAGGTAGTGTGGCTCTTAATCTACATTAAAATGTTGTTATTTTTTTTGCAAAGATTTTAGTGCAAGGGTTTGCACTTGGGAGCTAGAGTGTTCCTTTCTTCTTATAAATTTTACTTATTTGTTTATTTCTTCACTCCAGCCCATAAATATAAGTGGAGTAGTGTTTTGCTACCAGTATTTCACTGGAGGATAGGACTGGGGATGAATGTAAGGAAGCAGGGAAGAATGTAAACCACATTGCCCTGGCTTCTATCTGTTGTATAGGGGACATATATTATTGTTTTGTGGTCTGGTTGCCTGCTGGTTTTTTTATTTTATCCATTAATCTGTGTAATTTATTCTCTTCAGGTATTTGTCAGTAGATATTTAGTCCCTGCCGGTTCTCTTAAAAGTATCACAAATCTTCATGACCTTCAAACCCAGTGTAATAAGGCACCAGGACACACTTCCTTGACATCCCAGGTGTACTTTGTAATCAGTTACACAGAACAGCAGTATTGAATTGGCCATACAATTTTCCCTATATGTAGAAGTGAATTGCAAGCATTTAGCTCTGTACTATTGCAGAGCAGGGTGTAAAAGAGCAGTAGAAGGAAAATTCTGAAAAAGAAAAAATATAAGATGTGGCATTTTTTTTGACCATGCCAATTTTATGGGCACACCCCCTGTCACCATTCTGCTATGTATAGCATATCAGGGCAAATTTGTGTAACATATACAAACTGTATAGTGGGAAATGTACCACACCATCCCAATTGGGTCACATGGTAACATGCAGGGTTACATGAGGAACTGGTGTATTAATAGATAGATGAGGTATCACTTTCAGCAGTGAAGGTAATGGGATGACGTACCTGTAAGCATACTGGGGCAAGTGGGCCTTTATAACAACCAGTTCTGCCCCATTCCAGAGGTAAAAATGGGTGTAGAACTCAACAAACCAACATTTTTATCAATACCTTATTTAGTAGTGCACACACTAGTTCAAAAGGTAAGTCTTTATAGTCAAGTGTAATCAGTGCCTGCTTCCGGAATTATGACAGTAAATAAAGACTATTCCCATTATAGTGACAAATAAATAACTATTGGGAAGATAAAACAAGGTGCTAAAAATAAGTAATTTGAACTTTGTAAACAAAAGATGGCATACACTGTATAAATGGTTGCAGAATAAAATCCAATAGTTGTGAAATAGGGTATAAAAAGAGAATCGTTTGCTGATTTTAGAGGATGGTTTGGTGGGAAATGTACTGTACATCCTTGTGGATCTTAGGAAGTGACATTAGTGATAGTCTGAAGGAGTTGGATGCTTGGTTTTCTGTTAATTCTGTGGTGGATTTGATTCACCTCTAGGCAGGTCTGGACTGGGAGTCAAAATAAGCCCTGCCATTTCAAGTACATAGACAAACAGCCCTCAACCAGCCCACTAAATAGAGACTATCTATGGCATCGTACAGCAGCCCCTCTGGCATTTTACAGAACCCACAGATTGCCAGTCCAGGTCTGCCTCTAGGACTCTATCTCTCTTTCTCTGCCTGGGAGGCAGATGCAGCTGCAGAGTTTTTCCTCTGTTACTAACTAGTCCAGGGCCAGGTCATGGTTGGAAAAAATTTCAAGGAGCTAATATCCAAGGTTTCAGGAGGACAAAGTCAGCTGTTAACACAGAAGAGAAATGGTTGTTATCCATGAAAGCAGTCTACAAAATGGAGAAGTGCTCCTAGATCTAGAATATCTTCATTGGAGCAGATACCTTTTCATCCTAAAGGAGACTGCTGAAGGTTAGGAGTAACGCTACCTTAAATTAAACCTCTCTAAAACTGAAATGGTTCTCTTTCTCCAACTAACACCAGTAACATCCCGGAAGTATCCATCATAGCTAACAATTCCACTATCACCCCCTCTCCCCAGGCCTAGGGGCTGCTGTACGATGCCATAGATATTCACTATTTAGTGGGCTGGTTGAGGGCTGTTTGTCTATGTACTTACACCCTAGATTCTGCCCTGTCATTCACTCCTCATATCCAGTCACTTGTTAAATCATGTCACTTCCACCTTAGGAACATATCCAAAATACGATCATTTATCACCTAAGATGCTGCCAAAATTCTTATTCACTCTCTCATCATATCACGTCTAGACTACTGTAACACTCTTTTAATTGGCCTTCCCCTCCAGAGACTGTCACCTCTCCAGTCCATAATGAACATTGCTGCGAGGCTCATACATCTCAGTAACAGCTCCTCCTCTGCCACGCCATTCTGTCAATCCCTGCACTGGCTTCCGCTACCTTTCAGAATCAAATTAAAATTAATGACCCTGACATTCAAAGCACTTCATAACTCTGCCCCACCCTACATCTCTGAACTCATCTCTATATACTCACCCAACCGCTTACTACGCTCCTCTACTGACCTGCTACTCAAGTCTTCTCTCATTACCTCCTCACATGCTCGCATTCAAGACTTTGCAAGGGCTGCACCCCTCCTCTGGAACTCTCCCCCACGGTATGTCCGACTTTCTCCCAACCTTTCTGCTTCTTTCGAGAAGCCTACCCTCACTCTGCTTCACTACCAAATGCAAAACCACATACAGTACTACATGTCTCACCCACTTAATTTGATCTTGCCCACTCGCACACCTTGTGTATTACTCCCTTCCCTTTAGAGTGTGTGTTCTTTTGCATAGGGCCTTCCTCACCTTTTGTACCAGTATTGATTGTGATGTATGTAACACCATGTGTTCTATGTATAGAATTCATGTGATTTAGTTGTATAATCACATTTACTTTACAGTGCTAGGCAATATGTTGGCGCTATATAAATACATGTTAATAATAATAATAATTCAATCACTTGTCCAAGGGCAAAGTAACTGGCAATACTTGCAGACATTTCTAAAGGTGGTTATCTCTAGGGATCTCCAGTTGGCACACAATTCCTGCTGTTTATATGGAGAGATCCATAGAAGACAAGTGGATATTAACATTATCAACTAGGCTTGGTATAGGATGGAAATCAATAACCTTTCCTCTCCTTTTGTCTTTCTCCAAGTCAAGATGGGACCAATTTAAAGAAAGAATTTCTTTTATGCTAGTCTTTACAGCAGTTTATGTCCCAGGAAGTGTAAACAAACTGCAAATTTCTTAAGTAGACACTTGGCACCAAAAGAATCTTAAGGACCACCAAAGGTCCAGCTTTGGTGTCAGTCAAACATAGATCTCATGGCCTTGTACAGCAACACCAAAGGGACATGTACTTCTGCAATGCACTGATGCATTTGCTTTGCACCTGACTCCCCAAAATGAATGCAGCTGCACATATATTTAGCCACAAATTGGACACAATGGTGTGCATGTCCTTTATTTACGGTGTTTGGTTTTTGAGTGACATCCGAATCTGATCTTTATGTACATAAATTCTGTGCCTATTGATGCTGGGCACAAAGGAAACCCTGAAGCTACCACCTGGTCAGGAGGCAGCAGTAACTCCAGGCTTCCCCTATATGAATAGTAGGGCTTTCACATAAAGTCATCTGAACTTCATTGAGCGCAAGAATGCCTCAACTAACTCTAGGTATGCCAAAAATCTGTGATGTGCTTCCGTTCTGAGCTCTAGAGGATGTCCTTCAAAAGTTGTAACTATTAAAAATGTTGCGTCAACCTTTTTTTCAATCATTTGAGGGGCATGGCACTAGAGGATTTCTTTTGTCTTTATTTTGCTTCCTTGGACATTTGTAGTAAGTGTCCACTTTAAGCATTTGCAAAAACATCTATAATAAAGATGTCTATACAACCCATCTGTACCCGCCCTATTCAAAATTACCTAAGTGTAAGAGCACTAACGAAGTTTTGCTAGGCAGAAATGATCGCTAGAAAAAGGCCCCTGTGAAATGCTTGCGCTGGCAAATTAACGCTGGCAATACTTTGCAAGCGTTAAGCTACAGAGACACAACTTCACATTTTAGTGAATTAGCATAGTGGTAACGAATTTGCATCTGACGAAGTGGCACAAAGTGTGGTGAAGCCTTTGCAGGTGAAAATGTGCCCTTTTTGTGAATTTGCCCATTGAACCCTTGATCAAACATTTGATGGTCTCACTTTTCATGTTGCTTTGTCTATAAATCTTTGATCTCTAGATGTGGCAGAAAACATTAAAGCCTACTGTGAAGTATATAATTAATTTATAAAGAGTGATTGATGTTTCATATTTCCTTCATAGCAGAAACAGCCTCTACCGCTACACCCTCACAGTGGATCAAGTGAGTGATGAGGAAGGCATATTCTTCTTAAAATGTTTTAGCTCCATTAAGGATTAAAGAGCACTCAACCAGGAATAAGCACCTTAGAGATCATCTGCCGTGCAGCCTCATGGCTAACATCATGCACCTTCATTTGTTACTATTTGTTGGTTGTTTAGATCCTCAAACACTCACATTTTGGTTGAAGCATTCTAAAACCAGCTTCAGAAGCATATTGTAATTAATATATTTGCATTATTTTGATAATTTTTGGATTATTCTACCCAGCTAAGGACAATGAACTTACTGTACTACATCTGAGACATTATTATCATGGAGAGAATCAGGAAAAGGGGAAAATGTATCATCATAGTTACTTTGTCAAAGTTGTTCCCGGTCTTTTTGGTCTATGGTGTGGTTTAAAGGGGACCTGTCACCCTAAGAAATTATTCCAAATCCTATTTTATCATGTTAGTTAAGCAAAATAAACTTTACTTACACTATATAAATTATTTAAATCTTGTTGCCTTCAGTCAATTCATTATTATAGCAAGTAGGCAGATGACATTTTGTGGACACTGTCAAGCCTTGCATCATCTCAAAATCTTGTTTGTGCTCCACAATGGAGGGGGGGGGCCTGATGCCCATTCCCATGCACTGGCTACACAATTAAATGGTGAAGATGGAGGGGAATGTGGGGGGGGGGTGCAGAAACATATAGTGAGTTCTGAATGCAATGTAAAAGTAATTGACTGTCCTGCCTCTGAGCCTAAGGCATTGGAGGAGAATGCAATATATGATTGGCAGCTCAGATTTATAAACGAGTTTACAACAGGTATGTATGCTTTAATAAAAAAAGGAACTTGGATTTCATGTTTAATTTGAAAAGGACTGTTATTATACAGTTTTTTTATGTCTGGATGACAGTTTCACTTTAAGAACTTGTTACTTGATGCCTTAGGGAGGTACTCAGGCTAAAGCTGGCCATAGATGCAAAGATCCGATCGTATGAATCATCGTACGATCGGACTTCCCCATCTCCCGACCTGCCACTAACCATTCAGATCAAAGTCTTACCAGTCAGATCAAATAAAGTAGTTAAAGAACAGATCAGCCAATGTTCTGCCACTGACAGCAATCGTACGATAGTTATGTCCGACAAAGCTAGTGACAGTCTCCCACTGAAAATCATACGATCCGATCGGCAATACATGCAGATATATTATTGTCAGCCGACAGAAAATTTTCTAACCTGTCCGATCGACCAAATGACCAATCTCTGCAGGATGAAAAATGTCGGGACTCTTCACACACGGTCTGAAAATCTTACGAATCCTCGATTCTTACAATCGGATCTTTGCGTCTATGGCCAGCTTAAATAATTAATAAGTTGGTGGGTGGAAAATCACAAAGTTATTGTTGTCACATAAAAAAAGAAAAAAGAAAGCATCAATAAACATTAAAATGAATGCTGGAAAAAACTTTCACTTGCAACACAAGAGGGCAGCAAAGTCATATAAATCAATGCTTTGTATGTAATTCAGGATGTTCAAAGAGGGCCCTTCCCAAAACAGCTTACTATCTAAAAGTTCCAATAACAGTATAACATATTTTATGTGCACAAATATGTTAGTATCAGTGACAGTCAGTTGTAGTTATGCCCAGGAAAGTAGCAGGATGTGCCTATAAAGTTAAAGTTACCTATTGCACTATTTTTGTTGTGTTAATTAAAGGTTCACAGTGCAATCAAACTTAATGAAGCATATTACATTGTGACAAGCAAATTTTTATTCACAAATCTGTTCTCTTTGTGATTTTTATTACATTTCCACCTTGGTGTCCAGACACTGGTTCTTTAATACGCAGGCTTGCTTCACATGCTTTCAGCTTATTAAACAGCTTCATCTTAGTTAGAATATATAAAAAGGATAGGATAAAGTTTAAACACATACAAGGGCATTTTAAATATATAATACCAAGTAGAAAATCATATATGTAGTTTCATGAGTGGATACCACTTGCATATTTTAAATTTTAGTTCAGCATTCAGAACTCTCTTAGCAGTATAACAGTATAATATTGAAGAATATGCTGACAATGAAATACGCTTTATGCTTTTAATGGGTCACTGTATCTTAATTATTTTTTTAAATGTAGATAGTACATGTATTGATTTAAAGTTTGGCAACTGCCTTTCCTATCACTTCTTATAACCCTCCTGCATTGTTACATAGCTACATAGTTAATTTGGGTTGAAGACTGATCTCACAGTGAAGAACCATTTGCACTTTTGTACACATAGGTACCAATGACAAAGCAAGAGGAGATGGTGAACAGGGTCGGACTAGGTACCGGGAAAAAAGCCAGTGGGCCTCTGGCTCTTGTGGGCCCCACCGGCCCAGACCCTCTCCCTGCCATGACCTCCTTTTTTCGGGCACAAATACAAAGGGCGCGCACGCGCAGTGCTGCGGGGGGCCGGCTTGGCGGGAGAACCCGGCAGGGGACCCAGAAGGGAGCCCTGCTACGGCAGCCTCGGTAGGCCCCGGGCACCCTAGTCTAGATTTAAAAAAAACTAGGTGTAAAGTTGAAGGTAAGGACTTCCAAGGCAATTTTCTCAGAAATATTACCTGTGCCATGAGCAATGTTAAGAAGACAGCGGGACCTTAGGGAGATTAATGCGTGGCTGAGAGGTTGGTGTAGGGAGGAAGATTTCAGTTTTTTGGAGAACTGGGCTGATTTCTTTGCAAAGGATGGGCTGCACCTCAATGATGATGGTGCAGCTGTTTTAGGGGGAGAAGATTCTAGATTGTTGGAGGAGATTTTAAACTACTGTGGGGGGAGAGGATTCAGTAAAGGATTCTGTGAAAGACAGGTTAGATGAGGAAGTGGGCAAATGAAGGGAAAATAGGGGGGGGAGATTTGGTTGGGGGTAATGTTAAGGATAGGGAGGACCACATGTCATATGTTCAATATGGTACCAGTATTAAATGTATGTTTTCAAATTCAAGTAGTCTGACTGGTAAAATGGGAGAGCTGGGGGTACTGGTGCTGGAGGAAAAATAGTGTCATTGGTGTGGCCGAAACATGACTGAATGAGTCGCATGACTGGGCAGTTAATATCAGTGGCTATACTTTGTTTCGGAAGGATAGAGGCAATAGAAAAGGAGTTGGAGTATGTCTGTTTGTTAGGCAGGATTTAAAAGCTTATATAAAGGAGGAGATTATGTTAGAAAATGAGGTGCAGAAGTCTTATGGGTAGAGTTCTTCACAAATTGTAAAGAGTCCAGCAAATTAATTTTAGGAGTATGCTATAGACCCCCTAATATAAGTGAGGAGGAGGAGGCTAAGCTCCTGATGCAAATGGAAAAGGCTGCTAGTTTGGTTAAAGTAATGATAATGAGGATTTTAATTACCCAGTTATTGACTGGAGCAACAGTACTGCCAGATCAGTTAATGGGAACAAGTTTATAAACTTGTTGCATGACAATTTTATGGCACAGGTTGTTGAGGAGCCAACCAGAAAAAATGCTATTCTGGATCTTGTGATTTTTAATGACCCAGAACATATAACAAATGTGCAAGTAATTGAACCCCTGGATAATAGTGACCATAATGTTACATCATTTAATGTCTGGTGCAAAAAACAAATATACACTGGGGCAAAAAAAACCATATATTTCAGAAAAGATAATTTTAGTGCCTTGTGGGCTGACCATCAGAGTATAGATTGGGGCATTATGTTTTCAGCTAAAAACACAGAACAGAAATGGTTGTCATTTAAAATTATATTAAATTGTTATTGTTCTCAATTTATTCCCTTAAGGAGTAAATGTAGAAGCACTAAAATCACACTATGTGGCTTACTAGAGATGCAAGAAACAATTTATCAGGTAAAACACGTGGTGGGGGGCTGTGTATTTACATTATATTAGTATTTATTTATTTTATTATTTATTTATTTTATTAGGCACATTTTTATTTTGGGGTTGACTTTAAGCTTAAGGGGGCTCATTTATAAACACTGGGCAAATGTGCACCTGGGCAGTAGCCCATAGCAACCAATCGGTGACTGGCTTTTTACAAGCAGCTGCAGGTTAAACTTTGAAAGCAAACATTTAATTGGTTATTGTCCAGGTGCAGATTTGCCCAGTGTTTATGAATGAGCCTCAAGAACTGCACAGTTTTAGCAGGTTTTAGCGTTTCGGTAATTTCATAGTTTGAGATTTTTTTTAGTAAAAGCCCACACAATCTCAATAGAATAATGTGTTTCCAACAATCCTAATAGAATATCAAGTGCTGGTGTGACATGAGTGGTACAGAGCCAGTCTATCACAGAGTATACTCTATCACTAAGCATCCATGAGATTTGGCAGTTTGGCACAATCCACACACAGAAAACAAAGGGGTCCTGTTTCAACATGGCAGAGCCTATGAAGCACTTTTTACATGGAGGAGATTTTCTAATCTGTTTCAGATATAGACAAAAACAGCTGACTAAAGGGTTAAACTAAGGAGGGAAAAGATATATATTACTTATGTCTCATGACAGGTCCTCTTTAAAATACATTCAAATTTCGCGCCAAAACGTGCCCAATGCGAGCTGGCGCAATCACGCCACGCGCGCCCTAAGGAACAAAGATGGCGCCGGCGCTGGAGGCTGGAACATGCGGTGGGCGTCCCCGCCGCACAGGTATTTTTATTACAACTGGCAACACCAAATTGGTTGGATTAGTTAAGCCTTGAACTTCATAGGCAGGTGTGTCCAATCATGACAAAAAGTATTTAAGGTGGCCAATTGCAAGTTGTGTTTCTGTTTGACTCTCCTCTGATGAGTGACAGCTTGGGATCCTCAAAGCAACTCTCAAAAGATCTGAAAACAAAGATTGTTCAGTATCATGGTTTAGGGGAAGGCTACAAAAAGCTATCTCAGAGGTTTAAACTGTCAGTTTCAACTGTAAGGAATGTAATCAGGAAATGGAAGGCCTCAGGCACAATTGCTGTAAAACCCAGGTCTGGCTGGCCAAGAAAAATACAGCATATGCAGAGGACTGTAGGAAAAACCCAAAGATCACTTCCAAAGACTTGCAAGAACATCTTGCTGCAGATGGTGTATCTGTACATCGTTCTACAATTCAGAACAAAGAACATCTGTATGGCAAGGTGAAAGAAGCCCATTCTGCACTCACGCTATAAACAGAGTCACTTGTATACAAAAGCTCATTTAGAAAAGCCACAGTCTTTGCTTGGACTGATGAGACAAAAATCTAGTTATTTGGTCATAACAAAAAGTGCTTTGCATGGCAGGAGAAGAACACTGCATTCCAAGAAAAACACCTGCTACTTTCTGTCAAATTTGGTGGAGGTTCCATCATGCTGTGTGTGTGTGAATGCCATCTATGGGATGATTTGAAGCAGGCTGTCCATGCTTGGCAGCCATCAGGGTCAAGTCCTACACTATTTGTGAGCATTATAAGTTTGTAGTGCATTTAAAATCAAGTCCCCCAGTAACCAGTGTCACTGAGTAGTAAGACCATTGTGCACTAATGTGTGCGTATATATATATATATATATATAATGTACAAAATTGGGGGGTTGTGGAAGCACTTCTAAGGCTAAATCAAAGTATATTTAAGTATAATGGAAGTGCTACTTACAATGCACTTCCCTGGGCCCCTGTCTCATAAGTAATTCAATATAAATGCAAGTGCATGCGTTTACAAAAACAGGGGTTTTTTAGTTACAAAATTATGATCATAAAGTTGAAAAGCCACCATACCACGTCAAGGTAAACCCCATATGGCGGTCCCTAACTTGTTTATTCTCAGGTCATAATATAAAAAGACAATTCTCTGCATAATAGCATTACCTGTATTCAGTGTTTGTGGAACATTGGTTTCACTCTGGAGCCTAGATCCTCCCCCGCCAGTTAAGGCTTTTAATAGAGAGAGATTGCCCAAACCAACACCCATATTTAAAAGCATAGGACCACCATTAGTATATAGGGGTGGGTATGGGGTGCTATTAAAAACCACATGAAGCTAAGCCACAGCTTCAGGCTAATACAATGTACAAAATTGGGGGGTTGTGGAAGCACTCCTAAGGCTAAATCAAAGTATATTTAAGTATAATGGAAGTGCTACTTACAATGCACTTCCCTGGGCCCCTGTCTCATAAGTAATTCAATATAAATGCAAGTGCATGTGTTTACAAAAACAGGGGTTTTTTAGTTACAAAGTCATGATCATAAAGTTGAAAAGCCACCATACCACGTCAAGGTAAACCCCATATGGTGGTCCCTAACTTGTTTATTCTCAGGTCATAATATAAAAAGACAATTCTCTGCATAATAGCATTACCTGTATTCAGTGTTTGTGGAACATTGGTTTCATTCTGGAGCCTAGATCCTCCCCCGCCAGTTAAGGCTTTTAAGAGAGAATTACTTATGAGACAGGGGCCCAGGGAAGTGCATTGTAAGTAGCACTTCCATTATACTTAAATATACTTTGATTTAGCCTTAGGAGTGCTTCCACAACCCCCCAATTTTGTACTATGTATATGTATATATGTATGTAGTCAACTACAAGAGGTCCTCTGCACTCAACCCATTATCAATATATTTAAGACAGCGACATTTTGTGCATACTGCTACTAAAAAATGCCTTACCCTTTACTTTATTTCAAATTTCCTTTATTGCCATAACACTCGTGCATCCAACGTTTTGGCACAATGCGGGCCGAAACAGCAATGAAGGAAATTTGAAAACTTGGTGTGCTGGTCCATTTTGAAGGATATACATTACTTTGACCATAGCACCCACAGAGAAAAGCAAAGGAAAGAGTGCAGGTACTATCTGGACATTTTTTTTATATATATACTGGATTAGGATCTATTATCTTTAAACCCATTACTCAGAAAGCTCTGAATTACAGGAAGCCCATCTTCCCATAGACACAATTTTTACAAAATAATACTAATTTTAAAACATTATTTCCCTTTTCTCTGCAATAATACATCAGTACCTTGTACATGATTCCATTTAAAATATAATGAATCCTTATTGTAAGCAAAACAATCTTATTGGGTTTATTTAATGTTTAAATGATTTTTTTTGTAGACTTGAGGTATCGAGATCCAAATCATCTGTCTACTGTCATCTATCTATCTATAGCTATCTATCTATCTATCTATCTCTATCTATCTATCTATCTATCCATAGTAAATAGTAGGAAGAGTATAATCTTCTTTGAAATTGTAACAGCATACATAAAAATAATTTACTTATTAAAAAATCAGCCGAACTGTACTGTATATTTCTTAAATGTTTACCAAATACTTTTTAATTTTTTTCCTACAGTTGTTCGTATTTTCCCTGCAGTGTACATGTTGCAACTCGCTAACATTTTACTTGCCCTAACTGGCTGATTCAGTCATACCTGACAGAATGATTTAGGTGTATGTAGATGGAAAAATGTTAAGCCAAGGAAGCACACTAATAAAACACATATCTCGAAAACTTGAAGAAAAAAATATTGACCCCTATTTGTGAAAAATAATTAAGAATCCCTTACAGTTTGGATGTTGCTACCAGTTATCTCCAGCCAATGGCAAGACTCATTTACTCTCACTCTTAGATTTATCTCCTGCTTTTAATATTGTTGACTATTCTGTTCAGATGCCAACTCCCTAGATATCCACAATATACATGAAACCTGACTTTTTATTAAATTTTTTACCTTCTGGTCCACTTCCTGTGTGGATGTCTCAAGGTTCTGTACTGTAAATGTATTGTTCTCCTGGTATGTAGAGTCTATATTTGGGAAACCTCAAACATTTCATTTGTATGCAGATTATAGACAGATATATTTAGACACCATTTTACTAACCAAATCAGTCCCACATCAGATCCCTAACTGTCCCCTTATATCATTTGTGAATGTAGACAACAAGCATATTGGGGGGACAATCACCTGGGGTAAACCACATCAGCTGCAGTTCTGTGAATTACAGCCCCATCTCCTGTCATCTTCCCACGTCTACAACCTTGCAGCACATCTGTTATTCTCCATTGGTCTTCTGGCAACCTGCCCCTGGTTATACAACCTAATACAGTAGAACACACAAACTTTTATAATTTTTTATTTGCAGTTTTTGGGGCTTTCTAAGTAAAGCACATAATATTCCAGACACACACATACTGACAAACAACATTAGCTTGTGTACACACATTAATTACTGTTTAATTGTGAATAATTTTAACAGTGGCATAACTACAACCCCACGGCACAAGTCAAAATTTGCTGCTACACAATCTCCTGCAAGCACACCTGTAATTGTTGCTACTTGTGCCAAAGTGTCTCAGGCCTGTCCCATTCCAACCCCCTACCCACCAACTGCACTGGGCAGTGATCTGGATAGTCAGGAACTAAGCCAAGAGTCAGAAATCACTATGATAGTAATAATAGCACTGTGAAACCACTTGATTTCAATACTGAAATATGCCCCAATAAAATATTTATTCTCTGGATGACTCCATATCATAATGTAACTACAGTATGTTTAATTAAGAATTACATAATTGAGCTTTTTAAGTTATTTACAGTTTTACAAAAATGGGGTTCATTTATTTTGGGGCTGTTTTAAAACCTAAAAACAGTCAAGTTTAGCAAAGATTATCTGTTTGGCAGTCTGGAATAGAAACATACACATGCAAAGCCTCATTTAACTGGGGCTCATTTATCCTTTGACATGAAGCTGTAGAGAGAGAGAGAGGTTACTTAAAATAATATTAAATTAACTCATAGTAGCATAGAAAGTTAGGTTAAAAAAAGACACATCGATCAAATTCAACCTATTAAGTCTATATATAAACTGCATAACTGCTAGTTGATCCAGAGGAAGCCTCTCCAAATTGCCTCAGTGGGAAAAAAAATACTTCCTGACTCCAAGATGGAGTCAGAATCAGACCCAGGGCCGCTCCTGCCACGAGGCAAGGTAACATTGCCTCAGGCAGCAGCAAGCGCCAGTTACAAGGGGTGGCAAAAAGCTGCCTCTTGTAACTTTAAGAGCTGAATTTCCAGGTTTTAACCAGGAAATTCAGCTCCGCTAGGGCAGAGAATGTGTATAGAAAACAGATCCGCACACACACTGGTTAATGCAGTCGGGGAGTATCCCCTTTTATTCAGCCAACAAACATTCAACGTTTCGGGAGGAAACACCCACCCTTCATCCGCTAGGGCAGAGAGCACTATTGCGCTCAATGTACTAGCGATGCTGCCCCCTTTTGCGAGGGTGGGGCCGCATCTGGGCTGGGACCAGTCCCTGGATCAACTTGTACTATGAGCTATCTTTCTTAATTACCTCACTTGCTAAAAAGCTATCCAACTCCTTCTTAAAGCTATATAATGTATCAGTCTGTACCACTGATTCAGGAAGAGAATTCCACATCTTCACAGCTCTCACTATAAAAATAACCCTTAGACGGAACCTACTTCTAATCGGAATGGGTGCCACATGTCATCAGGAAGCATGAATAAATCAGCCCTCAAGCACCTCTTCTCCAACCTGAACAACCCCAGCTTGGCCAGATTTTTCACATAACTGAAATTTTCCATACTCATAATTTGCCCTTCTCTGGACCCTCAATTCAGTAATGTCCCATTTGAGCGCTGGAAACCAAAACTGCATAGCACAATCTAGATGGTGCCTTAACTAAATTATTTTAAAAAAAATGGTACATCATTGATAATTGATTATATTAAAACCATTTCTTTGTAAACTGATATTCATATTCTAATTTCGTGATAGTTCCCCTTTAATTAAGGGAACAGATTACAAGTTATTCATTAGGTTCCCTCTCAACTGCAAATGCATTTATTAGGCTGAATTGAATGGAAAATGCATACAACTATTATTTTATCAATGCTGTAATTTTTCTTCTTGTACAGATGAAGCTAGTAACAAGGAACTGGAAAAGCCACCTGAAGAGCAAGGAGCAAGACATCTCATCAACATATCACTTCTTATAACTTCATGGGGGTGTGAAACTGAGACCTACTGTATATTATTTTAGCAGCCTGTGTCCCCATAATCATCTTTACCTTGTGCCTGTTCATCTTTGTTACATTATGCTGTGAGTTTTCACTGGGCCTAACTCTGCTGCACCTTCATTGTATTAATCTACTTGATAACCAGTACTCTGGCCTACTACTTTTTTTTTTCTTACTTTTGATAAGATGTTACAATGATGACAAGCTTGTTTAATAATGGCAGACATAAGCAATGTGATCTATTAAGCTAAAATGTATTACATTATAAAGTAGTGTTGGAACACGTGGGGGGAGACACACAATGGCAGGGTCAAGCAGCATGCATCTTTAGGGAGGGTTTTGTAAGAAACACAGTATATGCAAATGAGACAGAACTATGCAGGCACATTAATATGATCCAGGATGTGACATAATGCAGCAAGACCTGGACAAACTGTCAATCTGGCTGCTACATGAGATTCACTGTTGATAAATAGAAGGCTGTATTTAAAAATTTGCAAGCCAGTTATAAACTATGGGGCAGATTTATTAAGGGTCGGATTGAAAATTCGAATTTTCACATTTTTTTTTTATGGTCAAAACTCTCAAATTTGAATTATCCAAACTCGATTCAGATTTCGAGATTTATCACACTCTGGCCCTTAACAAAATTCACATTCGATTATTCCACCTAAAACATGCTGAGTTCATATAAATGGGAGATGTCCAGTGACCATTTTTAAGCTGTTAGTAGCCTTCCTGACAGAGAAAAACTCGTTTCGATTTTAGTCGAATTCGATTTGATTTTAGTCAAATTCTATTCGAGTTTTCGGGTCGGGAATATTGGTCCGAGTTATAGATATTCAATATTTTTTTATAAATAACCCACCCCCAGTTGAATTTCGAGTATATTAGAATTTAATAGAGTTTAAAAAACTCACATGAATTCAAACGTTAACAAAAATGCCTCGTAATGATACTTAGGCAAAAAAATTTTATGGAGAAGGACTTGGGGTATTCGTGGAAATTAAACTTTTAACAAACAATGGCAGTCATCAGCAAGAAGGGCCAGAATAGTTTTAACCTGTATTAAAAGGGGTATAAATTAGCAGGAGAAGAGAGTCATTTTTCCCTTTTACAAAGACCAGGTAAGGCCCCATATTGACTATAAAGTGCCTAAATGGCATACTATGGAGAGAGCAATTAAGCTTGCTGTAATGCCATCTCATATGGTACATATGGCTTGAAGGCAAACCAATGTAATTTCAGTATTTAGAAGGGACTGCAAACTCCACCTGGAAATTACAGGCCCGTAAGTTTGATATTTGTGTGAAGGCTTATTAAGGGATCACATTTAAGATTGTTATGAAGAATTCCATTTTGAGCAGTAACCAGCATGGCTTTATGAAGCATAGGTCATGTCAAACAAATCTGATTCAGCCTCAAAACTATAGTAAGTAAGTAAGAAGTTGGACAGTGGGATTGCAGTAGTGATAATTAATATTGTAGTAGTGTCTTTGGATTCTGACAAAGCATTTGATAAAGTGCTGCAAAAACAATTGTTTTTTAAACTAAGACTGATGGTCTTAGTAATTTTTTAAGTAAATGAATAGGAAGTTGGCTAAAGGATTGTGTACTCAAAAGATCAGTTTGTTCATTTTCCTTTGTCAGGAAATGAAAAGTTGATCTACTCCTTTTTCTATATCTGCATGGAACATCACCATACAAGTCCAAATACCAAGCACCACAGCATTGTTTTCACTATAAAAGGGCTAGTGAAACTGAAAAAGTATTTTAGTATTATCACAAAACTATACAGCCCAACCATTTGCAACTAGAATGTGGCTGTCACGGTCGGCACCCAACACCAGAACAAACACCAGGCACCCTGGTCTCGGCTCGTGCTTCACCAGTAGTGTGACCGCCTTTGGGCCTCGGGAGGAGCCCTCGGCTTACTTGGATGCCACCTGGACTTAAGAGGTGCAAGATGAGGGTTCTGGATAAGCAGAGGGGCACGACTGCAAAGCAAAGTCTTTGGACAGAAGATCGTAGTACAAGGCGTTAAGCAAAAGAGTAGTCAAATCAGGCCGGGTCGAGGCAGGCAGAGAATAAAAGTAATCAGACAGGCAAGGGTCAAACCAGGAAGTCAATCAGAAGGGATTCAGCAGAAGGGGTATTTGGTATACAGGCGAGGGTCAGGATCCAGAGGTCAGAATAGTCAAAAGCCAGGCAAGGGTCACAACAGGAATCAAACAGGTTCAGGATAGAAGATAGCAAAAGCTCAAAAGCACCAGGTATAAACCTATCACGGGCAAGGTCCCACAGCCCTAATGGGCTTTAAATAGCGTTTGAATTACGCGTAGTGACGTCAGCGCGCCTGCGCCTTTAAATTACACAAGAGCGCGCCTTAAGATGCCGGCGCCTGCAGCCTAAAGGAAGCTGCTCGTTGCGGCGGGCGTCCCTGCCGTCCCCCCACTAGACCACCAGGTACGTTCCTTACAGTGGCATCTTTGCAGCAGGACCAGCAATCTGGGCAGCTAAGTGGCAGATGAGATAAAGTGTTGCTAATGTAATGTTAAATACCTAGGATGTAAAAATATGAAAGTCACTTATACTCTTAATAAGAGTTTTTAGACAAATCCACGATGAAGGAGAACCTGTTTGTAGATAATACACTTGGCTGTAGAAAGCAAGGTTGTTGGCTGTATTAAAAGGGTATATAATCTCAGCAAGAGAGGGTAATTTTTCCCCTTTACAAAGCACTGCTAAAGTCCCATCTAGAATATGCCATGCAATATTAGCAGTTAGATCTTCAGTGCTTAAACAGGATAGTGTTGAATTAGAGAGAGTCCAGCTTAGCTGGCAATGGGTATGGAAAGCATTAAATTAAGTTATGAATAAAGACTGGCCAGTTTGAGATTAGGTCCCAACAGGGACCGAAACGTTGGAAATAGATACTATGTAATAATAAAAATAATTTTTTTTCACTAAAGGGAGTGCTAGTTTGGAAACTATTTGTGTATGCAAAAATTACCGTGCACCCCTCCCTATTCTATATTGCCTTGGAGTGCGGATACTCATTGGAGAATTATATATATATATATATATATATATATATATATATATATATATATATATATATATATATGGAATCATGTTAAAAAAAATCGCTAATGATTTTAACAGTAAGTCCTCCTAGCAGATGTGAGGGCATCCATTCAGAATATAAGAAAGGAGGTTACATAGGTACATAGTTAGATTTGGTTGAAAAAAGACCAAAGTCCATCAAATTCAACCCCTCCAAATGAAACCCAGCATCCATACATACACAAATTGACCCCTCCATGCACTCACACAAACTATTTACACTCATACACAAACTATAGATTTTAGTATCATAATAGCCTTAGATATTATGCTTGTCCAAGAAAGCATTCAAGCCATTCTTAAAGGCATCAACAGAATTGGCCATCACAGCATCACCCGGCAGTGCATTCCTCAACCTCACTGTGAAGAACCACTTACGCAGCTTCAAATGAAAGTTATTTTCTTCTAGTCTGAAGGGATGGCCTCTGGTGCAGTGATCCTCTTTATGGGTAAAAAGGTCCCCTGCTATTTGTCTATAATGTCCTCTAACATACCATATATACTCGAGTATAAGCCGACCCGAGTATAAGCCGAGGTACCTAATGTTACCTACGAAAACTGGGAAAAATTATTGACTCTAGTATAAGCCTAGACTCAACTACAGCCCTGTCTCCCAGCAGCGCACATTCCTCCAAAGCGACCCCCCCAGCGATCAACCGGACTTCTTTGCAAAGTTGATGGTGACAGAGAATTGCCAAACAGATTACTGTGTGCATTGTCCCACTGTCCCACTACCATGTGCAGAGGGTGCTGTGTGATATTGCCATCACTGTTAATCCTTCATATAACCAACAGAGTGCGCTGTGTGATATTGCAGTCACTGTTAATCTTTCACATAACCAACAGAGGGCGCTGTGTGATATTGCAGTCACTGTTATTCTTTCATATAACCAACAGATGGTGCTGTGTGATATTGCAGTCACTGTTATTCTTTCATATAACCAACAGAGGGCGCACTGTTATTCTTTCATATAACCAACAGATGGAGCTGTGTAATATTGCAGTCCCTGTTATTCTTTCATATAACCAACAGAGGGCGCTGAGTGATATTGCAGTCTCTCTCCAAGTGAACTGTTGGTATAGGAATGATTAAAAGTGACTGCAATCTCAGCTACTGCCCACTGACCCAAGTATAAGCCGAGGTAGACTTTTTCAGCACATTTTGGATGCTGAAAAACTCGGCTTATACTCGAGTATATACGGTACTTGTAAAGTGTAATCATTTCTCAAGCAACTTTTTTCCAGGGAAAACAACCCCAATCTTGTCTACCCTCATAATTTAAGTCTCCCACCCCCCTAACCAGTCTTTGCACTCTCTCTTTCTCATTTACATTCCTCTTAAGGACTGGAGCCCAAAACTGCACTGCATACTTCAGATGAGGCCTTACCAGGGACCTATAAAGGGGCAAAATTATAATTTCATCCCTTGAGTTTATGCCATTTCTTTATTTGCTTTAGTGGCCACAGAACACTGCCCAGAATTAGACAACGTGTTATCCGCAAAAAAAAAAACCCTAGATCTTTCTCAAAGGACCAGTAACATCCTTTTTTTTATTAAAAAATGTGTTCGTGTAGAATGGAAAAAAACCACGACATATTAAACTTTGAAATCTCTAAGTCTTTATTAAGAAATAACTCACCAGAAAAAAATAGAAACAGTACTTTCAATGCCCACCTCCAGGTCATTAATATAAAAGTTGAAAAGCAACGGACCAAGTACAGAGTGCGGCGGTACACCTCTAACAACACTAGTCCAATTAGAAAATGTTTCATTTACCACCATTCTTTGTGAATAATCTTTTAGCCAGTTCTCTATCCAGGTACAAATACTATGGTCTAGGCAAACATTGTTCTAATGCTCTGCTTTTTATCTTTTCATCTGTGTGGATGCATCAACCCTCTTAGGGTTACAGCTTTCCCAATCGATATTCATCAAAAACAGAGAATGAGGAGAGCACTCAGAAGAGCAGATATTTTTATTAAGCAGCATTTTAAAAACCTCCTATTTTTGTTCTGTGTTTAACCCTGTGAAAAGCATTCCCCACTTAAAGAACTAAACCCCCCGTTAATAAAAAAATCCCCATCCCCTTCCGTCCATTGGCCCCCTCACTGCTTTCTCCCTCCTTAGTAAAGAAGAGTATCTGAAGATACAGAAGATGGCGCCGGAGAGCTACTCTACATAATTATGCCAAGGTACATGACAGGGATACTTTTTCCACTGAGTTACTAAGGAGGGAGAAACCCCGCCGTATGGGGTTTACCTTGACGTGGTATGGTGGCTTATCAATTTTATGATCATAACTTTGTAACAAAAAAAGTTTTTCTTTTTTTAGACAGGGGATTATTGTATTTAAATGTTTTTATATGGCCTTAGGAGTGCACCCACAACCCTCCTTTTTTGTCCCTTTTCCTTTTGCCCACACTAGATTTTCTGTCACCCAGCTAACTGCCTCATCATTCTGTTGTTCCCCCCCCAAACTATCTGACCATGCTAGGTCCTCCAAGATGACAATCCTCTCAAGATTGTCAATTGACCGCAGTTCTCTAACACGAGCCTTTAAAGTAGCAATTTGTTCACAACCACCGCAGAGATAAGCAGTTTAGAACTCTCATTCCAAATCTGCATACATATGGCAAACAGTGCACTGGGTCAGACCTTCAATCTTGCTAGCACTCATTATCCCAGTTACAGATCAAAACAGGAATTATAATAAAAAAACAGGGTTTAGAACAAACTTTTGACCTAGGTTGAACCTCCTTTAGTTTGAAAGTGATTTGTGGAATTATCTCCCTGAAGAGAGACTAGCCAATGCATTAGACCATTTCAAGAAGTGTTTGAATGGCTGAGAAAATACAGGGATACTTCAAATAGCTCTTTGTACAATATTTAACAAGGGACTGGTCCAGTTGCCCTCTTGGATTCAAAAAGGTTGAGGTAAAAGTTTGGACTTGATGATTGTTCCTTTTTTCAACCCACGTTACTATGTTACTTCACAAGTTAGTTAGCTTTGTGGGTGTAGAAGTGTAGGAACATACAGTATTAGAGTAAGAACATATTTACATCTACAGTTGGACAGTAACTCTTTGTCCAGTGTAACTCCAACTTTAACCAATCATTCTTCAAACCTCCTTCCATACCTTTTACAGGCTTAATTACCCTTCCTCGGACTCTAGTTTAATAATATCCTGTTTGAGCACTGAAGACAAAGCTGCACAGAATAGTCTAGATGGGGCCTTACCAGAGCTATGTGAAGGAGAAAAATTACCCTCTCCTCTTGAGAATTTATATTTTAATACAGCTCAAAACCTTTTATGCTCTTGCAGTTGCTGCCTGGCATTACTTGCTAAAGCCATTCGTTTTCCGAAGTAGCCCGGAGCTGCCTCACGAGGAAACTTCGGGCGACCTCGGAAAACGAATCGTGCAGAGTGCCATTACACCAGTGATTTACATTTTAGCCGACGGGAAGGCAGTTCGGGGAAATTAGTTGCCCCGAAGAAGAGGAGATTTTTAGCCGAGTGACTAATCTCCCTGAATCTGCCTGTGTGCCCTGACCCTAAGTGTGTTTCTCTGTATTTCTTGAAGAAGTTTCTATTAACCTCATGTTAGGATGGTGATGATCCAATTTGGGATTTCTTTTTTTTTTTTTTAATGAATTACTCTTCACTAATTGTAGCGAAGGCAATTAAGTAAGGTTAAAGCATGGAATTGATTATTGTGGTAGCAAAAGTACATTTAAATCTTCACAGGTCTTAATTTTTTTCTTTTATTCCAAACATTTTTCCCAAAACATATTACAATTTTTTGTGTGTAATGTTTTTCATTTAACATCAAATGCATACAACATAATCTGTTTCTAAATATTTTGCCAGCCGTGAAATATGAATTGTGATTCCCAAAAATTACGAATATTAGTTAAACCCTGTATTTTGGACAGAGAACATTTAACACTGTTTGTAAACTGATCCAACACAAAAGCCTGTTAGAAATCATTACAAATGGGGCAAGATGCAAAGTGTAAAAAACAAGCCTTAAACTCTACCTGCCCATTTGTAATAAAAGTTAAAGGGGGTCATTTATCAACACTGAGCAATTTTGCCTATGGGTAAAAAAGAAAAAACACGCTATTAAATTGCTGCATTCCTTGTTCTACTTGGAGCTGGCTTTAAAAATCTCTTCACTAATTGATTGTTATGAATAACTGCCCATGGGCAAATTTGCCTAGTGTTTAAATTGAGCCCCATTATGTTTGCCAGTATCAGTAACTCATTGAAATCACTAAGTGCTTCTACCCGCTGTGTGGTTCCTGTGTGTTTCTGTACCTGGGCATTTATTACTTTTCTGCTTAATGGGGTTATGTAATAAAAGGCACTAAATGTCTAGTAACCCACAGCAATCAGGTAGTATTTACTGGCCAGATGTTTGAAGGGGTGGTTCACCTTTAATGTACCTTTTAGCATCACCAATTTTAAGCAACTTTTCAATCGGTTTTCATTATTTATTTTTTATAGTTTTATAGTTATTTGCCTTTTTCTTCTGACTCTTTGCAGCTTTCAAATGGGCGTCGCTGACCCCTTCTAAAAAGCAAATGCTCTGTAAGGCTACACATTAATTGTTTTTGCTACTTTTTATTACTCGTCTTTTTATTCAGGCCTCTCCTATGAATATTCCAGTCTCTTACTTAAATCAGTGCATGTTGCTAGGTTAATTGGGACCCTAGCTACAAGATTGCTTAAAATGCAAATTGAAGAGCTGCTGAATAAAAAGCCAGATAATTAAAAAAACCTTAAATAATAAAAAATTAAAACCAATGGCCAATTGTCTCAGAATATCACTCTCTACATCATACTAAAAGTTATCTGAAAGGTGAACAACCCCTTTAATGGTTGCTATAAGTTACTAAATGTGGTCAAACTTACTTTATATAACCCAGTGCGTTTTTGCAATGTACCTGACTGCCATTAACAGTTGCAACTGTTTGTGCTTGTAGGATGAAGAGCAAATAGTTGCACATGTTTCTGTATCCAGCACTTTCTTGTGCCTGGCAATTATGCATAGAAGAAAGGGGTATGAGCAGGACCTAGGTATCCCCTATCATGCCCCTTGCTTGCTGGTCTTTTGGGAGTAAAAAAGGGTAGAGCCTGGGAACACAAGGAGCTCCATGCTAAATGTGTCATACAAAACTGCCACAAGGGCACAGAGTGAAGAAACTCTGCACCAACAGGTACAAACGAAAAGTGTACTGCATGCTGATGGGCACCATTGGAACACATTAGTGTATGAAGCACTTGTACCTGATGTTCATAAATGAGCCCTCATGACTTTCACTATACAAATTCTCAGAATTTTGTGGGACATAGGAGCCAGAAGCATACAAATCTGTGGTTCATAAGTAAATGTTCAGCAATTGAAAGAAGAAATTATTTTTAGAAGTTCTCTCCATCCAGCCAGCGTGATCAGATTCAGATATGCTGTGTTCGAAAGGCTTTAGGTAGATCCCTGGCATCTCAGTGAGACATGTCACGTCTTATAATCTCAGCCACTATAAAAGAGGAAGAACAACATTAATTTATTCAACTAGTACTCTCTACTACTGTTATCATCTGAATTAACAACCTCTCAGTGAGGGTAATTTAACTGAAAGTGGTCCTCCACCTAATATGTTTTTGCATAATGAAAAAATTAAAAATTTTGGCAAATTCTAAATTGTGAAATAAACATTCATGAAATATTCTCTAAGGGCTTAAATTATATATATATATATATATATATATATATATATATATATATATATATATATATATATATATATATATATATATATATATACACATGTGTATAGTGTAGTTGTAGCTGAAAAAATATTTGTTTATCCCTTGATGTTCTCGGAGACTGGCTCTAAAAACAACATAAAATGAATCAGATCCCCTTTAACCAGATGGCTTGCAATATTGTTTCAGAATGAGATCTAGGAGTACAGAGAATGTAAACAGCCATACAGACATTCCTTTCAATAAGAATTACATTTTGGAGTAACTTTTAAACCACTGAAAAATGTTGAATTGATGTATATTAAATAAAAATAGGCAGTTTTAACTGCTAATTGTACAGATATGCAAAAAACGATTGATACAATATCATTACGGTTAAAGGAACAGTAATACCAAATAATTTAAGTAATTACAATAAAATATTCCCTGCACTGGTACAAGTTGTTTGTTTGCTATAGAAACTCTACTATAGTTTATATAAACAAGTTGTTGTGTAGCGATGGGGGCAGCCATTCAAGCACAGGTTACAAGGCAGATACCAGATGCACTATTGTATTCCAATTGTATTCTATTCCAGAGCTTATCTGTTATCTGCTAAGTGCCTTTCCTCCCTTTTTAGCTTGAATGGCTGCACCCACGGTTACACATTAGCCTATTTCAATGCTTGCTTGGCCCTGCAAATAATTGGACAATGGATATATTTCATGGTGAACCACAAAAATCATCTAACCTGACAGATGCCCACTAACCTCACAATAATTTAACAGATGTTATATTACACCAAAATCGTTCCTTAGGGTGAGAAAACTTTTGCTGCTAATGCGTCAATGAGTACACTGAAACATCCAATGATGAACATTCATAAATTGCCATGTTTTAATTAGATTGTGTTGCATATGTACTGTTTACAACATGCTGCCTCTCTTACCATCATCTAAAGTGATGTCCTGCAGGTCTTTAGTCTGAAAGTTTATATCACTGTCCTCAAGCTCAGATTTAATGCCCAGAGACATGTCAGTGGGATGGGATGAAGTGGAGTTCTGTCTGTGGTGAGTAATGGTAGGAGACAGTGAATTATCCCTTAGCCTGCAATCATGTGTGTGAGAAGATGGTTGTCCACAGTGAGGCATGGCAGTAAGAGATGATGACGGTAAGATGGTTATATCTGAGCTGAAACCCTGGTAAGGCATGGACTGCTTCTGAGGAGATGAATAGATGGTGTCTGGATAGTTTTCCATGGTTTCAGGATCAGCAGTGCATGGGGAAGAGCTGGTGCATGGTTCTGAAGCATGGTAAGAGAAATATTGAAAAGGAATAAGTGGAATATCTGTGCACAGACTTAATTGTGAAAGCATGATATTTTGTTTGAGATTATGACACTGGTCATCGAAATGCTTGTGAAAAACCAACAACTGCAATGACAAGTATATTAGCAAATGTATTACATGGAGAAACTGAGCTAGAGCTGGATGAGCAGTGCCCTAAGCTGGTCAGGTGTGGAACCACTTGCATCTTGCCAACATATAAATATCAGGAGCCCCTTATGAAATTTGATTTCACCAGCTCAATTCATAGGACGAGAAGCCAAAAACGCAGCATCGTTTGGCTTCTGTAATGTCGGAGGGTGAAAGTTATTTCCTTACTAAAAAAAAAACCTACCTTGAATGTTTGATATATGTGGAGCCTCATGCTTTAGAGAAGATGTAAATGTTAATTGATTAGGGCATCCTACACCAGGTGGAGACAAAGATTTAAGAGTTTTACAAATAGATCTTTGGTCTTGGAAAAGTAGATTGGTATGAATTATATGAAGATCAGAAATGCCTCTCCCCTTAGCAACAGAAACTGCTGTAGCTTCTTGCAGATTTCCGTCTTCTAAATTTTCCTGCTTCAATAAAACTGTTGAGACAGAAAGAGATTTTGTATGGACCCACATCAAAAATGATTAGTCATAGATTAATATTCATATTTTTATTTCTTTTTACCCAAATTAAAATTACACAAAAACTTTGCCATCTAAAAGTTGGCAAGGTCATGTAGAAGTCATGTAGAAGTCTTCGACAAAACTTTACCCATATGCAACTATGGTATATATATCAAAGAGTGAAGTTAGAGATCATCACAGTACTCAAGTAAAATTTTGCCACTCTCCATTCATTTCTATTGGATTTTTAAATGAGTATTTAGCAACGGGTGAAAGTGAAAATTCATCCTTTGATAAATACGCATTTCAAAATCCCATAGAAATGAATGAAGAGTGGTGGAATTTCACTCTAGAGGACTGTGGTGATCTGTAACTTCACTCTTTGATAAATATACCCCCATATCTTTACGTTTGGCTGTTCCTTCTATGTCCCATCCAGATATTAATAGTGCAACTACAACATTCTTAAGGAAGGACCAAGCCCAAGCAGCAATTTACTGCAAAGTTCCTTTATTCACACTACATGTTTCAGGCGTAGGACCCTTTTTCAAGTGTTAATAAAAACACTTTGCAGTAAATTGCTGCTTGGGCTTTGTCCTTCCTTAAGAATGTTGTGTCATGTAGAAGTCAATAGGAGCTGTCCTTGACAAATTGTAAATATAAATTTAATGGAAGGTTTTAGATTCAAGCTTTCTAAAAATGTAAGTTTAGTTGAGGTTGAAAAAAAATCTTACCGTATATACTCGAGTATAAGCCGAGTTTTTCAGCCCCCAATATATGCTGGAAATCTCTACCTCGACTTATACTCGGTTCAAGCGCAAAAACAGTCGCCGGCGTCCAAGAATAGTCTCCAAGAATATTCGCCGGCATCCAAAAACGAGATGCCGGCACCTCCAATGGGAGCAGAAACCCTCAATTTTTTGACTGAAACTTACCAGAAGCTGCTGCATTTCTCACCCTCGGCTTATACTCCAGTCAATAAGCTTTCCCAGTTTTTGGAGGTAAAATTAGGTACTTCGGCTTATACTCGGGATGGCTTATACTCAAGTATATACGGTAATTACACAAAAATTTGAATTGTGATAAATAAGGCCCTAAGGGGGTTATGTAATAAAAATCATTACGTTTGCCCAGGAGCAATAACCCATAGCAACCAGTCAGCTAGTAGCATAAACCAGTCACCTGTATATAAGCAAATATCTCATTGGTTGTTATGGGTTACTGCTCCTGGGCAAACTTAATGCCTTTTATTACAAAACCTCCTTTTAGGGCCTTTTATTACATATGTGAGTTTGCTTACAGCTTATGCCAGTTTTCAAGTGGATCTCTGTCCCCTTTCTCATGTTTTAAGCAATACTAAAATATTTAACTTAAAACTTGATATTAGCTTAATTACAGAGTCAACCTCACATAATTAAGGAGCTATTTTATGAAGGCGTCTAGTTAAATAGACCCAATCTTAATATATTAAATGTAATGGCTGGTCGACATAAGAAAGTTGAAAAAATATTAGAACATGCGAAAGTAAACAAAGGCCAGTCGAGGGAGATGCTGTAACTACCAGGGAGGGTAGTTGCAGCATCTCATTGGGCTTATACACCTCACCAACGTTTATTTGCTCTCATAAATTAATGTAAATTGAACCAAATGAATTAGGTAATTCTGTAAGAAAAAAAGCAAGGATAAAGTATGTAGATTTTTGAAGAGAGTAGGGTGTACACTGTAACCTCTTCCTTTTTGTAACTTTTAACACCAAAAAAAAACACAAAACATACAGGTGTAACATTTTAAACTAATCGTTTGATGGCAAGAGATCTTATCATTTGATGGCATGAAAAATGTTCCATGTAACTGACCTGGAGTGTAGTTGAATCTTTGAGACTGGCTTCTTTTTCTTTTCCCGTTACACACATAAAACTGTACTTGGACTTCTGCTGCTACTGACTTGTTGTGATATGCTGGTATTTCCACAACTATGTTATTCTGGAAGACAGCATTATATATTATCGTTTAGATCAGTGCTGAAGACATAAACCTTATATAATGTGTATGTTAACGTTGTTGATGCCAACCCACTTTCCTACTAACAACATAAATTCAGATTTACTATTGAAGGAGAACTAAAGCTTAACTAAAGAAGCAGGCTAGAAATGTTGTACATTATGTGGCGTATTTATCAAAGTCCGACATTTTCTGCTACAAACTCTGATTAAATTCGCTCAGGTTTTTTTACGCTTATTTATTATTACATTTTCCCAAAAATTAGCTTTGCGGGAAAAAAAAAATCTGATTTTTAAGATTTTTTCGGATTTTTCACCCAAAAACTTCGGGGTATTGCACGAAACCCAGCGCACCTCAAAAGATATGCAATCTCGACAGGTCTGAGATGCCAGATTTTCTGATTCTGACTTTTCCATCCTCTGGGTTTAATAAATTTTTATCTTATAAAAAAAAAAATTATGAATTTTTCAGGATTTTTGTATTTAGAGTTTAGTAAATAACCCCCTATATGTTGGGGTTCTGTACCAGCCCAAGTCGACCACAGCCATTTAGCAGTATAGATCTGTACCTCTGCAGATGCCCCAGTAGCTTCCCATCTTCTTTTCTGCTTATTCACTGCACATGCTCTGTGCTGTGGTTATTTACTGAGCTTAGGGACATAGAATATAAATGTCACAATATAAGGCTTATCAGTAATTAATACAGATAATTACTATATGGCAGCACAAAAAGCAGAGCAACTAGCATCAGAATTTAATAATCAGCCTAGTAGCTTTTATTGAAGTTTGAAGTCCTGGATCATTACTGCTATTGAGAAGCTGAAACTTTAGGCTGGTGCAACAAATTCAGTATATAAAATATGGCATTTGTAGCCATATTAATTTTTAGGGTTTAGTTCTCCTTTAAGAGACACTGCCATCACATAGTAAACCACACTATTTTAATTACCCCCAGTGAGCAACGTAGTGAATTAGTTCAGAAAAACTGCAGGTCTACATTGGACAAGATCTTTTAGTTTTATTATTGTCAATTCATTTCTGTGTACCAGCATTGCCTGTCCATTTCAAGTTTTTGATATCAGCGACTGCACCACCAGAACAGGAAAGCGAGAGAGATGTGTAAGGATCTAAAATAAGAGGCCCCTTATCACATGTAGCTAGAGTTCCTTCTGGAAAATACCCTTCTGCCCTATCTTGTTTACTATTTTTCCAATTTTTGACCCAGTGACTGGGCAACAATGCTCAATCTGCAATGCAATATCTAGTTAATCCTGTATGCCTCACTTGGCTCTTTATTAATCCCCAAGGAACGGGATTAACTACTTTGTGCCATTGTATTTTGTTATGAATAATGGGACAGCAGCTGCTTGATCTAAATGACTTTCCCCAACTTGCCATATCTACAGTTTATGCTTTCTTTAATTTCATTTTCTTCTTTACCGTTAGGTTGGTTTTTCTTAGTGTTTTACATCCACTTCTGGTTTCTATTGTAATTAATGGGATTCCTGTTTTGGGTGCCATTTTCTGCACAGGGAGAGTGATTCTTAAGGGTTTGCACTGCTTGCTCTCTTGCTTGTTTTTTTCCCGAGGAAGAGCATTATGACATGATTGAAACGGTTTGAATTCAGTTATTCTAACTGAGCCAATTGAGTGCGGTATTTTTTTGTTACTTTGTTTTTTTATTTAATAAAACTGCACCTTTACAAATTGCAACCTTAGGTCATCCACAATTAAATCTAAACAGAGGGTTTAATTTCAACCTATAGGTGGGTAGTACAGTTTAATTTTTGGGGACAGCTGCTATATATAATGGAATGGTAAAGTTATAGGTAGTAATGAGGCACCTGAACAGACCAATTATCACTAATTGCGAGGGAAAATATGAATACATAAACTCTCTTTTCTCCACATATTGGGCAAGATTCAATTCAGTTCGGAAAAAAATAAAGTTATTATGTGAAAACATATGGACGAGATTCAATAAGAGACACAAGTCAATTCAGAAAAACTTTTCTCACTGTTTATCACATGAAAACTCTATTGAAGTCTATTGGAAAAAACTGGAACTGAATATGAACAAAAGCTTTGTCAACTCAAATTGAATTTCTCTCACCAAATTGAGTCTGGCCCATTGTATTTCACAGATTCAGTACTATGAAATTTAGCCAAGGAACGAGTTTATTTTTTTAGTATCATATATATATATATATATATATATATATATATATATATATATATATATATATATATATATATATATATATATATATATATATATATATAGTGTACCTACACACAAGAATCATTTATTGAACCCATTGACCTTATAAGTTTTACCCCCACAAAAAAAAAACAATTAGCAAAGATTAAAAGCATTGTATCTGTATCTGATACAAAGATAAATGCTAAGGTGGGCAAGTGAGAGGTTATCACAGTTTATGGAAAGATGTACAGTTAGGTCCATAAATATTTGGACAGAGACAACTTTTTTCTAATTTTGGTTCTGTACATTACCACAATAAATTTTAAATATAACAACTCAGATGCAGTTGACTTGCAGACTTCTAGCATAAATTCAGTTGGTTGAACAACAAAAAGATTGTATAAAAATGTGAGGAACTAAAGTCTTTTTTTAACACAATCACTTCATTTCAGAAGCTCAAAAGTAATTGGACAAATTAAAAAACTGAAAATAAAATGTTCACTTCTTTGCTTTAATAAACTCCTGGGTTGCTTTGGCTGTATGTTTTGGGTCATTGTCCACCTGTATTATGAAATGCCTCCAAATAAAAATTGACTGCATTTAGCTGGATTTGAGCAGACAGTGGGGCTCATTTATAAACACTGGGCAAATTTGCACCTGGGCAGTAACCCATAGCAACCAATCAGTGATTAGATTTTTCCAGCCAGCTACAAGGAGAACAATGAAAGCAAACATCTGATTGGTTGCTGTGGGAAACTGCCCAGGTGCAAATTTGCCCAGTGTTTATAAATGAACCTCAGTGTCTCTGAACTCATTTGGCTGTTTTTGTTCCTGTATCACATCATTGTTAAACACTAGTGTCCCAGTGCCACTGGCAGCTATGCATGCCGAAGCCATCACACTGCCTCCGCCATGTTTTATAGATGATGTGGTATGCTTTGGATCATGAGCTGTTCCACGCCTTCTCCATACTTTTTTCTTGCCATCATTCTGGTAGAGGTTGCTCTTGGTTTCATCTGTCCAAAGAATGTTTTTCCAGAACAGTGCTGGCTTTTTTAAGATTTTTTTTAGCAAAGAACAATCTAGTCTTTCTATTCTTAATGCTTATGAGTGGCTTGCACCTTGCAGTGTACCCTCTGTATTTACTTTCATGCAGTCTTCTCTTTATGGTAGACTTGGATATCGATATACCTACCTCCTGGAGAGTGTTGTTCGGCTGTTGTGGAGGGGTTTCTTTTCACCATGGAAATGATTTGAAGATCATCCACCACCAGGGCTGGATTTACATAGTGGGTGCCCCTAGGCCCACTGCCATTCATCACCCCTGTCTCCTCCCCTTTATTCGTGCAAATTTTTATCATCTGGACTGGAGCAATGGGGATTGGTGCACAGAAAATTAAAAAAAAAATTGTATCTCAAACGCATCCCCAGTGTTTTAGAATCAATGTGGGCGTGGTTGGGTAGCATGCCGCCCCCCTAAAATCCTGCCGCCCTAGGCACGGGCCTAGGTGGCCTTTCCACAAATCCAGGCCTGTCCACCACTGTTGTCTTTCGTGGAAGTCCACCAGTGCTTTCTTTCTTTCTCATGATGTACCAAACTGTAGATTTTGCCACTCCTAATATTGTAGCAATTTCGAAGATGTTTTTTTTCTGTTTTTGCAGCTTAAGGATGGCTTGTTTCACCTGCATGGAGAGGTCCTTTGACCGCATGTTCACAGCAAAATCTTACACATAAAAGCACCCCCCCTCTCATATCAACTCCAGGGCTTTTATCTGCTTTATTGATAATGACATAACGAAGGAATTGCCCACACCTGCCCATGAAATAGCTATACTTTTGAACCCCTGGTCCAATTACTATTGAGCCTCTGAAATGAAGTGATTGTGTTAAAAAAAGCCTTTAGTTCCTCACATTTCTATGCAATCTTTAGTTCAACCCACTGAATTAAAGCTGACAGTCTGCAGTTCAACTGCATCTTGTTTCATTTAAAATTCAGTGTGGTAATGTAAAGAACCAAAATTAGAAAAAAATTGTCTGTCTAAATATTAATGGACCTAACTGTAAATACAGACAAATTCTTGCTAATAATCATGTTGGTAGAATTCTACATAGAAACTCATAATTGAGTAACCCCCTTTTGAAAGCTAGAAAGAGTCAAGAGAAAAAGGAAAATAATTCATAAACTATAAAAAAAACTACCAAAAATAAACAATGACGACCAATTGAAAAGTTGCTTAGAATTGGCCATTCTATAACATGTGAACAGGTGAACTACCCCTTTAGTGCCATTGACCCTTTACCTGCCAAGAACATAGGTACTATGTTCTTGCAGGGAAAAGCCCCAACTGCTCACGTAGTACCTATGTTCTTGACTGCAAAGGGCTCCTCTCTGCATTTGCGGCAGAAGGCTTCAGTGCGCTCCCAATGAGCAGGGGTGAGCAGAGGCCATGTGGGTCCTGCCACGCGATCGTCGCAGGACCCGCCTTCAATTATGCAGACATGTGTCTCCACATCTGCTGCCTTTTCTCTCTGCTTCTTCCAGCCATCTTGCAACTTCCTGCTGCGTGGACTCTGCTCTTAGGATGGCTGCCAAGGACCCTCCTAGACTTCATAACGGTAAGTAGCCTTTTATTGACACTTATACGCACACACACACACACGCATGCATGTACACATACACAATATACCAAGTTACCGTAGCTTTATTCTTTTTCTTTTCAGACTTTTTTTTGCAATTTTGCAAATATTTATGTGTGTGTATATACACTCACATACTCCTATACACACAAATTTTAGACCTATACACACATGCATATAAAAACATCACTTTTTTTAGATTTTCATATCATTTTGCTTCTTGTTTTCCCCCTAAAAACTATAGATTTCACAGCGTGACTATTGGATTAAGCATTCTGACCATTAACAACGCTGTCGGATCAGTTATTTTGTTATTTCATTGCTTTTCCTGATTTTGTTTTTGTAATTTTATTGCAGTTTTATGCTTGTGTTATTGTTTGTTATGTTTTATTTAGCCTAGCTTTGCAGTATGATAATTTGGAATAGAAAGACATAATTACCTATTTTGGATTTGTCAGAATGTGTCTAAAAATATATGGTTTTGGTGGGTCTTTGTACTGTCAGGGAGCTTTTGTTCACAGAAGGCGAAAAGACAGCAGAGAAAATTCATATGCGCTATTTTTATTTGGGGTCGCACATGCCACCTGCTTTGGTATATCTATGCATATTGGGCATTAGGGATGCACAAAATCCAGGATTCAGTTCGGGACTTGGCCAGGATTCAGCCTTTTTCAGCAGGATTCGGATTTCGGCCGAATCCTTCTGCCCAGCCGAACCGAATCCTAATTTGCATATGCAAATTAGGGTAGGGAAATCGCGTAACTTTTTGTCACAAAACAAGGAAGTAAAAAATGTTTTCCTCTTCCCACCTCTAATTTTCATATGCAAATTAGGATTCGGATTGGTATTCGGCCGAATCTTTCGTGAAGGATTTGGCCGAATCCAAAATAGTGGATTCAGTGCATCCCTATTGGGCATCAAACTGTTCAGTAGACCCTTGGCGTCTACATTTAGGGTGTTGTATGTAAGAAATTGGGCGAGATAAATGCGTTTCATGCTTACCTAGCACTTAGTCATAGCCGATCTCAGAGATTGCCTATGACTAAGTGCTAGGTAAGCATGAAACGCGTTAGGCTCCTTGTGGAGATTTGATATTTTAAAATTATTTAATAAAACTATTTTTTATTATAATAGCATGCCTGTGAGATTTTTTTGGAAATATTGAGGCTAAACCTCTATTTGTTCACTAGAGGACCCGAGATGCAACTAGTTGTTCACTTAGGTCTATTTCCAAGTAATTTAGTGATACAGAATCTACAATATATGTGGTACTATGTGAAACAAGATTTTTTTTCATTTTGTTAGACACTTAGAAGCCTATATTTTTTACAGAAGTGGAATTACACCAAAATTCTAGAATATTTTGAAGGTTGCCCTGAAAATAAACAATAAATTGGGTAAACTAAAAGACCCCAAGGAAAGGCCCTTAAAGTGAAAGAGTACAAAATGTTCAAAAATGGTCTGGCAATAAAAGTGCCAAATCCGCTGGCAGCGAAAGTGTAAAGAGTGGCTTGGATGACTTCTTGGACAAGCATAATATCATAGGATATTGTGATACTAAAGTCTAACGTTAGAAAGATTTTAGTATATACATAGTGGGAGTGGTTGGTGTGAGTGTGTATGTGCCCTGGGGATCATTGGAGGGGTTGAACTTGATGGACTTTGGTCTTTTTTTAACCCAACTTAACCATGTAACTTACGTTTACCTGCACACCTGCACTGTACATTCTGGTCAGGCAGTAAATAGGGTTCTATAACTGTTGTAGACATACATTGCCACCCCCTGGTATTTACAGCTTACACCTTGAGTTTGATGCTTGAGGAACAGATATAATAAGTAATTTGTTGAAAGATAACATTACGCTATAGTAAGAGTAAAAAAATTCATCAAGCATTCATGAGTCCAGTGACTACTGCTGGACTATTCCTTATCCCAGGTGTATATGTATGCAAGTATGCCTTTTGCACTGTATCAATGAGCCAGATAATGGTTTACAAATAGCTGGAACTATTGTTAGCAAAGAGCTGGAACTATTGTTTGAAAAAAAAATTCAAAATTCTTACCATCTGACATTTTTTCAATACAATCTTTCCTTCTGCTTCCCAATGTGTGCACCCGTCTAGAAAAGAGAAAGGTCAAAATCATAACTAAAGTGACTAAAGTCAGTAGTGTTGAAGACATCTTGCCTGTGCAATAAAGCAGAAACACTACCTGAATAAAGGTGGATATACTAGATTTTTCTGCATTAATGCGAGAACATGAGATTGCTTTGTTCTTTTTTAGGTTTAATGCAACTAAATATAGCTGTAGCAATTGGATTTTCTATACTTTAACTGATGTAGCTGCATGGATACATAGGGAAACTTTTCAAGGTTTGTAATAGCAAGTCTAGTTTAGAGTTACCGTTACTAGATGAAGATTTTTTATTCTGGCTTGTGCCTTATGGAGGGACAAACTCATGACGTACAAATAATTCCTTATGGAGTCTATGCAACAAGTGCACACGTAAAAGCTAAATCAATTAAATGAAGGGAATGTGTCATATGCTCCAGATAGGAGATGGCTTAGCATCTAGATTGGAGACTGAATACAGGGTCATGGCTACTGCTTGATCTTGATCATGGCCACAAAGATTATGGTGGGAGGGGTGCAAAAGCACAATTTAGTGCTCAATCAGCAAGTACCTCTACTTCCAGTCCACCTCTCAACACAAAATGCAAACAACAGCATCAGAGGGTGCAGATCAGCCCTTAACAGTTATGGCCTGTATCCTCTGCCACTCCCTAACTTGCATGTCTGAATAATCAAAAATGAGGGAGGGGCACCTATGTGCTTTTGTAGAATGCTGGCATCTTTTTATTTTTTGGGGGGGGGGGGCAGCTGTGAGTATCTGTGCTCCAAAATGGAGTGCAGAGATGTGCAGAAATTCTGAAACCGTTCACATCAGGTGACAGTGTGTGGCAGCAAAAAAAAAGTAATTCCTAGTAACTTTAAGGGATGAAATTCATTTTTTTTTTTTTTTAAAGGTAATGCTTTATTCGTTTAAACACATAAAACATTTACAAACATTAAACAGTTCTATTACAATCTTGTGTCAATGTCGTTATTGTAGCATGATTGGTACATAGTTGTTCTCTCTTTTGGGTCACACCACTGCATTAATTGTGTCAGAGTCATCAGAGGGCCTTTCATTCCCTTTCATTCCTTGATTGCAAGCCCGGGCCCGACTCCCACCATGGGCTCCATATTTTATCAAATTTACGGGTTGTACCTCTAGTTTCATGCGTAAGCTTAATCATGGGAATAGCCTCGTCAACTAATTTTATCCAGGAGTCCCTGGTGGGAGGGTTGGGCCCCATCCAATGCATAATAACACATTTTTTAGCATAGTATAACAAAACCCGAAACCTAGTTCTTGCATGGACAGTAGGCACTAATTGGTCCACAATCCCCAATAGGCACACCTGAGGTGAGTTCACCTGTGGAAAATCTAGGGTAGTTGCTAGGGCAGCCATTACCTGAGACCAATAGGCTTTTATTATTGGGCAGGCCCAGATCATGTGTAAGAAGTTTGCCGCCATTTCCCCACATCTAGGGCAATTGTCGTTATTTCTGTTGCCCATAGCCTTAAGTTTTAATGGGGTTGTATATAACTGATGGAAAGTTTTGTATTGAATCAGTTTATCTCTCACAGATATTAAGCCGATATATATTGACTCTGTCGCTTCCTCCCAGTCCTCCTGGGTGAGCTCTGGTACAAGTAATTGCCATTTATTGTGTGCCTTGTGGAATGGAGGGGGGATACTTGCTAATAAGTGGCGATAGAGTTTAGATATTAGTTTGGTGGGTTGCCCTACTGCCAGGGACTCTTCCATTGCCAATGTAGTTAACTCCGGGGAAAGAGTTCCAAACTGTGCCCTGAATAGTTGACGGATTTGAAAGTATCGAAACAAGGGAGTGTGAAGTGGAGCACATTTATCCTGGAGCTCTTGAAACGACAGGAATGTGTTATTTACTAGCAGGTCGCCCAGAAATTTGATACCCCGTTGTGGCCAATATAGAAAGTCGTCTAGATTCCGAAAATGTGGAAGATTGGCATTGCCCCACAATGGGAGGGAGGAAATCAGACGCAAGGGTTGTTTCTTAAGCTGTTTCAGCCCTTGACACCAAGCTTTATGGGGTGTAGTGATAGAGGAGGGTAAGTTGCCCATGTCCGTGAGCTTGCGATATGGTAGATTCTTAAGGCTTTCTAGTGACCCTGCTATGGAGGCTTGCAAAGCCATGTTGGGGTTGTATGGGTCAGGATGAAACCACCAGTGTAGGTAATAGATTTGGGAGGCTAGGTAATACAAGCGGAAGTTGGGCAGGGCCATTCCTCCCTCTTCTTTATCAGCTGTCAACTTTTCCCAGGCCAGCCGTGGTACCTTTTGGTTCCATATAAAGGGGAGAATGAGATGATTAATTTTTTTAAACACCGAGTTGGGAATATGGATTGGAGCGTTGTGTAGATGGTATAGGATTTTGGGGAGGTATATCATCTTGATAAGATTTATTCTCCCCCACATTGTAAGTGGGAGATTTGCCCAGCCTCGAAGGTCAGCCTCTAGTTTTGTAAGTATTGGAGTGAGGTTGATCTGCACGAAGGTGGACAGGTCCCCTTGTATATTCAGACCCAGGTACTTAAATTCCTGCACCCACGTTAGCTCTACATTGGGGGGGAGAAGGGGAGTAGGCTGTTTGTCGATTGGAAAAAGTATGGATTTATTCCAGTTAACTTTAAGGCCTGAAAATACACCAAACTGTCCTACCAACGTGAGCAGAGCCAAGAGGGAACCTTGGGTGTCGGCAAGATAAATTAACATGTCGTCCGCATACAAGGAGATTTTTTCCGTAATTGGGCCGAGGGCTAAGCCAGAAATTTGTCGAGATTCCCGGATGGCAATAGCCAAGGGTTCAATGGCTAAGGCAAATAGAAACGGTGACAGGGGACAGCCCTGCCTAGTACCTCGTTGTAATCGAAATGGAGCAGATATAAGGCCATTAACCCTTACCCTCGCCGTTGGCCGTTGGTACAGTAGTTGAATCCATTTAATAAATTGGTCTCCCAGATTAAATCTGCGTAGCGTTTCCCAGAGATAGGGCCATTCAATGGAATCGAATGCTTTGGCCGAATCAAGGGAGGCCACTGCTCTTGTACCCGGCTTATCATGTAAAATCTCAAGATTGGTATATAATCTCCTCAGGTTGATGTTAGTGGACCTGCCTGGCATAAACCCTGATTGGTCTGGGTGGATTAGGTCTATGATGTATCGTTGAAGTCTTTTTGCAAGTATTTTTGCAAGGATTTTAGCATCCGTATTTATGAGAGAAATAGGTCGGTATGAGCTGCACTGTGACGGGTCTTTGCCAGGTTTGGGGATCACTACAATGAGGGCTTCACTGAAGGAGGGGGGTAACGAACCTTTCACAAAGGAGGACTGCAGGGTATTAAGTAGCTGCGGGGCTAGTTGCTCCTGTAAAGACTTATACCAAGTCGAGGGGAGGCCGTCGGTGCCTGGGGTTTTGTTTGGTGGGAGAGAGGCAATGGCTTCTTTAACCTCTTCTATCTTAATAGGTTCATTTAAAGCCGTCCTGTCATCAGTGCAGAGGGACGGGATGGAAACACTGTCTAAAAAGGGTATGTGAAGGTCGTTGGAGTGGGTTAGTGTTGTATCATATAGGTCTCGATAGTACGAAGCAAACTCCTCTACTAGTAGTTTTGGGTCGGTGACCATTACATTACCCGCTCCCTTTAGGACCGGTATCGCTGTATAGGGACACATAGTCTTGGCGAAATATGCTAACATTTTACCATTTTTATCACCCATTTCAAAGTATCTTTGTGATTGGTATAGAAGAGCTTTCCTTGTTAACAATGTGTGCTGTCTCTCTAGGGCATTGCGTCTGTCTATCAGAAGTGCGTACGACTCCGGAGAGGGGTTAGAGATGTGATCCGTCTCCGCCTGCAAGACCTCCGCTTCTGCTAGATCAACACTATGTTTCGCTTGCTGTCGGGCTTGCCGTATTGCTCTAGCTAGGACCCCCCGCATTACCGCCTTGGAGGCATCCCACAGGACCTCCTGGGAGGCCGTTTCTGCATTGGTTTCCCAATAATTGACATAACCCTCTAAATTGGCTGTTTGCACTGTCTCATTGTTTAACCAGAGAGGACTCAGTCTCCATATTCTAGAATTTGTTGGGGTTGACCATCTGAGGGATAAAAGAAGCGGGGAGTGGTCAGAAAGTATTCTGGGGAGAAATTGCACCTTGTCGACAAGGGGCAGTATATCATTAGTAACTAGTGCCAAGTCGATCCTAGAAAAAGACTGGTGAGTAGTCGAGTGGCAGGAATACTCCCTTAAGTCAGGGTGTTTCCATCTCCAAGCATCTAGTAATTGGAATGCACTTGCCCATTGAGCTAGTTTGGTAGGGCCTACTTCATGAGACTTGAGACGGTCTAGCTGAGGGTCCATTGTGGAATTGAAGTCCCCTAGTATGCACATAGGGCCGGGGGGTAGGTTTGCTAATTTGTTAGTAATGTGATCTAACAATGCTCCCGAATATGGTGGGGGCATGTAGAGGTTAATCATTGTAAGAGGCTTATTGTCGATTGTACAGTTTAGAATAATATAACGACCATAGTGGTCCGTAATGATCTGTGACAGTGAAAATGCAATGGATTTCTTAACCAGGATGGAAACACCTCTTGCGTGGGTAGAAAATGTGGAGTGGTATGACCATCCTACCCAGGGTTTTTTCAAGGAGAGGACTTTTTGCCCAGTTAGGTGCGTTTCTTGTAGCAATAGGATAGAAGGGGAATGTTTTTTAATATAGTTATGCATGATGCTGCGTTTGAACTTAGAATTAAGCCCCCTGATATTCCAGGAGATAATGTTATATATAGACATAGTGAGTATAGTACAAATGATTGAGTAAAATGGGTTGTGGAACCTGTATCTTGAGAGAACGCATTGACACAACACTCGCTGAAAAGATAGCAATAGACATATACAAGAGACACCCCAACATTTCCCATTTTCCCTCCCTACCCACCCCCCCAACTTGGGTGGGTCTAAAACCCATAACTGAAGACACTTAAACGGTCAGTGACTGGGGGCGTGGCCCTTTATCAACCAACCAGTAGACTTTAGAAATATAAACTGATACAGTTCCCTTCCGTTCCAGATGTGCCAGGGACTAGTGGTCTGTTTGTATATGTAGCCGGTCCTGGTTTATAGGCACAACACCCTCGGCTTGGGGGACCACCTGGCTATTTCAACGTATTGACATATATCCTTACCATAGTCTCAGGAAACATTGACCTCAACAGGAGGTCAGCAACAGGGAGTGACAAGTAGACCATGGCTCGTGGACCAAACCGTGGTAAGAAGAAGTATAATGTTCAACAGCCCGTGCAGTGAGATAGATGACAGACTGGCATGAAAGTAACTTAGTGAACGGCCATGGTATTAGGCCCGTCTGGGACTATCGTTTGCCGCTGGTCTTTGTGGGCCCCTTGCGTCTAGCCAAGTTGTTACATCCGCAGGCACTGTAAAAAAATGAGACTGGCCACCTTCAATAATCCGCAGCTTGGCAGGGAAAAGCATGCTGTATTGTAGCTGTGCGTCACGCAGTCGTCTTTTGACCCCCTGGAAGCTTGCTCTTTGTTTCTGTATGGCAGCAGAGAAGTCCGGGTAGAATGAGATCTTAGCACCATTATGTTGAATGTCTCCCTTTTGCCGTGCTGCTCTAAGGATAGCATCACGATCCCTGTAGTTGAGAAGTTTGAACAGGAAGGCCCTTGGAGGAGCCCCCGGAGGGGGTGCCCTATTTGGAACTCTGTGGGCCCTTTCTATTACAAAAGTGGAGGAGAAAGTATCAGCTCCAAATAAGTCTCGTAGCCAGGTTTCGGTAAATTGCTCAGGCTGCTGACCTTCTGTCTTCTCCAGGAGCCCGACAACTCGGACATTGTTTCTCCTGTGTCTGTTTTCAAGGTCGTCTATTTTGTCCCAGGCTGACCGAAGTTGTTGTTGAACATCTTGCATGGAGTTTTGCATCGGATGCACATGGTCCTCAAGCGCGGAGACTCTGTTTTCTACTTCGGTTGTTCTCTCTCTCACAGTTTGTAAATCCTGTCTTAGCAAAGATACATCAATCTTAAGGGCCTCAAATTGGGCAGTGGCGGATGTGCGATTCTCCAATATTGCGCCCATGAGCTCAGATAGTGATGGTTCAGGGGAACCCATGACTGGTTGTGAGAGGGGTGGTGGAGCCTCTTGGCTATTATCAGTGTCATTGGCCTGTTGTGAGCTATGAGCGTAGCGCTCCAAACGAGCGGCGGCATCGGTCTTTGGTTTTGGGCCGTATTTACCCATTGGCAAAGAAATTCACCCACAGTCACGGTTATGGCGGAGGTTACAGCGGTATGATGCTGTGGATTGTATCAGTGGCCGCAGGTTTTGCAGGGCTGTATGACTGTATAGGCACACTGGAACGGTCTATCGGGAGTTATGGGGATTCATTGCACCATTATTGGGTATCCTACCCAGAGCACCTTTGCCCCTGATGGATGAGAACAGCCAGGGTGCCGTTCAAGCAGGTACTGGGGCCTCCCAGCCTGTTTGAGGAGAATGCTATCACAAGCAGGTAGCACAGTATGTACTTGTGGGTGGGCGAAGTTAGTTGAGGTGGAATGCGAGAAATGAATCCCACCCTTAGCCTGAATTAGGGAGTTGGCTCCTCCGTAATATATTCCCCACTGCCAGGCCCAGGACAGTGCAGGCCTCTGTCCCAGTGCTGTCAATATAGGGGCGCTCCCGGGGTTTAACACACAAGCACCTCCCGACTGCGAGTACCTTCTGTTCCCCTGTGGACTCGTATGCGGACCTGCTATAGCACCTCGGCTCTTCCGGTGCAGGGCCCTGTACTGGTCCCGCTGATGAACCACCAACGCGGGTCCGCGGCCTGCCACGTGGCTGTAGGCCGCAATGCGCGCACCACTGCGGGCGCTCCGAATTTGCCCGCTGTCGTTCCGGGCTGGAGATGGCGGCCTCCGGAGGTGAGCCGGGAGGGAGGTCGGCTTATGGGGAGGACTGCAGGCGGGGAAAGAGGTATATTCTGTAAATACCCCGGGAGCGCCGAAAAAACACGTCCGGCGTGTTGAGCTGCTGGCCACGCCCTGGATGAAATTCATTTTTTAAATCAGCAATTCAGTTATTGGAGGGCAGCTGAGCTCTCTGCCCTAGGAATGCAAATTAACTCTCTTTTTGCACTAGCCAGCTCCCATACCTCACAGGGGGGCATGGGTTGTCAGCATTATGAAGTCTTTCTCAGAGTGTCCTGAGGTGCATAGTTGCCCCTGTGTATTTACATTACAAGAAACTTGCGGTTCATAAAGGCCCATATCTACACCGTAAAGCCATGGCAACCCTGCAAAAAGCTCTTGCTTACGATCCATGACCTGTTCATCACATATGTCTTTTAACTGAAATCTTAATTTGTTCTACAAACACTACCTCTCCTGTTGGCCTATGGAAATGGAGTATGAGGTGAACTAGCTTCCCTTCTCTCTTCCATTGAACTTTTAAGTTTTGCTTCTTCCCTGTAATGTCACACCTTTAAAGTTCATTCTATTCAACTTCTTTCTTCTGTAACATTTTGACTGCCTTATAGCCCAACCTCCTGTACCAAATTCACACTTTACGGACTATGTTGTTGTTTGACTTGGATATATCCATCCATTTGATTCCCCCATTCAACATTCTTTGTGACTTTAATCATCTAGAACACCCTTAATTTTACTGCTCTCAATGAATCACTGGCCATCTGTCTCCTCTGTCCTGATTCCCCTGCTCATTACAGTGGTAATTTCCCTGATTGTATTCTCTTTTCTGAAGTTTCCAACATCACTAATTCGTCTCTCCTGCTTTCTGTAAACTATATCCTTATTAGAAGGTGCTTAGTGATGTCATTTGTCCCAAATTACTAAATCTTTTGCATTAAAACAAAGAACATACGTTGTGTGGTAAAATAAGTTCAAATCAATTTTACATACCCTGGTTTTAGTTTTACCACATATTAAATGTTTTTTTTAATATAAATATTAATGCATTTCCTTGATTTTAGATTTTCAAGGATTTTACACCATTTTTAATGGTCCCATGAAACAGGTAAAATGGGAGTTCTATTGTATAAGTATAGTAGAAGTCACTGTGACATGTTCAAGGTTAAAAAACAAAAACTAAAAAAAAAACTAAAAAGGTTGAACGTGTGTCTTTTTTCAACTTTACTTACTATACTATACTATGATACTATGTTCAAGGTTATGGTCACTAACCGTAAGCTTCCCCATTATACATGAACAAAAAAAAAATGTCAAAGAGGTGTTTCAAAGGAATGGCAATATAATGTAAAACTGGTGTGTTTGCTTCAGAAAGACTATGGGGCAAATTCACTAAGGCGCGAAGCGCCGAACGCTAGCGTTAATTCGCTAGCGTTTGGCATTTTCGCTACTGCGCAAATTCACTAACGAACGCTGGCGTAGTTTCGCTAGTGTTACTTCGCAACCTTACGCCAGGCGAATCTTCGCTAGCGACGAAACTACGCAAATTCTCTAACTTGCGCAGTGTAGTGAACGCTACCTTTTATGCTAGACTTCCTTCGCCACCTCAGACCTGGCGAAGCACAATAGAGTAGATAGGGATTGTTTCAAAAAAAGTCAAAAATTTTTCTAAGTCCCAAAAAACGCTGGCGTGTTTTCTACATGATGGCTGATAGGCTGAAAAAGATTGAAAATTTTTTGGGGCTCCCCTTCCTCCCCCCTACATTTCCTGACTCATGGCAACTTACCTAGACAGTGGGCACATGTGTAGGGCAAAATAAAATTTTTATTTGCAGATTTGAAGGTTTTCTAGGCATTTGTAGTGCAGATACGTGTTCCTCCATTGAAATTTGAATTTCGCGCCGTATGCAAATTAGCCTTCGCTAGCGCAACTTCGCTTTATATAGCGAAACAACGCTAGCGCAACTCCGCAACCTTACGCTACCCCTGTGCGCAACTTCGGATTTAAGTGAATTTGCGAAGCGCTGGCGAAACTACGCCTGGCAAGTGCGGCGAAGTTGCGCCTGGCGCAACTTCGCATCTTAGTGAATTTGCCCCTATATGTTTATATAAACAAGCTGCTGTGTAGCCATGTGGCAGCCATTCAAACTGGAAAAAGGAGAAATGGCACAGGATACACAGCAGATAAACTCTGTAGTATACAATGGGATTCTTCAGAATTTATGTGTATCCAATGCTTGAATGGCTGCCATCCAAGGCTACACAGCAGCTTGTTTATATAAACCAGGGCTGATCCAAATGGAAGCCCCTTTGTGTGGCCTTCCCACATGAAAGTCTTCCTGCTGTGTCTGCTTATCATGTGTAAGCTTTTAAAGGTATCACTACAGAGATGAACTGACCCCTGCATTGTTTACACCTCAAATTCACACTGTAAACTCCTGCGTTTTTCACACCTATAATCCCGCCTGCATTTTCATACCTGTAACACCTCTATTATTCACACCCTAAAGCCCTGTACTGTTCACATCTCAGTTCCAGACTGAAACTGCCCACATTGCTCACCTGTTCACACCTTAAAAGGGAAGGAAACCGGGTCGGGTCAGTGATGAGTGATATCCCTGCAGTGAGCACTAACCGTTTGGTTTTTTGGTGTGTTACCACCATTAAAGTGGACATGGTCTTGTGGCAACATGGGTGTGATTTAAAGTGGGTGTGGTTTAAAAACAAGGAGTGATCAACACTGGCATCCGTTATCAGCCCTCCACCATGTAGGGCAGAAAAATTCCAGTTCTTGGTACCACAGAAGTTGGACAGCAGCGATATAAACTATAGTACAGTTTCTGAAGCAAACATACCAGTTGTAACAGTGCAGTCTATGTGGTCACATTATGAAAGCCCACTGGAATTCGAAAATGTTATAATTCCCTAGTGGTACTGAGTGATGTCGCGCACAGGTTTGAATAGCATAGAGCCAAGCAGGCCCTTTTGTGAGTTTAACACACCCAGTTTAATGGTCCTCATATAAGATAAGCAAGCCACAGGGGCGCAGGAAAGAGAAATCTGGCCCTGCATAGAGGAAGCTTGTATAACAGGCACTCAAAATAAAGGCATTCTTCTACCATGCAGATAAAATCAAGTAGAAAAAATGTATTATGTCCAAATATTCAGCTTTACGCATTTCGGGGCCTGTGTATATTTGAACATACAGTAATACATATTTTCTACTTCTGCCTGTTGAAAGCATGCCTTTATTTTGAGTGCCTACTCCACAAGTTTTTAAAAAGTATCAAGGTCCCGTTTTAGCAACCATAGGCAGAGGCAGCTACTGTATGCAGGGTGAAAATCCACTTGCTCTCACACCTAAGCTTAATCATCTTTGTTAAGTATCTATCACCCCTGACACTGAGTGAGGGTAGCTGGTTTAATTTTGAGAGTGTATGTCTAGCCTAAAGAAAATGCTTCTCAATGGGCTGTTCCACTGTAACTACACTACTATCTGTGAATGTGTGAAAGGATAATAATCACAGATGTGCAACACAATACAAAACAATTAAACCATTACCTTTAACTGTATTATAGGCCCCTGGTTACTTTTTTGTATTGGCTCCCAATAACAAAAAAATTATGGTACTCAACTCAGTTTTTTTGTACAATTTTTTTTTTGTTTTATCCAAAACAATACCCATAACTTTCAAGAAACCTATATTACAATTTCAGAGATGTCATCTTTCCTAGATTTCCCAAGTTACCCAAATCTGAAGCCCTTCCCTACTGTCACAGTAGGCCATTTCCCTGTTTTACAATTTGCAAATTGAGCAACTTTTGTTGTAAAAAATGGACAGTTAAGGCATGTACAAGTGCAGTGAGCAATATCAGATGTTATGATAGGCCAGACCCCAACAATGATTAGGATATGTCCCTTTTTCTGGGGGCCCACTTAGATTTCTGATTCCACAGATTGACATTTCTGCAGTTCACTATAAGTCTGCATCAGCAAGGGCTATCTTTGATTCTGCTTTCACTCCTCATTCGACCACTAACTAAATTGTGTCATTTTCCTACAGAATGCCACTACAGAATGCTTTTTACTTTCATATACAAAATTAAGAAACAAAACATGCATTCTTACATTGGCTGAAATGTAAATGCAATACAGACTCGGCTTTGCCATAATTATTTTTTAGAAAAGTAAAATAAAAACACAGCTTTCAATAAACAAATAATATTCAGATGAATAGTACAATCAGCAAAAAAAAAAAACTTCCCCATATCAAACTCATAAATATCAGCATACATAAATTGCTTAAAGCAGTGGGTGCAGGCAATCGTAGTGGCAGCCAGCTTTGCCAGTGAGCAGCACTAGCAGCAAGTTGACAGTGATAAAACTATACAGCAGCCCCTGCAATAACCCTGGATTTTCTCACTTGCTAAAAAGCCATTCATACCCTTCTCAAAGCTAGCTAATATATCAGCCAGTAAAACTGAGAGAATTCTATAACTTTCCTCACACCATTCCACAGTGTTTTTTTTGCAAATTCAACAACTGGGAAGAACTCCTCAAACACTGAGGGGGAACTTGAGTTTGAAAATCTTAGCTAAAGTTAAAAAATAAAATTCCCTTCTACTCTACAGATAAAACTTTAATGGCATATTGGGCCATCTTAACACAAAGGAGAAACTTTCAACAGAATGTTTTCAAAATAAAATAACAAAAAAACTATAAAGGACATTATCCCATCCACTCCAATTCATTCCTATGGGACTTTTAGAAACATATTTATCAAATGGTGAACTCTAACGTTCATCCATTAATAAATACACTTCCAAAAATTCCAAAGGAATGAATAGAAAGTTGAGTGGAATTTTGTGGTAAACTCTAATCTCACATTTTGATAATTCTGTCCCTAAGTAACTGTAATTATTGAAAGATATTATCACAACATTTTCCACAAAATTATATATAATTTTACTTAACCCAGAACAATGTTATAATGTAAAACTGCCTATAAAATGTAATTGTTGGACATTGCCATACCTTGCCCTTTCTCAAGGAAGATCACCTTTGAATCTGGCATGAAATTGGATCCTGTGATCACCAACTCTAATCCTCCATTCACTGAGCAGCTGTTTACACTATATTTTTCCACTTGTGGCAACTCCTGGGCAGAACGTTGTGCTAGTTTTAAGACAAAAATGAAAATATGTATTTTTGTTAAAACCGAGTATATGTATATCTTACATTTTTTTATACAGTTAATCAGCAATTCATTTATTCATTTTTAAAGTGCAGAGATCCAAAAGGAGGGCTGCTTACACAACAGATGATGTCAATTCTGATCTACCATGACAGCAACCTTTGGTTGCACATCATACCTCCAACAAAAAATCCTATCCACAACCTGAATTTTTGTGGGAAACCTGAACCTGCTCCAGTGTTTTTTGATGGCGAAGGGAGGGTGTGCATATTTAAAATGTGTGTTGATCTTAATTATTGACATAATCGTATGGTATGCAATAAAATGTAAAATATGTAATGCATGCAACTTGAAGGACCTAGTGGCAAACAAGAAGCAAGGTGTTGTGCAATTCTCTGGACCTGGATTAGGGTCAAGGCTACTTGATGGAGAATAAAAACAATTAACCAAACAATTGTAGACTTCTGTGTAATTTTATATAGGTCTCTTGACCACTGTGCTATCTCCGTGGGTCTTAACCTAAGTCAAAAAAACCTTCCTAGTTTAATAGTATCAGAAATTCTAAATATTATGCACAACATAACCCCATCCATAAAGCAGCAACATATTAATCAATAAATAATGGCTAAAATGAATTAAAACCATACACAGAGGTGATCACTGCAACAATAATATCAAATGCATAAAAGCCACACAGTCAAGTGTGCAAATAAAGAGTGTGATGAAGGTATGAATGAAATGTACATATACTGTACATATAGAGAGTGTGTTTATTTACCAGAGGTCTGTTTTATGGGGAATTTGAAAAAGGAAGAAGCACTGCCCGCACAAAACATTTGTGTAACAATTTATGTTTTGGGGAGGAGCTGGAGTTTACAGATGACTAGCAAAAATCACATGCTCTACCTTAGAATATAACGTAAAAATACAAAAGAAAACAAAAAAACAAAGAGTAAGCAAAGCAATGGAACATAGGCATGCATTCATATCAACAGGCTGAGAGAGTCCGCACTAATGGCTTAGAGGAACAATGAAAACATAAAACTAGATAAATAGATAGGCTGTGCAAAATAAAAAATATAGTTATTAGCCAAAAATTTACTCTTTAAAGGCTATAGTGACCAGATGTCTTTCATAATAGCCAAAACACTCCTTACTGCTTTGCAGCTATTTATAAAGGTTGGATTTTAGTAGTTTGAGGTTTTTGAAACCACGACTAAACTCACATCCTCTGAAACCATGAATGTCATGGAATTATTTAAATGATCCAAATATAAATAGTATGGACGGAAAAAAAGCACTGAATGATGCGCTAAAAATACGAATACCACTAAAACCTCTAAAAATTTTAGTTTTTCTGATAATTGTGCTTGGAAAAGGAGCTATTGATTTAATTAAATTTATTTAAGTTAAGGGTCACATGTATACACACCATAAGTTTGTAAATAAATAACTAAGATACAAAGAGGTTGAAATGAAATGGGTATTTTTTAACTTAGAGTTTCAACCACCCACTTCAAAGCAAAATAGTTCAGTATGATACATGTGGAAAGTATCAAACAATTTAAAACATAACCTTTACTGACAATGTGCTAAAATGAGGAACGCTCATAAGCCACACATTCACTGTAATGACCAACTGTCTGCAGTGCTGGACACATGTCCATAAAAAAAAGAAAAGAAGTTAAAAAGAAGCATATGGTGGAACGGTGGTGCCAAATTCAAGATTAGTTACACCTCTCCATAAATAAATTCTGGAAGTTCCTCAGTATCGTGCCACCCATTCCCACCCATTCCATGAGTGCCTTACGTTAGCAAAAAACCTGCCTATCTACATTGGTCATTGCGTTTCACCGACTATCTCGGCTTCTTCAGGGGCATAGTCGGTGAAATGGGTTGGGCGGCATAGGTGGGTTATCTAGCTCCCACCCTGTCCCTATGTAGATAGGCAGATTTTTTGCTAATGTGTGGCACTCATGGAAGGGTGGGGATGGGTAGCACGATACTGAGGCACTTCCAGAATTTACTTATGGAGAGGTGTAACTAATCTTGAATTTGGCACCACCGTTCCACCATATGCTTCTTTTTAACTTCTTTTCTTTTTTTATGGACATGTGTCCAGCACTGCAGACAGTTGGTCATTGCAGTGAATGTGTGGCTTATGAGCGTTCCTCATTTTAGCACATTGTCAGTAAAGGTTATGTTTTAAATTGTTTGATACTTTCCACATGTATCACACTGAACTATTTTGCTTTGAAGTGGGTGATTGAAACTCAAAGTTAAAAAATAAATAGTTAACTAATAAGAGGGCTGCAAAGTAGGAAGTAGTGTTCTGGCTATTTCGCTAGACATCTGGTCACTCCAGCCTTGATAGATGACATTTTTGGCTAACTAACTATTTTGAAACCTTTTATTCTGCCAATTTTTACAGTGGACGATTCCTTTAAAAGCCACAGTATATTGCTGATTTGGCTAAACTGTCACTATAAATGGTACAAGAGATACACATGTATTGATTTTGCTCTATTTAAAACAAATCTTCCCTTTTCAGCGACCAGACATCAACAGTGTGCCCAAATTTAATTTGAATGAAATGGCTCTGTACCCAGACCATGGCAACATGTTTATATTGCTCAATTATAATTTACAATTATAATTTAGCCAATAATGTATTCTACCCTGCTTTGAAGGTGTAAGCTTGTATTACAGTGACATATTACTGAAACCCCGGTGTCATACTGTATGTTGGTAAGGTTACTGTGACTGTTTTTTTTTATCTCTGGGGAATATCATGAAATTCGGCAGTCCTTGTGTAATATAAATAGCTGCTGTACCATGAAATAATGTCATTACTGGAGAGTTAAGAAATTACACATTACTTTAAAAGTGGTTGTGGCTAAAATATGTGGGTGTGGTTACAAATTATCATGGGGTGTACACCGTTCAACTTTGTTTTTTGTTTTTTTTACAAGAATTAAGCACTGGAAAGGATTCAAATCTCAAACATTGAGGGTATGCTTGAGTTTTAAAATATTAGCTCAAGTTAAAAAAATAGACTTCCCTTCCCCTCTATAGATGAAACTTTAAGGGCATATAGCATACCTCCCCCGTTTTGAGCGGGACAGACCCTCTTTTGACAGCTCAACCCCCTGTCAAGGATTTGTACTGATAAGTCCCGGGTTTCTCTTTGTATCTGTTTCTGGCTGTTCAGTGCAGCAGGTCAAAGTTTCTAACTTAATTGCTTCTAGGCAGACACCCCAGAATAGATAGTTGACATTCTTTTGTGACAGTTTGATAAGATAAGAATTTAAGACTTGTAGCTTAAAGGGCAATTCACCTTCATTTGCAAAACTGTAATAACATATAAAAACCACAGAAATGTGTTCAAACTTTCATAACCTGCCAAATTATGTAAAATGAACATGGTAATTAGGGTGTGGGGCCACAAAAATGTCAGTGCGCTACACACCAAATCTTTTTATCCCTCTTTCTGTTTCCTAAATGTTGGGAGGTATGCATATAGGCTAAATTCACCAGTGACAACAGTCACTGTCAGTTTCTGGGGAACTACTTAGCTCCCTCTGTACTGTGACAGTTATTGCCAGCAATGCAGTAATACTGCAATTATATTCAATGTATACACAATACATTGCATCTATCATATCGCTTAAAGATGACTGTGCTCTAAGCAGTTTTAGATGAAATGGGAAAAACAAAGTGAATGTTGTATTAGTGTGTTTCATTGAGTTTTGGGTGTTATTTACTGAAGTTTGATTTTTTTCTGGTCGGACTTTTAAAGGGGAAAACACCATTTGTCAGGAGGAAAAAAAAAACCTCGACTTTTTCATTATTTATTAAAGCCCTATGGTGTTAAAAGTCTGAATAAACAGGAACCATCTCAAACCTGCCAAAGTCATGTAGAGGTCAATGGCAGATGTCCAGTTTACAATTGGAAGATATTCTGACCGGCGCTGGGTTTTGTACAATAATTCAAACATTTCATGTTTTTCAGCGATGATCCAAAAAATGTGTACAATTCAGATTCTTTTACGATTTTATCGAGTCTTTGCCTACACCAGATTTTTTTGGTTAAAATTTATTGATAAATACGATTAAAAAGCCAGCAGGAATTTGGTTGGAGTAGTTTTAACAATACAGTGAGAAATTTTTGGATAACTGCCAGTTGATACAGAGGAAGGGGGGACCCTTTCTGAAGGTTCTCTACTTTACATCAGAGGTGGAAAAATTCCTTGCTGACTCCAAGACAGCAATCGGGACAGTCCCTATATCAACTTTGTACTAAATGCTATTTTCAATAACCCTGTATTTTCTCACTTGATAAAAAGCCATTCATACCCTTCTCTGAGCTATCTAATATATTTATGTGTACACGACAGAATCTGCAACAAGGAGCGGATACACCTGCCAAAAATTACAATAACCCCAATGTTTTGGCACAACAGCCTTTGTCAAGGGGATTCAAGGAGAATCCCCTTGACAAAGGCTGTTGTGCCAAAACGTTGGGGGTTATTCTCATTTTTGACACGGCTTTCTTTCTGCCGTGTACACACCATTGGGTGGTATATATATCATTGTTATATATGCTGGACTGTTTTTATAAACATTGTTGTAATTGCCACAAAGATTTTTTGTGATACCACCTGAATCCTATACCAAAGTTTTTTTTTTTCCTACAATACATTAAACTTGTATCTTTTTATTTTCAACATACTGTATAATCAGTTCCTAATTTTCTAATATTTTTTCTTCCTGATTTCATTTAACAACACTTGTTTTAGTGTTTTTATTCATTAAACACAGCTTCTGTCCCCTCTGACTTGTGGTTTTTAAATAGCGATACAAATGAGAATTCCTTGACAAAGGCTATAGTGCCGAAACATTGGGTATTCTCACCTCTGGCAAGTGTATCCGTCTCTTGTGGTGGTCTCTTTTTTGCCTTGAAACATATAACTAGGTGGTATGTATACATCTGCTTATACTGTTGTATATAGATTGCACTGATCAGCTATCAATGTTTTTGATGTACCGTATATATACCCGAGTATAAGCCGAGTTTTTCAGCATCCAAAATGTGCTGAAAAAGTCTACCTCGGCTTATACTCGGGTCAGCGGTACCCGACCCGCGTAGCTGAGATTGCAGTCACTTTTAATCATTCCTATACCAACAGTTCACTTGGGGAGAGACTGCAATATCCCACAATGCCCTCAGTTGGTTATATGAAAGATTAACAGTGACTGCAATATCACACAGCGCCATCTGTTGGTTGTATGAAAGAATAACAGGGACTGCAATATCACACAGCGCCATCTGTTGGTTGTATGAAAGAATAACAGTGCGCCCTCTGTTGGTTATATGAAGGATTAACAGTGACTGCAATATCACACAGCGCCATCTGTTGGTTGTATGAAAGAATAACAGTGACTGCAATATCACACAGCGCCATCTGCTGGTTGTATGAAAGAATAACAGGGACTGCAATATCACACAGCGCCATCTGTTGGTTGTATGAAAGAATAACAGTGCGCCCTCTGTTGGTTATATGAGAGATTAACAGTGACTGCAATATCACACAGCGCCCTCTGTTGGTTATATTAAAGAATAACAGGGACTGCAATATCACACAGCACCCTCTGTTGGTTATATGAAAGAATAACAGTGCGCCCTCTGTTGGTTATATGAAAGAATAACAGTGACTGCAGTATCACACAGCACCCTCTGTTGGTTTTATGATAGAATAACAGTGACTGCAATATCACACAGCGCCATCTGTTGGTTATATGGAAGAATAACAGTGACTGCAATATCACACAGTGCCCTCTGTTGGTTATATGAAAGATTAACAGTGACTGCAATATCACACAGCGCCCTCTGTTGGTTATATGAAAGAATAACAGTGACTGCAATATCACACAGCGCCCTCTGTTGGTTATACGAAAGATTAACAGTGATGGCAATATCAAACAGCACCCTCTGCACATGGTAGTGGGACAGTGGGACAATGCACACAGTAATCCGTTTGGCAATTCTCTGTCACCATCAGCTTTGCAAAGAAGTCCGGTTGATCGCTGGGGGGGTCGCTTTGGCAGAATGTGCGCTGCTGGGAGACAGGGCTGTAGTTGTGTCTAGGCTTATACTAGAGTCAATAAGTTTTCCCAGTTTTCGTAGGTAAAATTAGGTACCTCGGCTTATACTCGGGTCGGCTTATACTCGAGTATATACGGTATGTTTTATTATTGAAAATATAAAGAAATTTTTTTTATACCACCTTTTGTTTGCATCATTTTGCGAGTGTGCATGCCCAATATATATTGTAGTTTTTAAATGCTTTGCTCTTCTTTCTTATTACTTCTAAATTAAGCCACATAGGGTGGATGCTTTTACATTAACTTCTTCAGGAAATAAATATATTCAAATTTACATTTGTTACATACAACAAAACAATTAATTCTGGTATGGTACCAATGGACTGGAGAAGTGATGTAATTCCAATATGTAAAAATGTATTATGATCTCAACCGGCCTGTAAATCTAGCACCTATTTTGAGAAAGTTATAGAAGTTATATTAAGTTAGAAGATCACATTCAAGATTTTGTTCTGGAGAATCAGTAGTAATTGACTTTACAAAGGAAAGATTATATCAGACAAATTTTATAGCTTTTCATGATGAGGTAAATAGAAACTTGGACAGTAGTGTTGCAGTCGATGTGGTTTACTTGAGATTTTCCAAAGCTTTTAATACTGTGGTATTTGTAATGCTGTTTTATGTGGATAGAAAACTCTGTGCTTGGAGAACAGTTCTTAGTGTGTTGCAGCATTAGTCTGCATTTGGCCCACTTTTATTTGATATGTTCAACACAAAACATTCAGGTAATTTAAATAATTCAAGGTGTGGCAAATGCGTTTTGGATTACAAAATATATGCACGTACAGTATATACCTTAAATGAGATTAAATTAGACATTTCCTTGATGGAAAAGTGCCTGGGGGTAATAGTGGATTATCAACCTGCATGTAGCAGGCATTTCCAGTTAGCAGCAAAAACAGCCAGCAAAGTATTATCCAGTATTTAAAAAGATATGCTTTTATTGAATAGGTATTATTCCCTCTTTACTAAGCACTGGAAAGGCCGCAACTAATATATGCAGCAGTTTGGTTTAGTATAAAAATTATTTGTATGAAATAGAGAAAGTTCAAAGAAGAGCAAATGGAAAATCTCAGTTATGAGGAAAGGCTGGCTAAAGCTGGCCATACAGGCCATCAACAAGCTGATTTACAATAAAGAGACATACAGAGAGATAACTTTATACTAACGGTTCATACCATTTTAATTGAAACTTTGGGTTTTTTTTAATATTGTCTCTTGAAGCGATCTCTTTGTGTTTTTGCTGGGAAATCTGACCTACACTATACAAGGTAGACAAGGTAAACTTTGAGACCACAGTCCCAGTAGCCCTGATTTCTCCTCCTTTGTGGGGTCCCTAGATAGCAAAAATAAAGACAGTTTTAACGGGACTTCTCCACTGTCATTATTTCCTGTTCATACAGGAAATTTGGCAAATATTCACTTTTAATTCATTTACTGCACATTTTTTAACCCTTCATAATCCTGAGTTTTAGTATAGTCGTGGGAATCAATTAACATTGATTTAAAAACCTGCAATGAATTCTTCACTTGATTATTGATTAATTCAGCATTCAGCCAAGTTAATACTGAGTCACTTAAGATCAGAAGAGAGAAAGTCTCGATATTTAATTAATTTATGCACTAGCACTTTGATAGCAATTTATGTTTTTTATTTACCAAGCACTTTTTATGGAAGCAATCTCTCGACTTGAAAAATATATTACCGTTTGTTATTAACACCTGGTATAATCCTTCAGTGCCTTTGCTTTCAAGAAGTGATATTTAGATCCTTAGAGTTAAGTAATTATTTTTTTTTTTAAATACCGTGGGATTAATAAACGGTATATCCCTTAGATATACCATACTTATATAAAGGGACCATAAAAAATTCTATAATGCCTTCCCTGTGGGTCCTACCAGTGAATAAAGGCCATCCATATTAGAAGAAGAGAAGAAGGAGATTTGAGGGAAAATGTTTTGTTTTTTTGTTTTTTACAGTTAGCATTTAAAGTTGTGGAACTCTCTCCTCAAGGCTGTTGTATTGGCACAAATATTAAATAGTTTCAAGAAAGGTTTGGTTGTTATTTTGGAAAGTAAGAAAATACAATGCAATTTAAAAAGTATTCTTGTACAAAGTTGATCCAGTGACTGGTCCAATTGCCCTGTTGGGAGTCAAGAAGGATTTTTCCCCTTTTAGGCAAGTTGGAGACGCTTCAGATGAGGGGGTGCCTTTCTCTAAATCAGCAGGTTTCATTTAGGCAAAATGGTTGATGGATACACTGGGGGTGCCTAACAAACTGGTACTCCCCTATAGCCTTTCCTGGTCATTGAAAGACACTTCTAATCCTGATTGTAACTTCAATAGTGGAGTATTTTTTTTCTGTATGGTATGGCCTGGACGTTGACGATAAGCCTGTAATGTCATAGTAAATCTAAAAAAACCCTACTGAACAGAGTACTTGAAAGAATTAATAGTTTGACTAGTCACTGTTGAGAGTTTCCAGTATTCATACTTACAACATTCAATGGGAATAGAAGCTGTTTGCAGTGACAGAACCTTCCCACTGGTTTGGGGTATGTGTGCTCTGAACACCAGGCGAACACGTGTATTCTTTCTACCAATGTCAGTCTCACCCTTCCTCAGTTCAATGTCTGAATTCCGCAGTTTCAATATACCAGCACAATCAATGCTGTAATACAAGGGAAAGAAAACTCTGATATTATTAACAAGAGAGTTAGCAAACATTACTTTATTGATACGGTATGGGACCGGTTATACAGAATGCTTGGGACCTGGGGTTTTCTGGATAACGGATCCCTGTCATTTGGATCTTCATACATATAAGTCTACTAGAAAATCATGTAAACATGAAGTAAACCCAATAGACTGGTTTTGCTTCCAATAAGGATTAATTATATTGTAGCTTGGATCAAGTACAAGGTGCTGCTTTATTATTACAGAGAAAAATCATTTTAAAAGATTTGGATTATTTGATTATAATAGAGTCTATGGGAGGTAGCCTTTCCATAATTCGGAACTTTTTGGATAATGTGAATAACGGATCCCATACTTCTATGAAGATCTGGTTTTACTGCATTTTCAACATTTTGTGCAATTTAATTTTTATGGTGATGACGCCCAGAACAATCAGCAATTAGAGTTAAACAATTAGAAAACTAAATCAACTATCTTGATTGGTTCTTATGAGCAACATCACCGGTAATATTTCACTCCATTTTTTACACAGCATGATAAATAGAGACCCTGGTGTCATTTGCAAACATAAGTGTTACTAAGAAGAAGATATATGAATAACAATGCTTTGTTTTATTTGTAATTTAGTTAGTTGTCTTTCTGCACAAGTTTTTATATGAAGAAACTCAGTTTGTCCACATTATTGTCTGGGTACTCACGGATATCCCAGAAAGCAGTAACATACTGACCTGGCCATAACTTGCTACTATTTATTAGGGTTAACTTTGTTAGTATAATGCAGAAATATCTTCCTTCCAAACACTTGTTGATTTCAGATGGTTTACCAGAAATAAAAAACCCTTTTCAATTGCTTTCCCTTTTTAATTTTTTTTTTTTACCATTTTCCCGAAAATTTCTGGTGTTTCAGTCTGGCATCTCAGTAAATCAGGTGCAGAGTCTGAACTGTTATAATTTGATATATTAATTGCATTCATTGATATTCATTGATTTTTTTCTTTGGAATATTAGCAATTATTGTATCAATTATAACAGCTACAAGTACCCAGTATGCCTTGCCCAGCTCACTTTTTGATCTATTGCTGATGTTGCCTACTTTGTGAGTTTCTTTGAAGATATACAAGTCTTTTGTGGTGTTTGGCACCACTACTTGTACTATGTACTGTAGCATAGCTGTTGCAACACAGGGCCACTGCAGGCAGCCTATCTCCTTTTAGGACTTCCTATAGCATTGTTTTGACGTTTGTATGGATCATTGGCGCAACTTTGCAGTACTGAGTTCCATCAAGAAAAACAGGGTATTCTGAGCCACAACTAAACCCCACCCAAGAAATCAAGGGCTACCTATGAATTACGGTCGAGGCCACCCTGTATAAAGGAAAAACACCTAGGCCTCTCTCTGGCCACACACTTTTATAAGTGCTTTATAGCTTAATTATAATTATCTTCAAAGTACAGTCTTGTTACAACAATGGAAAAGCAAATAGGGCTCTATGTGACATTGCAATGCAATATTTCAGATTTACCTGGATAAGAGGTTTGCAGATAACATATTCAAACATATACCAAAGCACTGCTTTTTTAGTCAACGACGGTGCCAAACTAGAAATTTTGTATGTTTTGTTTCAGCCTGTCTATTACTATTCCAGATAGAAACACCATGGTCCCCTTGGCTAATTCAGCAGCTTCTCACTCTTTAAAGGAGACATATAGGATAAATGAAAAAAACCCTAATTTTGTAGGCAATTATAAGTAATATATGGTGTTGCTTTAACATGGTGCTAAAAATTCATATTATCTTTAAAAATAGCCCCTTTATTGGAGCTCCCTATAGATGTTCACTGGTCCCTGTCTTCAAATGAGGGGTGGGTGTGTCCTAATGGTCCCTGCCAGAAGCACAGTAGGAGGGGGACAGCCAATCACAGCCCAGCAGTATATATATATATATATATTTATATACACAGTTGTAGAATGGTATGCAAGTTAATAGTACCTCCTGTGCTCCTGCCCAGCAGCCCAGGCACTACTAAATCAGTATACTCTCAAGGAAGGAGGAAGCAGAGGCACAGAACTTCGCTGCAATTTCCTTTATTAGGAGTGTATCAAATGCCCTTTGTCAAGTGTACCCAAGTGTACCTGTGCCTGAAACATGTAGTTTTGATACACTCCTAATAAAGGAAATTGCAGCGAAGTTCTGAGCCTCTGCTTCCTCCATCCTTGAGAATATGCAGTCACGCAAGCACAGACAGGCTTCAGTTCCCTACCAGGTCCTGCTAGCTGCTGATTGGCTCCTGCCCTATAGGAACCAAGCGACTCCCCTGCACGACCTGGGAATTCAGGGAGCAGGAAGTGGAAGAGAAGGGAGGGATTATTAGGGTTTTTGCAGAAATATTCAATAAATCAGTCTGAAACACTACAATTCTTCTATATCTAAATGAGTATAATGCACTGGTACATTCTTATTTTTTTACACAAAATGTCTCCTTTAAAATTTTTAATATTCATAACTTTCTCTAGACAAGAAGGCCTCCTAAGTGCAAGAAGGCTGCAGTGTCAGAAACTGCATTACATTGAACTGTAAAACATCTGGGTACAAATGTGGGTCTCTCACAAAAAAATGCTCAATTACATTATAATTAATACACATCACTAACAAATTCATTTATGATCTACAACAAAAACATTGCAAACATACCTGGCAGTCATATTGTTTTCTGGAAGCAGTGGGATTTCCAAAACTTTGGTGTTGGTTATTACAATCTCTTGACTGGCAGTGACTACAGTTTTGCCGGTGATTCGATGTATCTGGTAAAAGGCATGAGGCTTTACATATCGTTCATCGGCTGTTCCAATAAAAATCTGTACGTTTACTGGCTTCTCTGTATAACCAATTAGCTATAAAAAAAAAATTAAAAAAAAGAAAGTTGAAAAACATATAGAAAATATACACAACAGCTGAGTATTTTGAATCTCATCCTTGTACAGTGGGTTCTTAAAGTCAGTATCAATAGCTGAACAATTCCAATCAAATGTCAATTAATATTATATTCAAATAAGCACACAATATCAGTCCATGGACAGCTTGTTTATGCATTACTTTTATAAAGTGTACTTGAGTTAGGGTTACAAGGTACCTTGAATCGCTCAAGCAGTGAACCTCCTTGAGCCTTAGGCCAGGAATTCAATAAACAGCACCAACCTAATTTTACATATTTCTATAAAATACAATGAAATATAAATAAATATAAAAATAAAATAGGAATGTGTATTTATTGTTGGGTCTGAGCCACTACATATATTAATGAGATTAATGCTTACACTTGTATAGCTGATTAGGGCTAGAACTATTAATTTATTCACAATTCCCCCCTCACCAAAAAAAAAGTTTGAGTGCATTGTCCTATGTGATTTCAAATTTTCTCCTCAATTTTTATATTTATGAGCAATTTCAAATGGCATAATCCTGAGAGGCACTAAAGACTTATTGCCCAAGGCAAAGAAAAGGGGGAAAGTAAGGGTGTTCAGTTCAGTCTGGTATTTTAGGTTTCTTTAATACAGTACCTTAATATTTGATCCTAATATAGCAGTATGGTTGGGACCTTCTAGGGCAATAATTACCCATTAATAAATTGTATTTATACATTTTTGCTTTTAGACCATGGTATTTGCAGAAATTTTTATATAACTAGTTATTTTTCTTCAGCACAGGATTTCAATAAGGTCAGTGCTCTAAATATCAATGAACACATCACTGGCAATATCAGATCTTATCAATTTATTAAAAATATTCTCCCTTGCACCTTCCATTTACTGTACAGTTATCTCCTTCCTACAGAATGACTACATTGTTAAGTATGTTGATTACTGTGTTTTTTACTTTACTCAAAGCTCCCTAGTCTATCCCCCAATCTGTTTATCTGTGTGAACCATTAAAATTGCAAAATAAAAAATGTTTCTAGTATAGTTAGTTATCCAAAAATGTAATTTATAAAGGCTGGAGTGACTGGAAGCAAGCAGTTATGACCCATGTGCCCCCCCCCCCCATGGTAACCATTCAGTGGAAACCAAGTGAGCGGCAAATCAGGAAGTAATGTTCTGGCTATTATGTTAGACATCCGGTCACTTCGGCCTTTACAGATTAGATTTTTGGCCAACAAACTATATTATAATTTTTTTTTTATTTTGCACAGCCTATTTACCCAGTTTTTATTTTTATTTTATTTTTTTCATTTCCTTTAAGTAATCATTAAAACCCTTCAGCAAGACAAGACTAGCATTTCATTTACCTACCTTATTCTGGTACCTAAACAATAGTAATGCTTTCTGTGTAGTGACATTTTTGGGACTGCTGCAGCCCCCTTCCATGCTTAAACTTTAGTGTTGGATTGGGTCAAAGGGGGACACAACGCTATTGTGCTGGGTACACTAGCAGAGACAAATTTTTAGTTTAAAAACCTGAAATTTGGCTCTCACAGTTACAGAAGGTGTTTTTTTTTGCTGCCCCTGGTAATTAGCCACTCGCCGACACCTGAGACAAGGTTCTCACCTTGTCACCTTTGTTTCTGTTCCAGTTCAATACTAGGTATATCCAAATAGACACTAGCATCCTTCAAATATACAGCCATGGTCTACAGCTGGGCACGCCATTGTTGTAGTTGTATACAGTCCTCTTGTATAGGTCATGTGATTTTATATATTATATATTAAAAGACACAACACAAAAAAATTGTTGACATCAAAGGCTACAAAATGCTTTACCAACAGCATGGAATGTACAAGTGTCATGATACAGGCCTGTAATAGTTAATAAAATAGGCCAAGGTATTGTGAGAAATATTTCTGCCAACATCTAAATCAAGACACATAACAGGCCTCTTTTCACTATGGTCAGAGGGGTCAGAGCTGTAATGCCCTCCTCCATACCCTGGCTGATAAGAGCCATTCCATGGGGAGGGGGAAGCCCAAGGAGTGAGAACTTAAAGTTCCCAGCAAGTCCCTCAAAGGTGAAGTAAAGGTTACAGAACCCATACCCATTGTACCAACAGTATAAAAAACTGATGATGGGTTCAAGGCAATTTCAGATTTCAAACGAGTCCAAACATGACTAGATTTGGTACTCTGTGTATTAGATGTGAATATCTGGGCAGGTGCAGGTCACACAGTATTGATGTTCAGTATCTATTGAATCCCTGAGAGAATTAATGACCAATGAATATAATATCATCTCTCTCCTATGTTCCAATGGAGAGTTATGGTCATTATATTCTTGGTCCAGTTCCTACTCACAAGAGGTCATAAAAACTCAATCTGTGTCCTGCTAGGCCACGCCCCCTTACATTCCTGAGGGAGGGGGAGTGTGCAGTTACCTGATGCCCTGAAATCACTAATAAATAGTCAGCTCTTCTGACTAAACTTTGGATTTACTTTGGAGGACCAATTGCGATTGGAAGTTATCCCGTTTGTTTCCCCTTGCCTCCAGGACCAGGAATTCTATATCTTTGGAGTTAAGTATAGGTTTTCCATGTTTTCCCTTTTATTTTACAACTGTTTGTAATTGTATTATTGAATGTATGTCTCTTTTTGTAACATCTTTTTGTATATTGCACTGTTATACCTTTTATAATATTAAAGAGAATTTAATAAGATTGTCTTTGATGCTCTAAACGAACCTACCCTGAAAGAGTGTAACTGTGAGCCTTAACCCTCTGCATGCTGAAGTACTGGTTGAATCAGTAGGAACTAACTGACTATAGTGAGAGAGTGTTTAATGAATTGGTGTATTGTGAATTATTACCTGTTAGAGAGAACGGGGAAATAGTCACATTAGGTTTCTATCGCATGTGATTGATAGATAGTGGCAGCGAATGAGTTTTGTGGGTGTTGGTTGGTGTTTGGGGTGCTTTTGCATTAGTCTAACCTGTGTGCACGGTGGGTGAGAGACTGAGTGAGAGAGAGTGAGAGAGAGTGAGTGACCCCTGATAACCACACCTAAAGCCACGTGCGGTTGGAAGTACCGTGTCTGTGACAACAAGTATTAACAATGTTATATGCTTGCAGAAGATAATTACATTCCTCAAGCCTGCCCCACAGAAGTTCAGAGTAAGGCAGTTGAATAATCTCTTAGATTTCCCTTAAAATTTAGAATGAATTAAAGGGTGCACTGTATTCTATGTTAGGTTTATGGAGTTTAGCCCCAAGTGGGCTCTCTTATTCTTACTCTTTTTCTTTTCTCATTCTTAAAATTTCATTAATATGTTTGTTTTAGTTTTTTTTAGTCTATGTTTTTGTTTTGATGAAAAAACAAACACACACAGCCACAATATATACAGTCATATGAAAAATTTTGGAAACCCCTCTCAGCCTGCATAATAATTTACTCCACTTTCAACAACAAAAAAACAGTGGTATGTCTTTCATTTCCCAGGAACATCTGAGTACTGGGGTGTTTTCTGAACAAAGATTTTTAGTAAAGCAGTATTCAGTTGTATTAGTATTCAGTTGTATGAGATTATATCAAACGAGAAAAACTGGCTGTGAATAAATTTGGGTACCCTTGTAATTTTGCTAATTTGAATGCATGCAACTGCTCAATACTGATTACTGACAAAACCAAATTGGGTAGGATTAGATCATGAAGCCTTGAACTTCATGTAGGTGTGAAAAGTTATTTAAGGTGGCCAATTGCAAGTTGTGCATCTGTTTGACTCTCCTCTAAAGAGTGACAGCATGGGATCCTCCAAGCAACTCTCAAAAGATCTGAAAACAAAGATTGTTCAGTATCATGGTTAAGGGGAAGGCTACAAAAAGCTATCTCAGAGGTTTAAACTGTCAGTTTCAACTGTAAGGAATGTATTCGGGAACAGTTGCTTTAAAACCTATGTCTGCCAGGCCAAGAAAAAAACAGGAGCATCATATGCAGAGGATTGTGAGAATGGTTACAGACAACCCAACGATCACCTCCAAAGACCTGTAAGAACAGGTTCTACAATTCAGCACAATTTGCACAGAGAACATTTGTATGGCAGGGTGATGAGAAAGAAGCCCTTTTTGCACGCCACAAACAGAGTCGCTTGTTGTATGCAAAAGCTCATTTAGACAAGCCACAGTCATTTTGGAACAAAGTGCTTGGACTGATGAGACAAAAATTTAGTTATTTGGTCATAATAAAAAGTGCTTTGCATGGGGGAAGAAGAACACCACATTCCAAGAAAAACACCTGGTACTTACTGTCAAATTTGGTGGAGGTTCTATCATGCTGTGGGGCTATGTGGCTAGTTCAGGGACTGGGGCCCTTGTTAAAGTAGAGGGTCATATGAATTGAATCCAGTATCAACAAATTCTTTAGAATAATGTTCAAGCATCAGCCACAAAGCTGAAGTTACGCAGGGGTTGAATATTCCAACAAGACAATGATCCTAAACACACTTCAAAATCTAAAAATGCATTTATGCAGAGGGAGAAGTACAATATTCTGGAATAGTCGTCACAGTCCCACGACTTGAATATCATCAAAAATCTATGGGATGATTTGAAGAAGGCTGTCCATGCTCGGCAGCCATCAAATTTAACGGAACTGGAGAGATTTTGTATGGACGAATAGTCAAAAATACCGCCATCCAGACACTCAACAAAGGCTATAGGAGATATCTAAAGGCTGTTACATTTGCAAAAGAAGGCTCAACTAAGTATTGATGTAATGTCTCTGTTGGGGTGCCCAAATTTATGCACCTGTCTAATTTTGTTATGATGCATATTGCATATTTTCTGTTAATCCAATAAACTTTGTCACTGCTGAAATACTACTGTTTCCATAAGGCATGTTATATATTAAAAGGAAGTTGAATACTACTTTGAAAGCTCAAATGACCGTACAAACACACACACTTATTTATCAAGGTCCGAACTTATCTCAATATTGGCTGCTACAAACTCCCGCTTAGGTTCTTAATGCTTATTTATTGTTACATTTTCCCGAAAATTTGCTTTGCGGTAAAAACAGGTTTTTTCTGAGGTTTCACCGGATTTTCACCCAAAACCTCCGAAAACTTCGGAGTTTGTCACGAGACCCAGCGCAAATCAATAAAATCATTGGGACTTCCCCCATTGACTTATATGCAACCTCGACAGGTCTGAGATGCCGGTATTTCAGATTCTGAGTTTTCCAGCCTCAGGGTTTAATAAATTGATTAAAGTGATTTTTTAAAAGCCTAAATTTTATAAAAAAAAATAAAAAAATCACAAATTTCTCGTGATTTTTGCATTCGGGGCTTAGTAAATAACCCCCATAGAATCTTGTTAGAATAGAAGGAAAATGCACAGTATAAAATATGTCTTTTTCACTAAGCTTATGAACTGCAATGTTGATAACATTTAACTTTAAGATCCCAAACATAAGTCCACAGTAACCGTAGTGGCTTAAAGTTGAATTTATGTGAAAATAAAATGTTAAAGGGATACTGTCATGGGAAAAAAATTTTTTTCAAAATGAATCAGTTAATAGTGCTGAACCAGCAGAATTCCGCACTGTAATCCATTTCTCAAAAGAGCTAAACAGATTTTTTTATATTCAATTTTGAAATCTGACATGGGGCTAGACATATTGTCAATTTCCCAGCTGCCCCAAGTCATGTGACTTGTGCTCTGATAAACTTCAATTACTCTTTACTGCAAGTTGGAGTGATATCAACCTCCTCACCCCCCCCCAGCAGCCAAACAAATTAACAAAATAACAGCTCCCTGGTAGATCTAAGAACAACACTCAATAGTAAAAACCCATGTCCCACTGAGACACATTCAGTTACATTGAGAAGGAAAAACAGCAGCCTGCCAGAAAGCATTTCTATCCTAAAGTGCAGGCACAAGTCACGTGGCGTTTGCACGTGGATAGGAAACTGGCTACAGGATCGGGTACAGAGGGTGGTTGTTAATGGGACATTCTCTACTTGGAGTAAGGTTCTTAGTGGGGTCCCCCAGGGCTCAGTATTGGGTCCACTTTTATTTAACTTGTTCATTAATGACTTAGGGGAGGTTGTTGTAAGTTATGTATCAGTGTTTGCAGATGACACAATATTATCCAGCCCAATTAATTCCATTCAGGATGTGGCATCCTTGCAACATGATCTTGACAAACTGGCAATCTGGGCAGCTAAGTGGCAAATGAGATTCAATGTTGATAAATGTAAAGTCATGCACCTGGGATGTAAAAATATCCAAGCCACTTATACCCTTAATGGGATTGCACTAGGCAAATCCATTATGGAAAAGGACCTTGGAGTCGTTGTAGATGATAAACTTGGCTGTAGCAAGCACTGCCAGTTGGCAGCATCAAGGGCAAATAAGGTCTTGAGCTGTATTAAAAGGGGCATAGAGTCAAGGGAGGAGGGGGTCATTCTTCCACTGTATAGAGCACTTGTAAGGCCCCATCTAGAATATGCCGTACAGTTTTGGTCTCCATCACTCAAACAGGACATTATGTATTAGAGAGGGTACAGAGAAGGGCAACTACCGTATATACTCGTGTATAAGCCCAAAATGTGCTGAAAAAATTGACCTCGGCTTATACGCGGGTAAGTATACGCGAGGGGCTCCTGCCTAATGTGACACTTCCCTCCCCGGGGCTCGACGTGTCCGCGCTGCCTGCAGGGGGCTCCCTCTGTCCGTAGCACCCGCCCAGCACCGGGAGGGGACAGGATCCGGAAAGAGCAGGCGCAAAGGGCGGAAGAACTGGCTGCGAGCCGGGGGTCTGTGTTGGGCTAATAAGGAATTAACGAACCCCGGGCACAAGCGGCTCCTCTAACTGGAGCTGACCGCCAGTCCCTCCAACCTGTGGGGAATCCGCTCCCCGGGAGTCTTCCCTCTACCCAACCTTCCTCCCTCGGACACATGGACTCTCCCTTTATCCACAGTCCGCTCCTTCCCCCGCCCGATCAGCCCATTCCTCCCCCGGGGGAGCCGCTCGTGCTGCGGATGATCGAGTGTGGCATTGGGCGGAAGGAGCGATGAATCATCAGCCGATCCAGCCAGGGAATTCGCCTCGTTATTTGCTCACACCGAGTCCCTTGTGTCTAATCCGGGGACGAGTCTTTCCTTCCCCAGTGACCCAGCCTCCTCCTCCCGTCTACTCCCCTGGAAGTCCACAGCTCGAGCAGAAGCCGGACACCCCCTCGCGTTTCCCCGCAATTTCATTATTGTGTGGTGAGTGTATATAGTGTATGATGGTGTGGGTAGAGAGTTTGTGTGTGTATATAGTATATGTGTGGGGAGTTTGTGTGTATAGTATGTGTGTGTGATTATTTTGTGGGAAGAGTGTGTGTGTAAAGTATATGTGTGTCTATGTGTGTATAATTGCTAGTGGAAAGTATATTTTGTCTCAGCTGAAAAATATCTGTAATATAAATCCACTGGGGGGGGACAAATTTTCAGTGATTTAGTTTGCGCTGTAGTGATTGTAGCATAAAGGGTCTTAGTTGTGTCTAGGCTTATACGCGAGTCAATAAGTTTTCCCAGTTTTTGTAGGTAAAATTAGGTACCTCGGCTTATACACGGGTCGGCTTATACACGAGTATATACGGTAAGCTGGTAAAAGGTATTGAAAATCTTAGCTGTGAGGAAAGACTGGCCAAATTGGGGATGTTCACGCTGGAGAAGAGGCGCTTAAGGGGTGATATGATGACTATGTATAAATATATAAGGGGATCATATAATAATCTCTCTAATGCTTTATTTACCAGTAGGTCTTTCCATCTGACACGAGGTCACCCATTCCAATTAGAAGAAAAGAGGTTCCGCCTAAATATTCGGAAGGGGTTTTTTATAGTGAGAGCTGTGAAGATGTGGAATGCTCTCCCTGAATCAGTTGTACAGGCCGATACATTAGATAGCTTTAAGAAGGGGTTGGATAGCTTTTTAGCAAGTAAAGGAATACAGGGTTATGGGAAATAGCTCATAGTCCAAGTTGATCCAGGGACTAGTCCGATTGCCATTTTGGAGTCAGGAAGGAATTTTTCCCCCTCTAAGGCAAATTGGAGAGGCTTCAGATGGGGTTTTTGCCTTCCTCTGGATCAACTGGCAGATAGGTAGTTAATAAAAAAAAAAAAAAAAGGTTGAACATGTGTCTTTTTTCAACCTTACTTACTATGTTACTATGTTACATGACATGGGGCAGCTGGGAAATTGACAAAATGTCTAGCCCCATGTCAGATTTCAAAATTAAATATAAAAAAAACTGTTTGAGAAACGGATTTCAGTGTAGAAAAAACATGTTTTCCGATGACAGGATCCCTTTAATATAAGCTTCGTGTCTTGGTTTGGGAACCAATGAACTTGAGTAAATATACATGAAAGATTAGACCCAAATATAAATATGAACATAAATATATCTGTCATATATATGACTATGGGGACAAAACACTTTTGCATATGGTATATTTTATTTCTATACTTTTCTACCATAAAACACGGTAAATAGTACTTTAACAAAGAAACTACACAGAAATTACCTTTACTATTGGATGACTACCAGTGACCGCCTTTACAGCTCCCCGGCTGCCCTCTGTCTCGTAGTGAGCTCGGTGATGTGTCTTTGGTTGTACCTCTACTTTCAGTTCATACTGCCCATAACGGCTAGGCAGTGCCCAATCTAATGGTGGTAAAGATGACGTTCTGAAAGGAGGAAGACAAGAGAGAGAAATTTGCAGAGAACTTAAAAACAAATGTTTTCAGCATGTTACAAAGAGGAAAATTATTATTTCATTCCAAGTTAAATGTACAAAATGTGTTGATACACAAGGCCAATATTATAAGCACTAAAACTAGAAATAATTATTGCAAAAATGAGCAGATATTTAAACGTAGGGAAAAAAATATTTAACTTTTGTGAATACAATTTCAGATGACTTAGCGATATGTTAGTCAAATGGAGAGGCATTTTTGAGAGATCTGCCACCGCCTTATCTTAAAGTGCCAGAAATTTTAATAAAGGCCTGTGATTCTTAAAGCTTGCCCTTTAACAGCCTTTTTGTAGTTATTAAAGAAAAAGTATTTCAGCACAAGCCAGATTCAAGTATATACTTGAGTATAAACCGAGTTTTTCAGCATCCAAAATGTGCTGAAAAAGTCTACCTCGGCTTATACTCGGGTCAGCGGGCAGTAGTTGAGATTGCAGTCACTTTTAATCATTCCTATACCAACAGTTCACTCGGGGAGAGACTGCAATATCCCACAATGCCCTCTGTTGGTTATATGAAAGAATAACAGTGACTGCAATATCACACAGCGCCATCTGTTGGTTATATGAAGGAATAACAGTGACTGCAAAATCACACAGTGCCCTCTGTTGGTTATATGAAAGAATAACAGTGACTGCAATATCACACAGCGCCCTCTGTTGGTTATATGAAAGAATAACAGTGCGCCCTCTGTTGGTTATATGAAAGAATAACAGTGACTGCAATATCACACAGCACCCTCTGTTGGTTATAAGAAAGAATAACAGTGACTGCAATATCACACAGCACCCTCTGCACATGGTAGTGGGACAATGCACACAGTAATCTGTTTGGCAATTCTCTGTCACCATCAACTTTGCAAAGAAGTCCGGTTGATCGCTGGGGGGGGTCGCTTTGGCAGAATGTGCGCTGCTGGGAGACAGGGCTGTAGTTGCGTCTAGGCTTATACTAGAATCAATAAGTTTTCGTAGGTAAAATTAGGTACCTCGGCTTATACTCGAGTATATAAGGTACTTTTTGCTTATTATTTTAATTATAAAATGTGCATGGCTTTTATTTCTGGCACTAAACAAGAATATGAAGCCAGTTCAACGTCATGTTCCACCTGACCCACAGAGCAATGGAGGATCTGATAAAACAAATTAAGTGTCCACTGAAAAAGTTCTCTGATTTAAAACAAATTTCCCTATTTCGGGTATGGAAACATAGGGGCAAATTTACTAACCTACAAAAATTCACCAGCGATGGCTTTGCTCACATCACAACACTTCGCCAGGACAACACTAATTCACCAAAATACGAAGTTGCGTCCAGGGCACCGAACGCTGGCGAAGTTGCGCTAGCGTTACTGCAGCAAGCAAAGCGAAGTTGCGCTAGCGTTGGCTAATTTGCATACGGCAAAGTTGAATGGACGTATATGTTGCAGCAAATACATTACACTACACAAGCCCAGGGAACCTTCATAAAATAGAGTTGCTATATTACGTGTTTGTAACACGAAACGTGTAAGGCGGAGGACACAAATAAATTTTTTTCTACAATTTGTTGGAAGATTGCCTTTATTTGAGTGCCTGCCACAGATTTATCCACGGTTGTCCGCTCCCCATGCTGAGGGCGCAGGGTGGTGCACCTGGGCCACTTCCCAAATGTGGTGAGTAAATACTCTACTCCATGAGAACCCCTTCTCTGCTTCGTTACAGAGTTGTTATATTGCCCTACACATGAGCTGAGTGTATAGATTATATGCCGTATGTTAGGAAATGTAGGGGGGAAGCCGGGTACCCCAGAAAAAATTTACGATCTTTTGCAGCCTATCACCCTGAAAATTGAAAAGTCCCCAGCGTTTTTTGGGACTATTTTTTGAGGAAGTCTTATCTACTCTATTGCACTTCGCCTGGTCTGAGGTGGCGAAGGCAAGTCTGGCGCAAGAGGTAACGTTCAGTAAAATCCGCATATTAGTGAATTTGCAAAGTAACAATCTTTCAACAGAGCAAAACTTTGCCTGGTGTAAGAGCGTGAAGTAGTGCAAGAGTCTATCTCCTTCGCTAGCGAAGTTATGCCAGCGACCGTTAGTAAATCGGCGAAGTACCGAAATGACGTCATGCTGGCGAATTTCTGCCAGCGTTAGTCACTTCGCCCTTAAAGGACCAGTAATGTCAAAAATTTTTACAAAAAAATTAGTTAGAATACAACGAAAAAAAACCACCAACACAAATTAAAATTTAAAATAGCAAAGCCTTTATTAAGAAATAAGTTACAGAAACTCCACTTCCTGTCCTCTTCAGAAACGGCGAAAGGGCGACCATCCATCCTGCAGCGCTCGATTTCTCCTCCTGGCTATTCACTGACAGCGTGTCCTCTGCCCGATCGCCTTCTCCAGGTTTTCTTCACCCTCCTTCATCCAGCAGCAGTAGGAAGGCGATGTCTCCAAACCCGCTCCTCCGCTCCAGGAATGCAGCCCTGACTGCCGACCCCCTTGCCCAGTCTGTGGGCAAGGGGGTCGGCAAGGACAGGAAGTGGAGTTTCTGGAAGTTATTTCTTAATAAAGGCTTTGCTATTTTAAATTTTAATTTGTGTCGGCGTTTTTTTTTCGTTGTATTACAACGAATGTTTTTGTAAAAATTTTTGACGTTACTGGTCCTTTAAGTAAATTTGCCCCATAGGCTGTTGTCAACAGCTGATCAACAGCTGTTGTCAGCCTGAGTAATTTTACAGGCTGAGAGAAGCAGATCTGCTCAGTGCCCCTGCTCCATTGATTTGAATCTGATCAGCCTGTGTGTGGTCACATACAAGCTGAGGTCAGCCCAATTAGGCAGGCTGACAACAGCCTGTGTGTCCACAGCCTTATAAAGGGAGAGGGGGAGAAGGCTCAGTGGGAAAAAAACAAATTTCAAATGACCGCTTTAGAACGGTAAATAATATCAGAATGTCCTTTTTTTTTTTTTTTTCTTCTTTAGCAAAGGTGTTTTTAAGCGTATGCAGGCCTTTTAGGCTGTGTGCACACAGGCTGAAGGGCTCCCCTGCTCTCAGCTAGCATATTTTTGCAGGCTGACAGAAGTGAATCCGCTCAGTGTCCCTGCCCAATTTATTTGAATCTGATCCGATTGCGAGAGCACACACAAGCAGTGGAGTGGAAGCAGAGGTCAGCAAAAATATGTAGGCAGAGAGCAGCAGAGCCCTTCAGTCACTGTGCCCACAGCCATAAAGGAGAAGGAAAGTCATCTTGCACTTAGGGGTGCCAAATGTTAGGCACCCCAAGTGATTATATTTACTTACCTGAAACCCCAGGCCGGTGCTCCTACCAGCAGAAAACTGCACCGGCCTGGGGTTATTCCAGCAAGCACTACAGAGCAATCCTCTTCCGGCTTCTTCTTTCTTCAAATTTCCCAGGGCAGATGCATTTGAATGAAACAGCCGACTTTTTTGTTTAAGTTCGGCTTTTCGTTCTACTGCGCATGCAAAGCTGCGTAAAGGAAGAGGGAGACGGAAGAGGAGGAGCACTCTGTGGTGCTCACTGGAATAACCCCAGGCCGGTGCAGTTTTTTGCTGATAGGACCCCCGACCCGGGGTTTCAGTTAAGTATATAAAATCACTTGGGGGTGCCTAACATTTGGCACCCCCAAGGGCACAAAGACTTTCCATCTCCAAAGTCTAAAAAAAGACTAGCGCCTTACTGATATAAAGATGTTTTTGGCAGAATATCCCAACAAATGGCATATTTCTCCCATGTAAGAGTGCAGTGCTCCTATAGCTTATATGACCATGGGGATCACAACAGGTATCACAAACATATTTTTAAGCCAAATTATAACACATAGTTACACAGCTAAATCATTATACTACTTCATAAATTATTTTATAACTAGACATTAAGCCCGTTAAATTAACGGGCGCTAGAATATATGTAGTCAAACATTTATAAAAACAGAATTGTTCTAGTCTAAAATAAATTCACCAGAGACGGTCCGTGGGGCACATGCGCAGTAGTGCAATCCCATGGACACAGGGACTGGGCGCAAAGACACTTCAACTTTATTATATCTAAAAAAAATTCGCCAGAGACTGTCCGTGGGGCACATGCGCAGTAGCGCAATCCCACGGACACAGGGACTGGACGCAGAGACACTTCAACTTTATTATATAGGATGTATAGGTATATGATTTATTATTCCGATAAAGGCTTTTCTTATAGGGGGCTCCTTTTGCCTAAAACATAATGCCCCAATCAGTGCTCTGAAGGAAGCCCTTAAAAGCACTAAAATTAGCTTTTCTTAAATTAAGTGTATATTTGTTTTTTGCACTAGACATTAAATGAGATCACATTATGGTCACTATTACCCAGGGGTGCAATTATTTGCATATTTGCTATATGTTCTGGGTCATTACAGATCATTAGATCCAGTAAAGCATTTTTCTGGTTGGCTTCTCAACAGCTTGTGCCATAAAATTGTCATGTAACAAGTTTATAAACTTGTTCACATTAACTGTCCTTGCAGTACTGTTGCTCAAGTCAATATCCGGGTAATGAAGATCATCTACTATCATTACTTTCCCCTAACTAGCAGCCTTTTCTATTTGCATCAGGAGCTTAGCCTCCTCCTCCTCCTATATAGGGGTTCTATAGCATACTCCTACAATTAATTTGCTGGACTCTTTAAAATCTGTGAAGAGCTCCACCCATAAGAGTTCAGCACCCTGATTTTTTTTTTTTTTTTTTTTTTTTAACATCACCTCCTCCTTTATATTAGCTTTTAAATCGTGCCTAACAAACAGACATACCCTCCTCCATTCCCATTGCCTCTGTCCGTCCGAAACAAAGTATAGACGTTGATATTAAATGGCCAGTCATGCAACTTATGCAGCCATGTTTCACCAATACCAATCACATCATAATTTCCCTCCAGCTCTCCCATTTTACCAGTCAGACTCCTTACATTTGTAAACATACATTTAATACTGGTACCATATTGGTTTGCTTAGTCCAGCCATTTTTTTTAGGCAGAATTCAAGTAGCATTATATGGACTGATACTGACATTATTTAACAATGGCAAAAGCACTGTTGTTATGAAGTTACACAGTTAAGTTGGGTTGAAGAAAAAAAGGTCCACCACGTTTAACCTCTCCAAATGAATCCCAGTCCACATAAAGTATATACACATACTCATACACAACTTATTTACACACATATAAACCAATATCTATACTAATTGTACATGTTTGTATCACAAAGCCTTGGATATTATGCATGTTCAAGAAATCATCAAGCCTCTCTTTAAGGTATTAATAGAATCTGCTTCACAACATTACCCGGCTGGGTATTTTCCAACCTCACTGCCGTCACTACTTCAAATGAAAGTTCTATACCTCTAGTCTAAAGGGGTGGCATCTGGGGAGTTAATCCTTTTTATGGGAATAATTATCTCTTGCTATTCCATCTGATGCACTTGTGTACATGTCCCTTTGCAAGCATCATTTTTTTTCAGAGAAAACAACCCAAACTTGAAAGTATACCCCTATATTTAAAATCTTCCGTACCGTTAACCAGTTTAGGTGTATGTCTCTGTCCATTCAAGGTGAGGCCTTACCAGGGACCTACAAAATTCTTTTTTCATCCCTTTAGTTAATGTCTTTTTATGCAAGACAGTATTTGCTTTAGTACCCACAGTGACAATTCTCAAGGATACCCCAACACACTACTATTCAGTATATAACTTGCATTTACCGTATATACTCGAGTATAAGCCGAGTTTTTCAGCCCCCAAAATATGCTGAAAAACTCTACCTCGGCTTATACTCGGGTCAAGCGCAAAAACGGTCGCCGGCGTCTAAGAATAGTCGCCGGCGCCTAAGAATAGTCGCCGGCGCCTAAGAATAGTCTCCAAGAATATTCGCCGGCATCCAAGAATGGTCGCCGGCACCTCCAATGGGAGCAGAAACCCTCAATTTTTTGATTGAAACTTACCAGAAGCTGCTGCATTTCTCACCCTCGGCTTATACTCGAGTCAATAAGCTTTCCCAGTTTTTGGAGGTAAAATTAGGTACCTCGGCTTATACTCGGGACGGCTTATACTCGAGTATATACGGTATATTATTTTTTACCAAAGTGCATAAACTTACATTTAAGTGAGCTCACATTTCAAATTTCATAGGTGTGGATTAGCTAGCAATGATATCTCCCTATTTCTGACTTCAACCTCCTCAAGGATACACAAAAGCATGCACATTTCTCTATGGTTATTCACATAACCCACCTTGCAATTATGGTGAATAAAATGAAATAAAAAAAATTAAAACATACACAATAGTAAATACCTAGTTGTACTTTTTACTGTTTTCCAGATAAGTAAATACAACTTACCTAAACACAGGTGTGTGCCCTGATTTATGTTTGTTCCACGTAAAGTGGGAGGGAACAGACAGAAACTGATCAGTGGAAGAATCTTGTACGAGTAGGTGCTGTGAGCAGGAGGTTTCATCTGCAGGCATGTCTACTATTGGAGACAAACAAGCCAGATCCTCTGTGTTAAGCTCAGTCTTTCCTGCTAATCTGGCACTATGGTCTTCAGAGGTCTTTCTTGTTTTGAGAGGAATTGCAGTCTCCTGCCAGCACGGATACAAAGACAGACTAGGTGCAGGATGGGGTGATGCACTAAGCCAAGTATCTTCTGTGATACTGCCTCTGGGAGAAGGGCCTGGAGATGTTGCTGGAGAATAGTGGGGGGAGACCAAACCTGAATAAAATATATCAGCACTTGAGTGCCGTCTTTTCCCACAAGGAGAAGTAGGTCTGGAGGGAGGTTTTGAAGCGGATCGTGGGCTCAGCCAGTTCTCATCAGTTATGCTATTTCTGGGGGAGTGGCATGGGGACTGTCTTGGTGATGGACTGACACTACAGTACTCTCTAGGAGATCCACTTGGAGAGGTCAGTGGAGATCCCAGAGTAAACCGTGCAGCAGCCTCATTTAGCTCAGAGTCCAAATCATCATATATATGTGAGAGAGACTCACAAGATGAAGCATCAGAAATCCAGCTCCTGGAAGATATGCTGCTCCCAGGACTTGGACTTAAGGATGGGTCTCTAAAGGTAGGCTCAAGATGAAGGCAGAGATGGTCCCGTAAAGGTCTGTCCATATAATCTCTTTCTGATCCATTGTTTTCAGCATTTTCCAATGTTTCAATATCTTGGTGGCAGCTGGGGGAGATAGAAGTGATCTGAATGCTAGGACATTCAAAGGATTTTGTACCAACGGAGGAACTATATGTATAATCTGGGATCTCTTTGGAACCATCATTATTTCTGTAGTCTTGTAAGCAGGAAGAATGGGTTGAACTGTGCATCTGATGTTCATTGTAAGGAATGCAGACAGGCTGGCTTACTGAAGAATTAGCCTGATCTCTGCTGAAGATGAAAAATGAGGCACAGTCATCGGGTGCTATATCTGCAAGAAGGAAGGAAAAGATAAACAGTATATACAAAAAATGGCTTCTATACACAGGAAAACAAGCATAGTCAATTATTACTTTTAGTGCTTGATAACTGATGAAATATAGGATTTCAGTTATTTACAGTTGAAAACAATACATAATACATAATAAGGAATAGCAAGCCCTTGCAAAAAATCTTTTAAGGGTAAGTGCAGCATGGTCTTATGACTTTAGGTTGAAAAGGCAGTTTTCCATCAAATGCAAACCCTTTGGGGCACATTTAATAATGGTCGAATATTGAGGGTTAATTAACCCTCGATATTCGACCCTCGAAGTTAAATCTTCCGACTTCGAATATTGAAGTCGAAGGATTTAGCGCAATTCGTTTGTTCGATCGATGGATTCAAATCCTTCGAATCTTTCGATTCGAATGATTTTAATCCATCGATCGAACGATTTTCCTTCGATCCCAAATTGGCTAGAAAGCCTATTGGGATCATCCCCATATGCTAACATTAATGCTCGGTAGGTTTTAGGTGGCGAAGTAGGTGGTCGAAGTTTTTTTTAAAGTAGCCAATTCGATGGTCGAAGTAGCCAAAAAAAATACTTTGAAATTCAAAGTATTTTTTATTCTAATCCTTCACTCAAGCTAAGTAAATGTGCCCCTTAGTGTACTGCCTATAATATACTTGGGACCTGGAGTTTTCTGGATAAGGAGTATTTCTGTAATTTTGATCACCATATTTTAACTTTTAAAAATTAAAATGATTTGCTTAAAATGGACTACATGAAATGGCCTTCCCATAACTTCTGGATAACAGGTTTCCAGATAAGAGATCTCATATAAACACCTGGTGGGTAATAAGACCAGAGACTGAGATGCTGGCAATGGTAGGATAAATGAAAAGTCAGTGAGGATTTGACCAATAATCCACATTTGTTGCTATGTGATTCGCCTACTTCTGAGGGTTAAATCGTATGCCGTTCTGGATATTTTTAGGATAGACTGCTTATGAGTGCTCTGCTGGGTTAGTGGTGTATTAAAGGCACTGGTGAGATGGCTTAGTTTGGACAAAAGGTACACTGCATTGGACTCCGTTTGAAAAAAGGGTGCTTAGAAAGCAGATTCCTGGATGACAAGAGCCAGAATTAATACTCTGCCACAAGAATTCCACCATGTACAATGCTATACATGCAGTAGCATGTAGAGACTGAGCTGACAGTATCTCCCTCTTGCTTAAGCATTTCTTCAAATCAGCAAAAAGATATTTTTTAGGGTAAGGCCACACGAGGAGATTCAGGGAGATTTTGTCGCCTGGCTACTAATCGCCTCGTCTTTTGAGCAACTATCTCCCTGAACTGCCTCAGCGTTTTTCCCCATAGGCTACAATGAAAAGTCGCCTGCGCTAATGCACACACGGCGATGCGTTTTCAATAGTTGCCCAAAGTTGCCTCAGTGAGACAATTTCAGGCAACTATTGAAAACTCATCGCCGTGTGTGCATTAGCGCAGGCGACTTTTCATTGTAGCCTATGTGGAAAAACGTTGAGGCAGTTCAGGGAGATAGTTGCTCAAAAGACGAAGCGATTAGTAGCCAGGCGACAAAATCTCCCTGAATCTCCTCGTGTGGCCTTACCCTAAGGGCTATTCCACACGGGGAGATAGCGATGCGAGCGATGACGAGGCGATGCGCTTTTCAACAGTCGCCTGAAAAAGCCTGGCGAGGCATTTTCAGGCGACTGTTGAAAAGCGCATCGCCTCGTGTGGTTAGCACAGGCGTTTTTACATAGGCGCCCATACAAAACTGTCGCCTGCACCGGTCGCGGCGACTGTCGCGGCGCTTTGTCGCCGCGACCGCAAACGCGTCGCTATCTCCCCGTGTGGACTAGCCCTAAAAGTAAGAGAAATAAATACAACAAAGCCTATTTTTACACAAGTGCCCTTAATCTCAAAAATTAACATACAAAAGAGAGGGTTTGATCAATGCACATTTCCTGGTCTGCTGTTTCACTTAGTCATTTAGTATCTATGCAAGTGCATATATTTACAAAGAGAGGGTTTTTAGTTACAAAGTTATGATCAGAAAATTGTCAAGCCACCATACCAGGTCAAGGTAAACTCCATGTGGTCTCCTAAAATGAATAGCCAAACTTCCACATGGCTGAAGCACCCCCACACCCATACATTTAATGGTTGTCTTAGGCCTTTCAAAAAAGGGTGGAGGTCCGGCCAATCTCTGTCTTTTAAAAGCCACAAGCGGGGAGAACTAAGCCGGTGGAAACAGTATTTTGGTCTTGGCAGTCGCTCTCCTTGAAAAGCTAATTGTGAGGGAAGATTAAGCTCTTAGAGACCAGTTGCTTGGTCAGAAGACACTTATCCTAACAATTGCTACAATGCAGGGAGGTGTCAGCCTATGAAAAGTAACCAGAGGTAAACAGTTGGGGACCACCATATGTTATGGTGGCATGTCAATTTTATGATCATAACTTAGTAACTAAAAATTCTTGTTTTTGTAAATACAAGTATGGGACCTGTTATCCAGAATGCTCGTGACCTGGGATTTTCCGGTTAACAGATCTTTCTGTAGTTTGGGTCTTTATGCCTTACGTCTACTAGAAATTCATTTAAACATTAAATAAACCCAATAGGCTGGTTTTGCTTCCAATAAGGATTAATTATATCTTAGTTGGGATCATGTACAAGCTACTGTTTTAGTATTACAGAGAAAAAAGGAGTCATTTTTAAAAATTTGGATTATTTGGATAAACTGGAGTCCATCGGAGATAGCCATTCCATAATTCGGAGCTTTCTGGATATCGGGTTTCCGGATAAGGGATCTATACCTGTATATGCACTTGCATTGATACTGACTAGTGAAACAGGACACCGGGCAATGTGCATTGATCAAACTCCTCTCTTTTGTATCTTATAGCTAACTTAGCCTTGGTGTGCTCTCACAACCCCCTTTTTATGTAATATCTTGATATTACATAAATTAGACTGTATACGAGACTGTGCACAGGTGAAAATTGCTTAGTTTAAAGACACATAACTAGGTCAGAAAAGCACACTTGGGGCAGATTTATCAAAATGTGATTTCAAATTTTAATAAATAAAAACTGCCCCATGTTCTATTCATTCCTATGGGATTTATAGAAGGCTATTTATCAATAAAGCTTCTTTAAGCAAGCCCTAAATGCACTTTACCTGCTTTTTTGACATGTCTGTGTGGTTTTAAAATAATTTCTTCAGATCAGCTGCAGCGAGGCCCAGATTTGTGGGCCAGCCACAAAGGCACAGGCCCAGGGCGGCAAAGGACAGGAGGAAGCACGCTGCACATTGAACCTGCACAAGCCACATCTGAACCTGCCTGCCCGTGCTTATAAACCCTCCAGCCAGTGTCGACAATAGGGGGAGTATGTTACTATGTTTTTTCCAATGATTTTACTAAATTGTATTCTAGGAATTTCAATCATGATTTTATTTTAGCATGTACATGGGCATTATCTTAATCAACTGTCCTTATATTTAAATGCTTTATTAATTGTGATCTATGAACTGTTTCTAACAATTGGCATCAATTGGCATCATGTAATGACAGGGCCGGAACGGGGGGTAGGTAGAGTACGCACGTGCCTAGGGTGCAGAGGTGGAGGGGCGCCAGGCACGTACTTACTCCTACCCCTAGTCCGGTCCCTTCTCTGCCGACCGCCCACTTGTTTTCATCTGATCTAAGGTGTTTTGCCATTGGTCTTGATTTTTTATTTTTTTGGGGGAGTAGTGTTGGAATTACTTTCCATTTACTTCTACAGTAGTTCTCTAGTTTGGAATTTCAGCAACTATGTGGTTACTATGGTCCAATTTACCATAGCAGGTATTAATTTTTTATGAAAGACTGTACAATGAATAGATGAGGGTCTAATTACAAAGTAGATTGGAAAGTATGATAAACTGCTTGGATAAAATAGGTTAAATTATTCTGCTTTATAATTAAAGGTGAAGCTAAGAAACAATTATATCCTGGTACATTTATTATAACATGGCAGGTAAGACTGGCCTGCTCCATGCTTGCTCTGAGCTATACATAATAAAACATAAGACAAATGTCAACACAGTAGTAATGCCCTTACCCAAGATATCCACACAAACAGAGGTTATGACAGAAAGTAGCAATTATAAAAATGTAGCTTAATATTAACAATACTAATAACATTTCACCTGGGCGGTTAGCCATGGCAGCCAATCAGTTAGCTTTCATAAGACAGATTGGAGTAAAATTAAATATTTGACTGGTTACTGCAAACGTGCATATTGCAGGAAATTAATTCTTCATTACCATGCATCAAATTCACAAATGTGAAGCGATGTATGTGGCTACAAGGGTGCGCGAATTGCCGGAGGGACCCCAGGGGGTGCAGGCCCTGGTACAATAGCACCACCTGCTCCCCCTGGTAGTTCCGCCACTGACAACCAATAAAAATACTTGTGTAGTTTAGCCCTAAATGTAATGGCATGAGAGGCATTTTGTCACCTGAAAATACTTATGTATTAAAGATAATTGGAATCACTGTGTTCTTGACAGTAGATAAGCATTATATTGTAAAAATGTTAAAGGGAGCATTTTTAAACTATTTTTAATGAGCCGTTTTTTAGTTGCTCGCAGTGCAATCATATCCCTCACATACCTGCTCATGCTTCAGCAGCGTGCAAAAGCCTTAACGGCCCGTATAGTCTGCTTGGCCTGCCTGCTTCTACTTCTAGTTCCACTTGCCTACCAATGAAAAGAAGTAGAAGCAGGTGGGCCAAGCAGACTATACGGCCACGGGCGTGAAGATTTTGCACGCTGCTGAAACATGAGCAGGAATGTGGGGGATATGATTGTGCTGCAATCAACTAACAAATCATGGCTCATAAAAAATAATTATTTGCAATTATAAAAATGATTATATTCACTCCCCAAAGCCAAAGGGGATTTTAAGTTTTGATCATACATGCCATTTAAGGTGTACATAGCCTGCATGACCTATGTATTGAACAAATCAGCGCTTGGTCAGATATTGTAAGGTCATGAACAAATTCTACTTTTCTGTTAATTCAGCCCAACCACCCAAATGATCAGAATTGATAATAAGAGAAGAGGAAATGCAGCTTCTCACACTTCCCTTTTGGTGATATGCAATACACCAACCAAAAATAGGCATCAGCATGAAATTCCGTTTCTACAAATCAACAGCAATTTAAGAGGACAGGCAAATCTATCCCAAGGTAAAGATTTGGGCCCAGTGCACTCAGCCACGATTTTTTTGCTGGGTGAGAAAACACGATTGTATTTCACATAATCAGACAATGAACCCCATCTCAAGCATTTAACAATTAAAGGACAGTAACATCAAAAAAAAATTTAAAGTAATAAATATATAATGTAGTGCACTAGTAAAACTGCTGTGTTTGCTTCAGAAACACTCCTATTGTTTATATAAATAAGCTGCTGTGTAGCCATGGGGGTAGCTATTCAAAGGAGAAAAGGCTCAAGTTACACAGCATATAAGCTCTGTAGAACATAATGCTATCGGTTATCCATTATTTATCCTGTGCCATATAGCTGTTTTTCCGCCATTGCTACACAGCAGCTTGTTTATATGAACTATAGTAGTGTTTCTGAAGCAAACAGATCAGTTTTATCAGTGCAGGGCAACACTACATGATATTTTCATTGCTTTAAAACACTTTCAGTTTTTGGTGTTACTGTTCCTTTAAATTCTCCCCATGTCATGCAATGACAGCCTACAGTGGGGGTGCAGCAGTAACATAGGCCTTTGATCCCCCACCTTATTCTGCAAGGTTACAGCAGCAGCCATCCTTCTGTACTGTACTACATGCCACACACTGATTTGACAGAAAGAAGCGTGACATATTCTGAGAGTGAATTTCAAAACTTAAACATTTTGTATTGCCAGTGTTTTGACCTCTGCAGTCTTCTCAGGGTGATCTGCCGCTACTGGAGTAGCAATTAGCCCATGGGCCTAGCTGCATATTTTGGGACTGGGATCCCTCCTCTTTTTTTGTGTCGGTCTCGCGGTCATAACAAATTTTTAACAGTGATACTAGTATAAACAACTGTGTGTATGCAAAAACAACATTCCTGGGAGGAAACCTATGAAATATCTACAAATAAATATATATACATATATACAGTTCAGGCTGTGGTGCACTCCAATCCAGTAGAGTTTTACTGCCTGGGTGCGGTCATTTATCGTGTAGATAGTCGTATTCCAAGGAATGAAGCACTCCAGGACTTCATACTGAGATCAAGCAAAGTGAAGTTTATTTGTCAACGTTTTCAGTTCCTGAAGATGGCCCGAGTTATAGAGCCGAAACGTCGCTAAATAAAACTTACATCCGATTTTTTCACCGATCAAAGACCTTGGAGTGAGGTTTGTTGGTAAAGTATGTATTGATAATTTTGACTAGCACCCAGGCTATTGCTTTGTTGGAGTTGCGAGTGCACCAGATAGGACTCAATTGGTTATATATATATATATATATATATATATATATATATATATATATATATATATATATATATATATATATATATATATATATATATATATATATATATATATATATATGTCCAGTGGGTCAATGGAAATTGTATAATTCTTATATAGATTCTTATAAAAACTCTTTCATTTATTCATCACTCGTGCATCAATACGTTGGATGCAAGAGTGATGAATAACTAAAAGAGTTTTTTCAACACAAGAATATGGAGTGCAGGTCCATCTATGAGTGAAAGAGAGAGAGTGTGTGTGTGTGTTTGTGTGTGTCCCATATCCTAGTTACTGTTGCAACTAAAAATGTATATTAATGCCCCCTTGTTATTCTGCTGGAATCTTAATTTCTAAATCTGTGCAAGGCAATATATACCAGTAATTATGAGAGGTATCTCCCATTAAAATGAACAGCAGGATTTCTAGAAGAGGCAGGTCAGATTATAACCCCAGATGAAGTGCTGTGGAGGTCACCATATGTTACACAACTGCTTAGAGGGACCACAAATGGAACATATAAATATATTTGGTAGCCATAACTTAAAAGTCAAGCTCGGTATACCGCATTATCAAAACAGCGCCCTCTATCGGTGTATTCTTCGAGTTATAAGCCATTCCATGACAGGCTAGCAGCTAGCTGGTAGTTCCGCGCCCCTCCTCCTTCATGTTGTGACACGTGAACAACTGGGTCCCGCCTCTAACACACAATTTTGAAGTAAATACTTTTTAAGCGTCAAAACCCTGGCCATACGACACTTACCAGCTGAATCGTGATTCTCCAAAGACTCTTCACCGAAGATGGCCCTGAAGTCCAAATCTTCCCAACCGCAATGCGCGGCACTCATGGAGCCACAACGTGTTCGCGATTTTGCGCTTTTCACTTTCCCTTCCTGTCTCCGATTTTTCACGATCTAAGCACTAAACAACTTTTATGGTTCGAGCAGAAAGACCTCTCAATTCAGTCGCCTAACACCAAATGCATTTCATTGGTTGCACCTTCTACCAACGTCACTTGGCCACACCCACTTGATACGCTCCCTTTTTGAGAGCGTCTTTGACATGTGATGTGGTAGTTTGACGTCACGACCGGTTGGGTTTATGGGACGCACACAAACTAGAGCGTGTTCCATTATGTTTTTTGGGTTTACTGTGGTTGTGGTCTTTTGCGATAAGTGTGGCGTGTAAATGTAATCCATGTCTGAGCTGCTTGTTGTCTGTTTGCCATCCAGGCTCTACGGTACAAGCACCTAAAAGAACACAAACTAATACATCCTAGTAGTTAAAAAAATGCGTTTTGTTTCATAAAGCCGGAAATGGTTAGCTAACTTTTCGGCAGCCAAGATAAAGCTTCCAAATTCCGACTAATAATAAGGGCAGCTATTATAACTCTTTAAATGAACCCTAAAATAAATAATATATTTCTGTCAGCAATGTGAGTATTGACTTTAACAATAACAGCCGCCTTGAGCCTTAACTAAAGCAAGCAAATCATATAATAATTTTAACATTTAGAATAAGTGGGCTAAAGGAGCCAAAAAGCTCTCCACTGGTCTGGAAATGAAATAGCAGTTAAAACGTTATTAAAACATATGTTATTAATATGCTGTTCTCTTATAGGGGTACATTTATCAAAGTGTAAAGTTCCACCACTAGAGTGAATTTCTGCAGCTCTCAATTCATTTCTATGGGATTTTGAAATGGGTGAAAGTGAAAGTTCATCCTTTGATAAATACGCCTTTAAAAATCCCATAGACATGAATGGAGAGTGGCGGAGTTTCACTCTTAACTTCACTCTTTGATAAATATAACCCATAGATCCAAATACAGGTTATATTGATGGGTCATTTACTGACAGATGTGCAATTTAGGACACAAATTTCCATTTTTTCAGTCACAAAGCATTTTCCTATAATAATTATGAGCACTTGGATATTTCATTGATGACTTAAAACAAAGGCAACTGTACATATATGTGGTAGTACAACATGTATGTGGTAGGGCTGTCCAACTGGTGGCCCCCCACATGAAAGTCTGCCTGCTTAGCATGTGAAAGCTTTAAAAGGTATCACTACAGAGATTAACTGGCCCCTGCATTGTTTAAACTTCAAAGTCAGACTGTAATCTCCAGTATTGTTCTCACATGTAATCCCCCCTGCATTGTTCACACCTGTGACACCTTTATTGTTTAAATCCTAAAGGCCTTTTACTGTTCACATCTAATACCCAGACTGAAACTGCCCACATTGTTCACAAGTTATTCAAAATGCTAATGGGGCACCAGCACTGTGTCACAGTATGTAGTACATTTTAGAGTAGTCCTGATGGTTTTCCCTGTCTCATGCTCTGTTCTGCCTTCCTTATGCTCCCTGTGTGTGCCATACTCTGCCTTCCCTATGCTCCCTTTGTGTGCCATACTCTGCCTGCCTTATGCTCCCTGTGTGTGCCATACTTTGCCTGCCCTATGCTCTCTGTGTGCGCCATATTTTGCCTGCTCTATGCTCTGTATGTGTGCTATACTTTGCCTGCTCTATGCTCCCTGTGTGTGTCATACTTTGCCTGCCCTATGCTCCCTGTGTGTGCCTGTAATAGCTACCGCTTACCCTGGTGGTCCAGTGGTGTGCCCTATGACATGTGGGGGCTCCTGCCATGCCTTCAGCGGGGACGCCCGTCGCATGTGTCCTGTCCCTATGGTGCGCTCCGGCATGTTTCCGGGTTTATGCGCCGGCGTGATGGCATCATCGCGCGAGATTCAAACTATAAAAGGGGAATTCAGTGTTTTGCAAGTTGCCCGTTGTTAGGTTCTATTAGTAAAGTTCGTGGGTGTATTTTCTTTGTAAATCCTATTTGATCTTCTGTGTTTGACCTTGTTTTTGATTTTGCCTGTTCCTGTTACTTTCCAACTTGCAATTTAAAGGACAAGAAAAGGGTAAAAAAAACTGGGGAAGAGCCAATATATCTGGCACCCCATGGTATTAAATTACTTATTTTTTTTTTATTTTTTTTATTACTTTTACCCCAAACCAGTAAAAGTATACAGATCAGATACATTTGCATTGGTCAGGCAGTGTTATCATCATACTTATATTTACTAGGGATATAGTGTGGCTTTTCTTCAGACTTTCACATGCGTAAAATTGACAAATTTTATAACAATAGGCACCCTTGGGAAATACTAAAGAGATGGTTGTGGAGTTTTTATGCTGATTCACTGCACATGATCTGTGCTGCTGTCAGTTACTGAGCTTAGGGACCCACTCAAAATATACAGTACACGTAGAATATAAATCTCACACTACAAGTCTGATTAGTAAATAATACAGATAATTACTACATGGCAGCACAGAAACCAATGCAACTAGCCTTAGCATTTAATAATCAACCCGGTAGCATCAGCTTATATTACAGACAAACCTCTTTTGTCTGTAATTCTACTTTATCATTTGCAACAACCCCTAAGCTTAGCTTCTCAAAAGCTGCTCAGAGCACACTGAGCACATGAGTGTCACAGACACTTTCCAAGATGGTGACCCCCCCCAGCTGACTGACGATTGCCTGCTTGGAACAGGTTTTCGCACCACTACACATAGACCCACACAAGCCATACACCCTATACTCCATTCTGTGATTGGGCTGTATTGTTTTTTGATTGTTCTTTCTTGGGGGGGGGGGTTTGGCATGGCCAAAAGGCTTCGCAAGGCCGCAGAGGCCTCTAGCTCAATGGAATTTAGTGATTCCAATTCAGACATGTGCTGAGCGACCTAGAATCTAACTCTACCAATGCGTCAGAAGGTAGTGGTAGCAGTAGCACACTGAGTGCTCCAGAAGTTCCCTTGGAGGTAGACTAGGTGGAGGAGGAGGCAGAAGCAGTAGCAAAGGAGTCTGCTGCAGCTGGCGGAGAGCCTGAGTGGGGGCCTCATGGTAACTCGCCCCCTAAATCCCCCCTTTACTGGAGTCCAGGCTAAGTTCAGCCTTCTCGATTTCCTCAATTTATTTGTAACAGAGGCCATCTTAGAGGAAATGGTTCTCTACACCAAATTATATGCTGATCAGTATATTGCCCAAAAAGACCTTGGGTGAACATTCTAGAGCTCGGCAATGGTGTCCCATAAATATCTATGAAATTAAAATGTTCTGGGCGCTCACCTTAGAATTGGGGCTAGTAAAAGCCAACACCTTAGAAGCCTATTGGAACACGACAACAGTACTTACCATCCCTCTCTTCTGTGCCTTCATGCCACAAAACAGTTAACAAATTTTACAGCAGTCTCTTCACTTCAACAATAATTCCACGGCTGCCCCCCCTCCAACGAGCCTGATCACGACAGGCTGCATAAAGTGAGACCCCCTCATCCAGCGCTTCGCAGAGGTTTACACCCCCTCCCAAAACATCTGCACAGACGAGTACCTAATGGTTTTCAAAGGGCGTCTAAAATGTTGCCACTACATCTCGAGTAAGCGTTCCTGCTACGGGATCAAGTTTTACAAACTCTATGAAAGCAGCACCCGGTATACCTGAAATGTTTTCATTTATGAAAACAAAGACAGTTTAGACCCCTCAGGTTTTCCACTTGGTTTGACTGTAAGTGGCAAGATTGTCTGGGAGCTCATCACCCCAATGCTGGGCCAAGTTTGCCACTAACAGTATATGTAGATAACTTTTATACCATTATAGCCTTGTTTAGAGCCCTCCACCCTTCTGGCACCCGGCCTATGGTACAGCCAGACGTAACTGAAAAGGCCTGCCCAGGGAACTAGTGAATGCAAAACGAAAGCATGAGGAAACATATGCTTTAAGAAGCAATGAGCTCCTGGCAATAAAATATCATGACACCAAAAATGTGCAGATGCTTACTACCATCCACGACGACAGCATCATTGTGCAGCACAGAAGCGGCTGTAGGGGCCCTAAATCAAAGCCGCTGTGTAGCCAAGAGTACAGCAAACATATGGGTGGCATGGATAAAATGAATCAAATACAACACTATTATAATTAGGGATGCACCAAATCCACTATTTGGGATTCTGCCGAATCCTTCGGGAAAGATTTGGCCGAATATGAAAAAGGTGGGAAAAATGTTTTTACTTTCTTATTTTGTGACGAAAAGTTACGTGATTTCCCTCCCCGCCCCTAATTTGCATGTGCAATTTAGCATTCAGATTTGGTTTGGCCAGACACAAGGATTTAGCCGAATCCGAATCTTGCTGAATCTTTGCTGAGTCTTTGCAGCGAGTGCAGGGGCCTCCCATTTATTCTACATCTCTTGAGTCTCTTCATAGTTGCAGACTAGATTCAATCTCAACAGGGTCTTCTTTCCTTGTGTATTCTGCCACGTCCGGTCACTTGGCTATGGTTTTCCTAGATAGTAGGTGGGGACAATGTGAATCTCGTTCATCCATTCATGCATGTCACTAATTACATGACAAGGCTTTTGGCTACCTTAGGAGATTCATAGTTACTGCTGCTGTTTACCCGTGCTTCATTGAATTTGGGGGGCTTTTTGAAAGTAATGTCCAACTGTAATTGTCATCCTAACTCTGTGTCCCAAAACGGAGCCCTTCAAGGCGCCAGCATCCCCAAACTCTGCAGAATTATAAATCTAACCTCTGGTAGTAATCCAGCTCTGGTGCATAATTTCTAGCTGTCATTTTATTTCAAATTATGTACCCTAAAATGCAGCACCCTAATGTCCTAGGAGCCCCTGCAGGAATGTTTTCCTTTATAAAAGTGTGGTGCTGCTAGCTCAAATAGTTCTTGAGATTTCCTATTTAGAGTTTTTTGAGTATGCCCAGTTTTGAGAAGAGATGCTAGTGTTAACCCCATGTCTAAACGCTTTCTCTCAGTTTTTTTGGAATGGGTAGTATAATGAGAAGATTCGAGAGCTTAGAATTCTACAACCTTGGTGCATAATTTCTAGCTGTAGTTTTCTTTAAAAGTATTTACCCAAAAACGGAGCACCCCAATTTCCCAGGAGCCCCTGAGTCTGCAGGTATGTAGAGGATGATATAGACTGTTTCCCCTGATAATTTGGTGCTGCTAATTTATGGGGTTAAGGGGTTCAAGGTCATATTTTGATACTGACAGGCAGGTAATCCTTTTTCAATACTAATATCTCTTTAAAGGGGACCTGGCATTTGTATAATAAAAGTCCTTTTAAAATTAATCATGAATCCCAAATTATTTTTCTTGTTAAAACAACCATAACTGCTATAAGTTTATAGCAATTGGCTGCCCCGCCTCTATACGTAATAGAGGATGGGCAGGCAATATATAATTGACAGCTGAGAGTTTTAAATGAGTTCATTCAAAACTCTCAGCTGCCAATCATATATTGCCGGCCCCTCATCTATGCCTTAGGTATAGAGGTGGGACAGGCAATTACTTTCCATTCTGCAATTCCTAGATGTCACTGCACTCCTTACATTCGTTTTGTAGCCAGTGCACGAGCATGGGAATCAGGTGCCCCATTTTGGTGCATAAACAAGATTTTAGCTTGCCTTAATAAAAGTGTCCACACAATGGCTGCTGCCTGCTTAATGTGATTGAAGATTTAAATCATGTATATAGTGTAAGTGAAGTTTATATTGCTTGACTAACATCATAAAACAGGATATGGAATTATTTTTTAGGATGACAGGTCCCCTTTAACCTACAATGAGAGGAATGGTATTGAGTGTTTTTCCTGAAAGCTTGGTGCTGCTAGCTCAAAAGGTTTCTTGTTCAGAGGTTTTCAATATGGCCTTCAATCATAAAAATTCATGCAAAGCTAATTTGGTGACCTCTTGTGTAAACTCTCAGTCTCTTTTAATGAGGATGAAAAAGAGGAATTGGAGAGCTTTAAGGGTGAATGAAAAATCCCTTTTTTTGTATTTTGATGAAAATACTCACTCCCATGCTCAGCGAAGTAGAGAGGAGAGAATCCAGTCAGAGGTGGTACTTGCACAGATGGATGAGTGTGCACTTCGTTAGAAGAGAAAGTAACATCAATGAACATTATAGCAATACAGAATATGGTACCTACAGTATCAATAAACACTCACAATCCAATTAAAGATGGTACTGGCAGTGTGCACATGCTAGAAGGGCAAGAAGCATAGTCTCTGTTTTCCTTGCTGTACTCTTCTCTACCTTCTCATCTGCTGTGGCTTCACCTGCAAACTATAAAACAAACAGCTCAGCTGCACATCTTATACCAGATTACAATATAGGGCATAGTTCTATTAAACGGGCAGTTGGTATGAATATGATACATTAGTAGTGTGCACGTGCTAAAAGGGCAAGAAGCATAGAAGAACATACTCACATCAATGGTAAATTGCCCTTCTTTCAGAGGGATGAGGGCCTCCAAATGGGTGAACCAAGTGCCTATTATGAACCGTAGTGAAATGACAGGGACATGGGCATCTGGCCAAACCAACAGGGACACACAGTTACAGCAAGTGATTCAGAGTTGGAGAGCGACAATGAGTGTGCACCTGCTAGTGTGGCAATAGCGAAAGATGAACATACCCACATCCATGCTATCTTGCCCTCTAATCGGTCCACATGTTTATGGACCATTCACACAATGCCTAAATATGTACATACTTGTACACCAATGGCTCTGTAATCCAGTAAATACCAGTCACCCTGTTGGTATATGTGTAAGAATAAAAATGCACAGTGCACATGGTAAATTACTATTTGGTCAGCTGACGAATGAATGTGTTCCTGTTAGATGAACCAGCAACACTCATGCACCCTAAAACTACACATGAGTGTTATCTGGTTCATAAAACTGGGGCACACATTTCTGTTAGGGAACCTGTGCAGTGGTGATTGTGGTTCAGCATTACAGTACAGGTATAGGACCTGTTATCCAGAATGCTAGGGACCTGGGGTTTTCCGGATAACGGATCTTCCCATAATTCGGGTCTTCATGCCTTAAATCTACTAGAAATTAATTTAAACATTAAATAAACCCAATAGGCTGGTTGTGCTTCCAATAAGGATTAATTGTATCTTAGTTGGGATCAAGTACAAGGTACTGTTTTATTAAATTTGGATTATTTGGATAAAATGGAGTCTATGGGAGACAGCCATTCCGTAATTCGGAGCTTTCTGGATATCGGGTTTCCAGATAAGGGATCCTATACCTGTACAGTAATATGGTACCTACAGTAAAAATATACACTCACTTTACAATTAAAGGTGGTACTGGCACAATTAATGGTATTTCAATCGATTGTGTTATATTTATATATAGCACAATCGATTGAAATACCATTAATTGTATGTTGGTGCTAAATTGATTGAGAACTAAGCATATGATTATAATAGCATTAAGCACTTATATAATTAGATCTCAATTCATTTTAGTAAGGTAGTGTGGGGTTTTACTGCTTTTTCTTGTTTTTAGTATCCCTATTCTGGTTTATATACCTCTACACAGCCTGAAATTGGGTAATATAAGTGAGTGAACATTAATTACAAGTGAACTATATTTTTGTTTGTGATCGAAGATACAAATTCCAACAACAGACGTATGCAGATTACAGCAATGGTAAGCAGTTTTTTACTGGGAATATATTCCTCAAAGCCAGAATGATGTCTTCTAATTAATAGCTACTTAAATACTTGGTAAACACAATAAGTTTAAAGCATATTTGGCGACCGCCAAAATTTTGAAGAAGTTTTCATCTCTAACAGCAGTACTGAAGATCAGGAACTGTTAAAAACATATCTAAGAACAGATGCCAAGTTGCACAACAGTAACCTCCTAGAGTATATGCGAGCTGCCATCAAGCTTCAAAGGACATGGGCCGAGTCTTCAAACTCAAGGTTAGTTTAGCACATGGATTGAGCATCATCAGAGGGGGTAGCCTTTGTAGTTGTTGATGCTTTCTTAAGTTGTTATTCTTCCATAACCTAACAGATCTGATTTTGCTTTCCAGAGATGGAGAAGTGCTTGAAACAAATCAAGTCAAGTCATCAGAGGAGAAAGAGATTACCTACAAACATATAGAAAAAGATGTTTCCAGTGGACCTTGGAATGGCCCAACCCTGAAACAGTGCCAGGAGGTTTTGGAAGTCCATGGAAAATACTGTTATGATAGATGGAGGAGGCAGCAGACAAAGATCCTTTTGGATGCCGTTATTGGTAGGAATCATTCAAGCATTTTTTTTGTGTAATTTTCTAAATGTTTTTTTTCTTCTGGTCAATTATACAGCGGTACAAACATATTTGTTTTTTGTTTTATTTCAGCACATTACAAGCATGAGAAACCTAGCCCCAGCCAAGTCCTCAACTACATGCAGTGTCGGACTGGGACACCAGGAGCCCCCCAAAACCTTTGACCAGGGGCCCACCAATTAATCTTAGACCAGGGGCCCACTCTTAGTACTATTTTTTTTCCTCTCCTCACTCAACTTCTATTCTGCTAGTCTCTTTTCTTTACATACTATACTCTATTTTTCCATCTGTTTAGCATCTTTGTTCTCATTGAAATAGACAATGGCTATGAAATAGGCCAAATGTTTAGCAGCATGAGGGCCCACTGACACCTGGGCCGACCGGGATTTTTCGAAGAATTCAAAGTTTGATTGACTCAAAGCAGTGGCCAGGACTAGCTATTGTAGATGACTGGGAAAAAGGGCAAAAAGTGGTTACCCTCCAGGATTTAAAAAAGGTGACTTGTACATGGAGTTGTCGGTAAATTTGCAGTGCCAGTAGGTATTTTACCGGCCAGGTGGCAACCCTAATAGTCCAACAAGCATTTGGCAGCAGTCCTACTCACTGCTTCAAAAGTCCCTGACACAGAGGCCCAAGCAGCCCCCTACCAGCGCATGGAAATTTTTCTAAGCATGGAGTAGGCTTAAGCGAGTCCTCTCACTGTCTGAATAGGAGAAGACTGAGCCTGTGGGCCAACACATAAACATTAGCTTTTAGCAACAAGCCTCATGGCTTCAATAAACCCTGGTATTTCCACAAGCCTTTGGCAGCAGTCCCTCTCACTGTTTCAATAGGCCCTTGCATTTCCAGTACACAGAGGCCTAGAGGCCTAGACATGCCCCTACAAGACCATGGCAAAATTTCTGAGCAAGGAGCATTCTTAAGCGGGCCCTCTCACTGTTTGAATAGGAGAAGCCTGAGCCTGTGTGCCAGCACATTTAGCCCTTAGCTCCAACTCTCACTGCTTTGCTAGGCCCTGGCATTTCCACGAGTCTTTGGCAACATCCCCTCTCACTGCTTCTATAGGCCCTGGCATTTCCAGCCATGCCTTGGGTCAGTATCCTCTCACTACATGAACGAACCTGAATACAAGCTCGTATTGGCTGACCCTCACAAGGATGGGCCAGTCACTTTTGCTAATATGAGAAATGGCAAGGTTAGCATATAGACAGCACATCTGGAAGGCAGCAGTTTGAAATGAGCTATTCTGGTCACCAGATGTGTCTGACCTGTTAGTGCCATTAATATTCAAGCTATCATGGGGTAGAAAGTATGATGGAAGTTGTAGTGCAATGTAACCTGGGACATACGATTAGGGAAAGAGGCCTGTATCCTTCAATTTTCATTGTGGTAGGCATATATTGCTGGCCCTCTTCTCCATGCTGATGAGGTGCTTAGAGTCTGTAATATCTTTCAGTGGCTAATGGGGTAGGCACATATCTGTATTGTGACCTGCAAGCTAGGTCACCTCCCCCCATTCAGCAAGAGATTTGGTGCCAGGAATTGGCTGTTATGGATGTTATTTATGTAATACCAATAATATGCCTACAGGAACAGGGACTAGGCCCTATATTCAGGGGCTGAAATGCCAGGGCCTATTTTGACTCCCAGTCCAGACCTTGTGGTAGGCACATGGTTTTGTTAATCAACTCCACCAAGCCAGGCTTACCAGAGTGATGCCTCCATGGTGGGATACAGACTGATGCCTGCATAGGTAGGATACAGATTGATGCCTGCATAGGTAGGATACAGAGTGATGCCAGCATAGGTAAGATACTGAGCCAGTTACACCAGAGTGAGCTTGTATTTGCCAGAGTAGGAAGATGAAAGCTGCTTTCCCTGCCCAGGAACCTGGAACTTGGGGCTGGAAACCCACTACCTCATGTCCCCTGGGGGACTTACATGAAAGTGCATCAGCTGCATTAGTCAAGTCTGAGTGATATTTTTTTTTTGCCAGAGTGCAATCTCACCAAACCCTTTGTATCTGTGTGAATTACTATAAAACTACATCCAGACCAAAAAGTGCCAAAAGTACTGCACCTGGGGAAAAAGTGAGTGTGCTGCTGAGGGTTGACGCAAGCTTGTTTTTTTCTCCACTTATCTCTGCTTTATGGCAGGGCTACCAGCGAGGGCGCCTGCAACTACAAAAGTCTGCCCTGCTGCTCAGATGCTCTGTGCTACACAGGGCAGCCGTGGCCACAGGCAGGGGGAGAGACCTGGTGGTGGCCGGCTGGATCCACTGCATCCTCTGTACCCCCACCCTCTCTGGCTTCCTTCCAGCAGGCAGAGTATTTAAACAACCCTAGGGCAGGCACAGGCACACAGACGGCATCACCACCGATGGCACCCTTATTACCCTCCCCAGCTAGGTACCTGGGTCAGCCTGCAGCACTGGGGGTCCAGGACAGGAGAAGACCCCCCATCTGCCCAGCCAAGCCCACCAGCTTGTGTTTCTTTATGGGTTGTTTGAGTGGCCTTCCCAGCCTCTGTGGGAGTAGGCCCACACCAAACGGACATTCTCAGCTGCAGGTGGCCCAACTGGGAGGCACCCCACTCTCCTGGAGTGATCCTTCCACAAGTTCCCCTATGGAAGCCTTGATATGACTTTTACTTCCTCTAGACAGCCAAGTTTGATCATCTTCTCGGCGCTCCACCAGGGCCGATCATGGACCTCACTAAACCATCCAATCAGTAGTATTGATGGGAAGTGTGTACAAAGGATAGGGACTTATTCAACACAAATTTATGACCCACACTTACTAGAAAGTCCTTGTTCGTGGGAAACAATTGCAATAATTTGTTGAGTCAAATTAAGCCACAGGCTCCACTCTTGGCGGTGCCCGTCCATCAGCTTTGCAACCATACTCCCCCGGAACCCAAAGACTTTTTGGTTTCCTGGAAGCTACTCAGCGAGTCATCAGGGATAACCCCAGCAAATCTCTAGTTGGCATCATTTGCAGTCAGAACTATGATGGTACCTAATCGTCTTCGAAACTCTGACTTTCTTTCTTAATTATTGAAAACATTCTTGGCAAATGCTTTTGCTTTCATCCATCCTGCGCCACTCCAAGAATTACACCTCTAGCGGCACAATACAGATGCCCCTGGCTGCCCCTCTTAATCATTGAAAACAAGGGAAAGTTGTGCTCACCACTAATTTTTAAAAACATTAAGCAGGGTTGCAATGAGGTTGTGACCACCAGGCCCGGACTGACCATTTGTCTGTTCGGGCAAATGCCCGTGGGGCCGCTCTCTATTTTTTTTTAGTGGGCCGCTCGCTCCTGAGCTCTAATCTTAATTAGTAACTTACTTTCACATCCGGCGGGCTCTAGGACCGCACCTCTATTCTCTCTCCTGCTGTGGCTGCACCCGCCCACTCCTCTCAGTTCCCGTGCTGCTGCTGCTGCTGTGTGTGTCCCTGCACGGTCAGCATGGACTGGAGTTTGCAGTGGAGTAACTAATGTGAGGGCTCCAGTCCTGAAGGGCCCCGCTGCCCACTTTGCCTCCCTGCTGCCACCGGTATCATTCTTTGTTCTTTTGTTTTATGTTAGGATAAAGTGTATTTTTTTTTTGTTTTATTCAGTTCACAGTTGGTTGATTTAAGAGGAGAGATAGGAAAGGTAAAATTAGTTTTGGAATGGAGAGAGAATGAGAAGTCAGGGGAAGGGTTCCCTTGGGTAGAAAAAGAAGGAGTAGTAAGTGGCCCAGGAGCCAGATGCATCAATCACCAATACACTAAGCTTCTACACATATACAATTCAGGGTGGGGTTGTATATAAAGTAAAGTTTTCCTCATGGGATAAATCTGAAAAAAATATGAAGCGTATCATTTTATGAATGCTGGCTCAGTTATGAAGCATACAACTTCACAGCACTGCTAAAGATTTGAACACAAAGCAAGATAATGATCTGAAAGTATACCTTTAATTTAATGACATTATATAATAGTGTCAATGTGCAACTAATGAAGTATCCCCATCCGGCTCTGTTATGATCTGCATGGGGACAGGCTGAGCCTCACATCAGCCCAGAGGGAACTGGAGAAGCCATTGCCAGAGGGAGACTCATGTATGACAATTGTAGTACGCAGACTTTACATACTGACCCTGCATTTCTAGTGTTACACACAGTGTTGGACTGGGACACCAGGGGCCCACCCAAAAACCTTTACACCAGGGGCCACTCTCAGTATTATTTCTCCTCACTCAACCTCTATTCTCCTATTCTCTTTTCTTTAAATACTATAACCTATTATTCCATCTATTTAGCCTCTTTATAATCATAGAAATAGGGAATGACCAGGAAATAGGCCAAATGTTTAGAAGCAGGAGGGGCCACTGATACCTGGGTCCACCTGAAGTTTTCCTGGTATGTATATATATATATATATATATATATATATATATGTGTATATATATATATATATATATATATATATATATATATATATATACCCAAACAGTCCACGCACTCTCAGTCTTTAAATTCCAGTTAGGGTGCTGCACTTTGTTGTGTGTACTGTTTTTTACTATATACAAATGGATTATTAAGAAGTGGAGTGCGCACATCTTTCTGGATGAAAATATATATATATATATATATATTTTTTTTTTTTTTTTTTTTTTTTTTAAAGGGAAAACTTTTTTCCCAAAACACACAGTTACAGTTAATAGTGCTATGCCAGCAGACTTCTGCACTTAAACCCATTTATCAAAAGAGCAAACAGATTTTTTTTATGTTTAATTTTGAAATGTTACATAGGGCTAGACATATTGTCATTTTCCCAGCTGCCCCCAGTCATGTGACTCGTGCTCTGATAAACGTGGGTCTGCACCTGTAAGTGGACATAGGTGGACTTTGCCCAGTTATTTTTGTGTTTTGTGAGGCGGGGTCATTTGAGACATTGCATTTAATTCCATTAATTGAAAATTACACTATAGTGTTAATGATGCTTTACTGTAGTATAGGGATATTAGAAGTCCAAGGGGTTCTGTGACCATATAAAGGCACAAGGCTGCAGAATCTTTAACATATTTTACATGAATTACACTTAAGTCAGAAAGGCAGCTCTTTATGTAAATATTGTTTTGCAGTTTTACCCCAATATATGAGTTGATGTCTACAAGACCATTGTGTGTTTACATGTGGGCTGCTTTGATTTTTTTGCCCGGGCTGCTTTTTACCCCCAGTCCGGCCCTGGTGACCACACAATTCACATGGACAAATACAAGAGGCCCCTTTGCACTTAACCCATTATCAATATATAAGGACATTGAAACATTTTGTGCCTTAAGATACTAAAAATGCCTTAAACTTTAAACAAAACAGGAATTGTTTGTCCATATATTGCAATATATTCAAGCTGTCCAACTATGTCAAAGTCATCCCCGGTGTGGCCAGTTCCTACACTCAACTTGCATCTGAGCTGAGCTGGCCACTGCTCCTGTATAAATTATAACAAACAAGGGAAAGTTGTGCTCACCACTAATTTTTAAAAACATTAAGCAGGGGTATAATGAGGTTGTGATCACAAAATTCTTAGTGAATCAGATGCAAATTGGGTGTAGGAACTGGCCACACCAGGGATGACTTTTACGTAGTTGGCCAGCTTGAATATTTTGCAATATATGGACAAATAATCCCGGTTTTGTTTAAAGGGTAAGGCATTTTAGTAGTTTAAGGCAGAAAATGTTTCAATGTCCTTAATAAATTGATAATAGGTTGAGTGCAGAGGACCTTTTGTATTTGCCTCTTAATCATTGCCCCAGTTCCAAAAACCAAAGAAATAGAACCGTAGTTCTATTCCATTATTCCTATCTGAAGTATCCAGATGACACAGCCTGCTGTAAAACACTCTAATTTTTTTCAAAGTAAACGCTTTGGGCCCCTAGTCAAGAGAATTGGGGAGGCACCGAGAGGCAGGGGCTGAGGCAGGCAGTAGCTCACCTCACGGAGGACTGCCAGCTCGAACCCAAGATCCAACTATGAGCTTTTAAACTGCAGCAACTATACTATTAGAGCTATTGGAGTTGAAGCTAGTCATGGCTGCTGGCACCAGCCTTGACATCCAATAGATCCTCGTTAAAGGATTTAAAGTGTACTCATTCCTGATACAGGAACTGCAAGGAAATCCTGTTCCGTTATGTTTGTCACTACCTCCCCAGGTCGGGAGTGGGTAATTTGCACGCCTGCTGCCTCCCTTGGATGTGGTAGCCATTTCTCAGGCTCCCTCTCTGGAATCAAACCCACATTCCCCATTACCCGTGGTCACGATTGTAGGCGCAGAAAGTACCAACGAAAGTTGACAGGGCAGACATCCGAATGTAACGTCACCGTCATGGGGACGTGCAATCGGCCCGAGGTTATCTAGAGTCACCAAAGCAGCCGGCGGCAGTACACCGGATTGGTTTTGTTCTGATAAATGCACTCATCCCTACGGGTCAGCACTTGGCAAGTATTAGCTTTAGAATTACCACAGTTATCCAAGTAACAGATGGAGCGATCAAAGGAACCATAACTGATTTAATGAGCCATTCACAGTTTCACTATAACGGCTGTGCGTACTTACACGTGCATGGCTTAATGTTTGAGACAAGCATATATTACTGGCAGGATCAACCAGGTAGGCTTCAGCTGACATTGGCAGCCCCCCAACCCCAGTAGGGCTGTGGGCACACAGTCAGGAGAGGGCCCCACACCAGTTACCAAGGAGAGCATCACAGGAATGGGTCCACAGCCAATTTCAAGAGGAGACTAGTATATGCTGGTGTGGCAGAGCCAGCAGTGCTAGGTCAAAGATTTTGTGCAGGAGCGAGCCTGAACCTGCCCGACCAGCACATCACGGGTCCTCAGCATATGAACTCTTCCAATAATCACAATGGTCCAAAGAAACTAGAGGTGACAGTTTAAACTCACAGAGCTTGTGAATGCTGTGAGATCACTGTGATAGAATTGCCAAGGTATTATGCAACCCAAAGAGACAGGTCTTACTTGTGAGACTTGCTTGAATGGATGTGTGAAGTCTCGTGAAACTTCAGAGATAAAGATGCAAATTGGTAATTATATCACAGTAAATTGTCACCTCTCTGAATAGTTAAATTGCACCATTGGGATTGGATTATTGGAAGAGTTGATATGCCGAGGACTTCCCATTAGTGATGTGAAGGCCGAGTTTGGGCTGGCTCCTGCATAAAATCTTTGACCTAGCACTGACTAGGTTGAACAAAAAGATTGCATAAAAATGTGAGGAACTAAAGCGTTTTTTAAAACAATCACTTCATTTCAGGGGCTCAAAAGTAATTGGACCAGGGGTTCAAAAGTAATTGGACAATTGACTCAAAGGCTATTTCATGGGCAGGTGTGGGCAGTTCCTTTGTTATGTCTATCAATAAAGCAGATAAAAGCCCTGGAGTTGATTTGAGGGGGGGTGCTTGTATGTGGAAGATTTTGCTGTGAACAGACAACATGCGGTCAAAGGAGCTCTCCATGCAGGTGAAACAAGCCATCCTTAAACTGCAAAAACAGAAAAAAACAATCCGAGAAATTGCTACAATATTAGGAATGGCAAAATCTACAATTTGGTACATCCAGAGAAAGAGAGAAAGCACTGGTGAACTCAGCAATACAAAAAGACCTGGACGTCCACGGAAGTGGTGGATGAAGCACCATTTCCATGGTGAAGAGAAACCGCTTTACAACAGCCAAAAAGGTGAACACCATTCTCCAGGAGGAATCGATATCCAAGTCTACCATAAAGAAAAGACAGCATGAAAGTAAATACAGAGGGTGCACTGCAAGGTGCAAACCACTCATACGCATTAAGAATAGAAATTCTAGATTGGACTTTGCTAAAAAAAACATCTAAAAAAGCCAGCACAGTTCAGGAAAAAAGTTCTTTGGACAGATGAAACCAAGATCATTCTCTACCAGAATGATGGCAAGAAAAAAGTATGGAGAAGGCATGGAACAGCTCATGATCCAAAGCATACCACATCATCGATAAAACATGGCGGAGGCAGTGTGGTGGCTTGGGCGTGCATGGCTGCCAGTAGCAGTGGGACACTAGTATTTATCCATGACGTGACACAGGACAGAAGCAGCCAAATGAATTCTGAGGTGTTCAGAGGTGTTCTGTCTGCTCAAATACAGCTAAATGCAGTCAAAATTGCACATACAGCCAAAGCAACCCAGGAGTTTATTAAAGCAAAGAAGTGGAATATTCTTGAATGGCCAAGTTAGTCACCTGATCTAAACCCAATTGAGCATGCATTTCACTTGTTGAAGTCTAAATTTCGGACAGCAAGTCCCTCAAACAAACAGCAACTGAAAGCCGCTGCAGTAAAGGCCTGGCAGAGCATTAAAAAGGAGGAAACCCACAATCTGGTGATGTCCATGAGTTCAAGACTTCAGGCTGAACATTTTATTTTTAGTTTTTTAATTTGTCCAATTACTTTTGATCCCCTAAAATGAAGTGATTGTGTCTGTTTACTTGGAGTAATAGATGGGGTACTACCCACCAATGCAGCCAGAGTTCGGTTATGGACACTTGTATTCTATGCCAAAAAAACAGTGATCATTCACTAGATCAGAGGAACTATTCCCTCTTTAGGGTTAGACCACACTGGGCGTTTTGGGGAGATTTGGTCGCCTCATCTTTGCCGCGACCAATCTCCCCAAACGCCTTCGCTGACTCTGCGCCGGCTAAAATGAAGAAACGCCGTTGCTAATCACATGCGGCAATTCGTTTTCCGAAGTTGCATGAAGTTTCCTCGACTTCCGGCGACTTCGGAAAACATATAGCCGCATGTGATTAGCACCGGCGTTTTTTCATTTTACCCGGCACAGAGTCAGGGAAGGCATTTGGGGAGATTGGTCGCCGCAAAGACGAGGCGATTAGTCGCCAGGCGACCAAATCTCCCCAAAACGCCCAGTTTGGCCTTACCTTTAACCTTCTGGAAGCGGCTGGTGGATGAAGCTCACTCCCTCAAATTAACCTACGAGACGATGGGGGTGCATGACAAGTTTGATAAAATCTGGGGGTACTGGTGTGACCAGGACCCCGTTGATATGTAATTGGCTCCCTTAATCTTGATGGGGCCTGCTTTATAAAACCACCTATAAGCGCATACAAAATGTTAATTGCTATATCCAGCAACTCTCCTGTCTGTACTAGACAACACTTCTGTGCCTTATTACGAAACACTGTATTGTAATTGTTTGTTTTATGTTTGTTGTTGTTAAAATCTATAAAACTTTACCTTTAAAAAAAAAAATAATTTAAACATTAATTAAACCAAATAGGATTATTTTGCCTCCAATAAGGAGTTATAATCAAGCACAAGGTACTGTTTTATTATTACAGAGAGGACTTAACGCACATAATGGCAAGAGTGTATACAGTACATGTATAAAGGTATTTGTCTGTAGTCGAGGTTCAGACAATAGACTGATCATTCTTTTTCCCCCCACAGATACAGACCATTGAGTTGCTGCCACTCACTAAAGTGCATTACACCTGGAAAGAGAATCTATACTCTTACTTTGTCTATGGAAGAGAGAACAAGGTTTACACAACAAATTATTCGCAGAATAATGCTGCTGTGTCTTGCTCTAGAACCTCTACTGAACCTCTATAAAAAAAATGTTTTTTGTATCTGGTATTCCAGTTAAGATTATTATTAGGGGATATCTTTAAAAGAGAATTCAACTGTAAATTAAAAAAACCCTACCCTTCTCCCCTACATAAAACCCTCCTCCCC